>NC_056737.1:1085562786-1085897786 GCF_019279795.1 Protopterus annectens | reverse complement strand
GCTGCCTGGCTGCTGCACAACTGTTGTCTGTCTTCTGTGCAGTGGGAAATTAATGGAGTAGATGGTCAACAGACATTGGACATAAAATAATATATAAAAACTATTAATTTAAAAATGTCTGTAGAATGCATTGGATGAAAAATAAGCAAACATATATATCTATGTCCTTTGTGTGTTCACATGTTTGAACTGTGTCTGCCTGGGTCACATTTGTTGTCTGCAAGTCGCTATAGAGATCTTTGGTAGACTACCAATAATCTGCAACCCCCACCACCACATTTGCTTCATATGCTACATGGTGGTGAAAGCAGGAGATACTGCAGTTAGAGTAACATATTCCAGGCTAGTCATTATCTAAAGTGGCACAGTATAATGGGTGCTGTGGTAGATGTGAACCTGGAGCTCTGGGTAGAAACACATTACTTCTCTTTTAGTTACAGCCACAAAAATATCTGTATGTATACAGGGTCTATATTAAATCAGCGAACCTTAAAATAGTGAACGCTGATTTATCAATCCTTTAAGAGTGAAAGCTGACAATCCCAAAGACATGGAACAGTGATTTTTTTTTCCAGGGAAAAAATAGTTGGGCCGTTTTCAGGACTTTGCCATTTCCTCCACTGTGATGCTATCTCAGAGTTGGTATATTTAAGTGTGTGTGTTGGGGGGTCAAGCCCCCTACTTTATTTTGTGTTTTGAACTTTTTTGTATGTGTGTCTTCGAGATCATCAGCTTTCACTGTTAAAGGGTCGATAAATCAGCGTTCGCTATTTTAAGCGTTTGCTGATTTAACATGGACCCTATATACACACATCTTTTTATTTATTTATTCATAGCTTTTGTGTTGCAGCCAAGGTATGCTGTCATACTTTGAGCTAGTAGCATTTTGCTCTCTGCACACCTCCAGCAGTAGTGTTGTCTGAAGCAGCCCACAGCAAGAACTGCGACATAATGACTCTTTGTAATCACATCATAACTCCACCCCCTTACCAAGTTATGCATTCAAATCCTTGCTTTATGGCATAACACAAGCGTGGCATGTAGCATTCTAAAACTTTCGTACCATAAAGCATAAGTCTGTACAATTTTAAAATGTCTTTGTTCGCTTGGCTTAGCTGACGTGTACAGTGCTACTTTGGTTTACCTGAATGTTTCTTTAAAAGCCCATTATTCTTTATATATATGTAGCATTAATCTTTTAACTTTGACACGTAATGAGATTTTGTTTTGTGTTCTCACTGAGATAATAAACTTTCATGATCTAAAAAGTAGATTGTTTCACAAAGCAGAGGTCAAATATTTCTTGAGATCTCTGAACTAGCAGGAAACGCTGCCAGAGCCTGGATCTGTAACCTTCATTAATTATTGAAGTATGCATTCTCTAAGCATCTCTTGGGGTTCACTGGTACATGACCATCTTGGAAAACAGCACATGGAATGTTTTATATTTCACCCTTGTGAGGGCTCATTCAGTCTGAGAGATCATCGATACCCAATGGCTGACTGTCTTTCATATAAATGGCCATTTGAATGACATGGTGAATGAGTTAATTATTTGCTCTAATAACATTCTGTGACCTGTACTAGTGTGTCTTGTTGTATTTAGATTTTTTTTGAAGAGTGTCATATATTTACAGATTCAGGGCAAGTGCTGTTTAAGTAATATAGAAAAGAAATCATACAGACCTGCCAAAATGTGTTGTTCTAACCTGTTTTACAAGTTACATAACCACTTTTGTTTACCACTGGATATCTTAAAAACATAATTAAATATGCACTGTTCTGTCCCTTACATTGTAGTGGTTCATGGGATGTTCTTCGTGCTTCCCTGTTGCAGTCATTACATTTGGGTTATCTGCTTGCAGATAGCCCTCAGTTGGTTCCTGCGTCGGTTGCTGTCTCATCTTCCATGACGTCAGGTAGTCAGGGGTATAAAGCATGCAGCCGATGTCATTACATCAGTCTTTCTTGCTGTGCGGTGCCCAAAGCAGAAGCAGTTTGCAAGTGCCGGTCGGCCAACTCCTGAAATTTTTGTTTTCAAGTTTCAGATCTGAAGTCTTCAACTAAGCTAAGTATCCTGTTGGGGATCCTTTTTCTTGCTCTAAACCGATGTCCGAAAAAGTTAATTTTATTTATTGTGGAAAGCAAATACCTCATAAAGATTTTCATTCGTACTGCATTCCTTGCTTAGGCCCAGACCATGACGTACCTCGCTGTCGGTTTTGTGCCTTATTCAATCCTCGAACTGTTCGTCGGTTCATTTTCGCATATGGTTCAGTTATCCAGAAATGGCTTCAGTAAGCCACCCGATTACCGACATTCTGAAAAAACGCAAAGATAAAAGACAACAGACCACATAAGTCCAGAGCTGCCAACGGCGCTTCTCCTAAGCTAGTCGCCAGTTCGCCGGTACTCAATGAGGCGCTTTCGCAGCCCCTGATACCTGCTGCTTCAGATTCGCAGGCCTCTACTGAGACCCATTTGGAGTCCAGTATGCCGCGAGATGCTTCTTCGACTGTGGAACTTGCGGATGTCTCTACCTTGGATGGGTCCGGAGCCGCTGTGCAGGCACAGGCTTCTGAAGGTGTATTCAGGCCTACTGACTTGCATATTAAACCGACACCATCTTCTTCTTCAAGGCCTAAAACTCGATCCATGCCTAGAAAACTGACGCCCAGACTGCATGGCCAGGCCCCTATGCCTAAAAAACAAATGATAAGAATGGCTGAAGACCTTATTACTCTAATCAGGGGAAGCCACCCTTCTCCCTCTAAGAGACCTAGAACTGATTTTCCTCTGATTCTTCTGATCAGGATTCTGAAATTTCTGTGATCTCTGATGACCAGGAGTTGCCCTTATCTACCTATGAAGATTCTGATGCAGAGGACTCCATTCCCTCTGCTTCCCCTCCAGAAGATTTCTCTTTTGGTGAAACATTGCATACTCTTAGGGAGCATTTCCGCTGAGAAAGCCAGGATTACTCTGACTCCAAAAAGAGGCTTAGGGAATTCTTACTCCTACCTCAACACAGGCCTTTAGCTATCCCTTCTGTACTGGACATCGTAGACAATGCCTTCTCAGAATCTAGCCTGGACCCTGACTCTTTACCTCCGGCTCCCAGAAAACCTGACAGGTATTATAGGGTTCCTGACTCTCACAAGTTCCTTTTTAAAAATCCTACTACGGATCCTGAGACCATTTCCCAGGGACCCAAAGGCATTAAGGCTACTACTGCCAAAAACCCTACCCCCTCTAATAGAGATTCCAGGGCCTTGGTCAGATGGGGTAAGAAGGTATACACTTGCAACTTTGGCCTTTAAGACCTTAAACTGCCAGTTTCATATGTTAAAGTATCAGCAGCATATTACTGGATTGCTTAAACAGAAAATTATGTTGATTCCTGACTGTGCTGAAATTAAACAATTACAGGATTTAATGCATTCTGCTGAACAAGTTGGAAAACATGCTTTGCAATGTGGTTTTGATTCATTAGAGGCATCTTGCAGGGCTGCTGTAACTGGGTCTGTACTTAGAAGGCATGCTTGGCTCAAGGAGCAATCTTTGCCAGATCATGTTAAGGCTAAATTACTGGATGCTCCCTTAAACCAAGACCGCCTGTTTGGCAGCAAAGCAGAAGTAGTAGTTAAAAAGGAGGAAAAAGCTAAATTTATGCAAACTGTTAAAGATTTCCTGCAAGTACAGCCTCCCAGATTTAGTAGGCACTGGCCTTCTAAGAATTGGTCCTTTCCTGCCTCTTCCAGGCCTTCTCAGTCCAAACCCAGAACCAGCAGAGCACCCAGACTTCAGTCCCAAGGTACTCGCAGGCCTAAGCAATGGGGGGGCTCCCACTTCCAAAGCTTGGAGTAGTAAGACACCCCCTGTGGTAAACTGTCACAATGACTTAACTTTAAACCTTCCAAGCCCTGCTCAACTGACTGTTCCTTTAGGGGGAAAGATGCATGAAAAAAACTGGGAACTCATTACCCAAGACAATTGGGTTTTAAATATAGTTTCCCAAGGATACAGATTTCACTTCCACTCCTTACCAACACCAAATGGTTGACCAGACCTACCCCCAAATCAGAGGGCAGAGGCTCAAAAGCAAGCTCTCTCTCTTCTAAGCATCAGGGCTATTCAACCTGTCCCAGAAGAAGAATGGGGGCAAGGTTTCTACTCGAGACTTTTCCTGGTACCCAGAAAAGACAATTCCTGGCATCCTATCCTGGACTTGTCTATCCTAAACACTTTTTTGGTAATCCCAAAATTCAAAATGCTAACTCTTCATCAGCTGCTTCCCATGCTAGGCAAAAATGCCTGATTGACAACACTGGATTTAAAGGAAGCTTACCTGCACATCCCAATAAGGGAATCTTGCAGAAGATACCTACACTTCAGAGTAGGCTACATGCACTACCAGTTCTCTGCACTGCCCTTTGGCTTATCTACTGCACGCAGGCTATTCACAAAATGCCTAGCTCCAGTCTTTGCATTTTGCAGGCAAAGAAATATTCAAATATACCCATACCTGGACGATTGTCTAATTCAGGCAGAAAGCCAGGACATACTATTAAACCGTCTGGCATTTATAAAGAAATTACTAACTTCTCCGGGGTACACCATAAACAAAAAGAAATCACATCTAGTACCCTGCCAACAAATTGTATTCTTGGGAGCAAGCTTGAATACAACTTCCCAGATGGCATACCTCATGCCAGAGAAACAAGTTCACTTGACAGCCTACTTCATAAATCTGGCCACAAAGACCCAGCTATCTGCAAGGCAAATACTGCAAGTCCTGGGGTTCATGGCCTATTGCATTCTACTAATTCCATATGCAAGACTGCATATGAGGAAACTACAATGGTATCTAAAAAGCTTATGGTGCCAATATTCTCAGGACATAGAATCGATGATTCCTATCATACCTTGTCTAAAGATAGAGTTCCTTTGGTGGGCAGAGGCCTGCCACCAAAATAAGAGACTGCCATTCACTCTACTCCCTGCCGCCCAAACCCTAACAACAGAGACATCAGACTATGCATGGGGGCTCACTTGGCAGGGCAGGGCAGTGCATTCAGGGCAAATGGAAATAGAGTCAAATGCACCTGCATATCAATCAAAAAGAAATGTTTGCTGTACAGAATGCTCTGACAGCCTTCAAGGACCACATTCTTCCAGGACAATTATTGGTAAAGACGGACAACACCACTGTTATGTGGGACATAAGCAGGGGGGAACCCACTCATACCCTCTCTGCAGACCAGCCATGGCTCTGTGGAACACAGCCTTGAGCTACCAAATGTACCTACAAGTTCAATTCCTGCCAGGCAAACTAAATACACTGGCAGATGACCTAAACAAAAATCTCATGGACCCACATGAGTGGAAACTGGATCCAAAGATATTCAACATTTTGAGAAACAAATGGGGGAGCCCAGAGATAGACCTGTTAGCCTCACCTCAGAACTACCAATTGGACAAATTCTGCACAAGGACTCCCCACAGACAAGCTTGGAAAGTGGATGCCCTGTCCTTCACATGGAAAAACCTATCAGTTTATGCCTTTCCCCCTCTGCCTGTCCTCTCCAAAGTGCTACTAAAGATCAAACAGGACAAACCAAGGACAATATTTATTGCACCAGACTGGTCACGCCAACATTGGTACACCCTCTTGCACAGTGTGTCACTTCTGGAACCATGGCACCTGCCTCAGACTCCTGCCCTGCTGTTCCAGCAGGAGGGCCAGATTCTGCACCCACAGCTTCAAACCCTGAACCTTGCAGCCTGGCTAATTTCATGATCTCTCCATTACCATCCCTCAGTAAGCAAGCAATGGATGTCATTCTGGAGGCAAGGAGGCCTAGTACTAGAAAATCTTATGCTGAAAAATGGAAAAGATTCTGTTCCTGGAACCAAACACAAGGGATGGACACAACTGTGCCCAATTTACCGCACATTCATCAGTACTTACTGAGATGCTTCACAAGGGCCTTTCCTTTTCTTCCATAAAAATTCATGCCTCGGCCATTTCAGCTCATTATAATACAGAGACACCCCTCTTCTCTCATCCACTGCTGAAGCAATTCCTCAGAGGGGCCGCCCAGGAGAGCTCCTACTCCAGCCTGGGACCTTAACTTTATATTGGAAAAACTCACTCTACCTCCCTATGAGCCAGCTGCAAATGCAGAGTTGAAATTCCTTTCTTGGAAAACAGCCTTCCTTCTAGCAATCACTTCAGTAACAAGGGTGTCTGAATTACAGGTCCTCATGGCAGTGGAGCCTTTCATCATCTTTCATGTGGACAGCGTGTCCCTCAGGCCTAATCCCTCCTTTATGCCCAAGGTGGTATCCATTGTGTCCCTTAATCAGTCCATTCATTTGCCAACCTGCTTTTCTAATCCACAGAACAAAGTGGAGTGAATTCTGCACTCCTTGGCCGTGCACAGACAACTTAGATTTTAATTGGACAGGACTAAGCCTCTCAGGAAATCTGAACAGCTGCTGGTTGCATTTGCTGCAGGGGCAGAGGGGGAAGGCCATTTCAAAGCAAACCATTTCTAAGTGGATAGGCCATTGCATTCATTTCTGCTATAAGCACCATGGAAAACCTACCCCACAGGGGATAAGGCCACATTCAACCAGGGCTGCATCTACCTCTACAGCCTTTCTCATAGGTGTCCCTGCCAGGGACATCCTAGAAGCTGCTACCTGGAGTTCTGTATATACTTGCACCAAGCATTACCTCTTGCCATTTTTTTCTAAATCCATAGGTTCATAGGTTGGTACTAGGCTATCAGCCCTAGGGCCTATACAAGCCTAGCCATAACAATTCCCTGGCTATTTCTTCCCACACTATTTACTTCCCTGGACCCCTGTCTAGCAGGGCGACTGACGTGATCCTTGGGGTGAATTTCCTTTCTCCCATCCAGTTGTCAAGGTTCCTTTTGAAGAGGGCCAAAGAGGCACTCTGCTTGACATGTATGGCCAATCTATTCCAGAGTCTTAGGAGTCTCTGGGTCAGGAACCTATCCCTCCAGCATGTTTTGTTTATTGTGATGACAAGGTTTAGATCCCTGGAGCGTGTGGCTCTGAGGGATTGGGATTTCTTTGTGTAGCTTGTCAACAGCTCAGGGTTTGACATGGCCTTGTATGTTAAGCAGAGATCGCCTCTGAGTAGACGATATGCGACAGAGTATAGCTGGAGTTTTTTAAGGCGGTCAGCATAGGGCATCTGCTTTAGGCCTGTGATTCTTTTAGTGAGGTATTTCTGCGGCCTTTCCAGTTGTTGCAGATGTCTTGAGAGGTACATACCAAATGGGGCATTGTATTCCATAATGGGTCTAATGAGGGATGAGTACAGTGGGACAATGACCTCCTTTTTTCTGGATGAAAAGCCCTTAGTGATGAGGTGTGCCACATAGAATGATTTCCTGACTGTTGTGGTGATGTGGTTATCGAAGGTGAGACCACTGTCCACCTGTGTCCCTAAGTCTCTTATCACAGTTTCAGTGTTTAGTGTACTGCCACCTATATGGAAATTCACGGATACATGTTTTTTACCAAAGGGGATAACTATACATTTCTTGGCATTTAGCTTGAGCCCATGGCTCTGGCACCAAGCATCTGTTTCTGTAAGGCCCTTTTGTAGAGTATCCACATAATTTGGGGATTCAATAATGGCTCCCAGTTTGCAGTTATCAGCGAAATTTGTTAGCCAGAGTCCCTTAATGTTGGCCTGTACTTCAGAGAAGTAGATGCCAAACAAAAGCGGTCCCAGGACTGAACCCTGAGGTACTTCACTTGTCACTTGTCTGGAGCTGGATTTGGAGTTGGCTACTTTTACAGTGTGGGTTCTATCAGTAAGCCAATTAGCAACCCATTGGGTGACGTAGGGATTAATGCCCAGCTTAGTAAGTTTATCTATGATTCCAGAGTGGGGGATGGTGTCAAAGGCCTTTGCAAGGTCTAGATAGGCCATGTGGACCACCTTACCCTTGTCCATGGCTCTGGAGACTGATTCGAAGAAGTCAGTCAGGTTCAGGAGATAAGATCGGCCCTTCACAAACCCAAACTGGATGGGGTCCAGTATTTGAAGGTTGCCAATGTCTTTGTTTATAAGTTCCATGATAATACGCTCCATGGCCTTGCAGATAAGGCTTGTCAAACTGATGGGATGGTAGTTTCCGGGATCCAAGGTGGATCCCCCCTTGTGGAGTGGGATAACTGTAGCTTTGCACCACTCAGTGGGCACGAAACCTGAGGTGAGGCTATGATTAATCATGGCAATTAGGTGAGGTGCCAGTTCATATTGTAGTTCATGTAGTACACAGCCCGAGATGTCATCTGGTCCCATGGATGCTGTATTCTTAGCTTTGGAGAGTGCATTTTTTACCTGTGTGGCCGTAGTTACCGGAATTTGGCAATCTTCCGGTATTGAGATGGGCCATTTAGGGGGTGAAGTTGGCACTGAATCGATCTGCCAGGATATTGGCAATATCCTTGGGATCAGTATATTTCATGCCATTCTGTTTTAGCTCAGAGCAGATCTGAGCATTGCCATTTAGATTCTTGACATAGTTGTAGAACGCCTTGTAGTTGTCTTTGGAATCTTTGGCAATTTTAATTTCCTAACTAGCTTTGGAGGATTTTATGAGGGATCTCAGTTTCTTACTGAGGCTGATAAGGGAGTTTTTTGCATCCTGGGATTTTCCTCTTTTCTGCAACAGTTTCTTCCTTTTGTTGTAAAGTTTGTTTAATGCATGGGACTACCAGATTGGCTTCCTTTTTTTGGATGAGAGCATCTTGGTTTTATTTGGGATGGCACAATTCATGCATGAGTGGATGTGCTCATACAGTGCCTTAGTGTAGGATTCAGCAGTTGAACTTTCAGTTCCCGTCTGCATGGGTGTCATGAAGTTTGTCACTTCTGACTTGAGTAGCACGAAGTTGGCTTTGGAGAAGTTTTTTTTATGGAGGTTTCCTTACTGGGGGGTGGGGGTGGGATGTGGATGTTAAGGGTGATTAGCTTATGGTCAGACCTGACTAACGAGGGGGTGACCATAGGTGTGGAGCATCGATTTCTCATGTTGGTAATAACCAGGTCTAGGATATTGGAGCCACTGGTGGGACTATGGATTAGTTCATCCAGAACGTTGGAATTTATGAATTCCAAGAACCGTTGGGCAAAGGTGTTGTTACATGAGTAGCTTTCCCAGTTAATGGCAGGGTAGTTAAAATCACCCAGTATTAAGGTGTTTGGTTCTATCTTAATATTTTCCAGTATGTTTAGAAAGGTGTAGTGAGAATCTTGGGGTATGGTGGGGGATCTGTAGCAAACTACAATTTGGATTGCTGTCTTACCTAGAGTTAGTTGCACCTGGAGAATTTCAGATGCATTGTGTTGGGCAGCTAGCCTGGTGGTGTGAATATCCTTGGTGAATATTGACAGTCCTCCACCTTTAGTGTTTCGGTCCTGGTTTGGTGGCCGAAAAGTGTGGTAAGAGTTTTAGCCTGGTATTGCAGGGGTGCTCTCTGGAGCCTTGAACCAGGTCTCAGTTACCGCACAGATATCAATGTTCTCCATTTTTAGGAGTGCCTCAAGAGAGTGCATTTTGAGGTTTAGACTTCTAGCATTGAGTAGCATTACCTTCATATTTTGCATGCTTGTACCTGTTACGGTGGTGGTTTTGTCCTTTGAACTTTGCCTAAAAAAGGCACTATAGGGTTAGCAAGAGCCTTAGCCAGTAACCTGAATCCCAGCGGCGACAGGTGCAGACCATCTCTGGCAAAGCATCGTGGTCTGTCAATCATGTCGTCCCAGGCAGACAGATACTGGATCCCCCTTTGAATGACACCAGAAGCTTAGCCAATTGTTGAAGTCAATCATTTTGTCCTTATATTGTGGTATCATTCTGGGCGAAGGCAGGATGCTACTCAGGGCTAGGGTCATACCTGCCTGGGCCACATGATCTGACAGCTCTTCCATGTCTCTTTTCATGTAGTCCAGGGAGGTACGTCTCAAGTCATTCACTCCAACATGGACAATGACAGAGTCATATTTATACTTGTTGTGGAGTGACTTGAGTGCATGCGTTATGTGGCGGATCCTGGCACCCAACAGGCAGCTGACTGTAATTTTCTCCTTGTTCAACCTGGTGAGAGGGACATCAGTGTGCCGGACTATAGAGTCACCTATGACTAAAGTGTTAGGTACATTGTCTTGCCTTAGGGGCTGTTGCTGGGTGGCATACTGGTGTTGTGAACTATGTGACACTTTGGTTGTGATTGGTGTTTGTTTGCATTTCAGCTTCAGAGGTCCTTGTTTCTTGGGCAGGTTACAGTTAAGGGCCTCTGCATATGTGGATTTAGTGTTGCTATATGTGGGTGTTGGTGGTGTGGGTTTAGAAGGGCTATGTGTTGCTTGAGGTGTAGTGTGGGTGTTAACCTTCTCCTCTTGACTGTCTAGCACAATCTTGGGTGGAGAGAGAGCTTTGCTTCCATTTTGGCTATGTAAGTGCATCTCTCACAGGTTTTAGTGTTGGGTGGTAGGAGGAGAGGGTTGTCTGTGTACATGAGGTAATTGCTGCATTGCCCCAGTATGCCCAGATTCACCAGGTGGACAGGAGAAATCACCGGAAGCTAACCCTTGGACATGCCTGGTTTGATGCTTTTTTTTTTTTTTTTTTTTTTTGTAAAGTACAGGAGCTGTTTTCCCTTATCTTAGCAAGGTACTTCGCAATTATAGGCTGCTTAGTGCCTACTATTAATTTCTCCTTATTAACAAGGAGAGTTGAGTGCTTATAACAGTTTAAGGCTTCCTAGTGCTTTGAGAAAGTGCTAGTCACAGGGATGCTTAAAGGTAAGATGAAAAAAAATGCACACTGCAGTGTGCACTAGAGAAGTTAGATGTGAAAGTAGGTAACTTAAGTTTTACCTGTTTAAAAAGTTAAGGTGTAGTGGAGAGTTACTTTTTTTAAAACAGCAAGATGGATTGAAAGGGGTGGCCACTTTTGTATTCTGGTACTAGTACAAGATGCAGTCTTGCAGAGCCTTACAGCTGGTCCTAATGCTGTCTAATTGCCTCCTCCCTTCCTTAGCTTTCGGAATCTACCCAAATGTAATGACTGCAACAGTGAAACACGAAGAACATGGAACAGTTGTGTACACTTACCATAAATGTAGATGTCCGAGTGTATTCACTGTTTCAGGCCTATTTACCCTCCCTAATACAGTAGGATGGCCAATAAATTTAAATAGTTGAAGGGGAGGGATTTCAAAAATGATGATTTTGTGATTACACACACAAGCCAGTGAAAGTAGAGAGGAAATGAGATATATGGTCAGATTAACATAAGAGGCAGGCAACTAGAAAGACAGTGGTATTTAACAAGACAACTGTAACTGCGTGGGAGGGTGTGAAAAAAATTCTGCCTGACTCAGAAGAGAGAGAGCTGTAGTCTCTTTTGAAGTTTTAATATGCTGTTAAAGCAGAATGCAAGTAAAACACAAGGTAAAGAAAACAAACCACAGTATTCAAAATATAGAAAGGCAATAAAGTAATACAAATTACAAAAAATAAAAGCAAACTAGTGTAGCAGAGTCTGGATGAGCCTTTCTGGTAAAGCTCTGAAATGTTTTATTTTACCCCTTAAATAGAAGGTAGTTCTTAGCTTCACCCCCTCAGTTAACAAATGATTAACCTTAAGTGACCTCTTCTGTCTTATGAATGAGTCCTTAATTGATCAGTTCTAATTTCTGCCTGACTCAGATCTAATTTCTGCCTGACTCAGAAGAGAGAGAGCTGTGGTCTCTCTTGAAGTTTTAATATGCTGTTAAATCAGAATGCAAGTAAAACACAAGGTAAAGAAAACAAACCACAGTATTCAAAATATAGAAAGGCAATAAAGTAATACAAAAAATAAAAGCAAACTAACCTTTCCTTCACAGCAAAGTGTAGCAGAGTCTGGATGAGCCTTTCTGGTAAATCCAGAGCTGGTTTTGCCACTGCAGTCTTGCAGAGCCTTACAGCTGGTCCTAATGCTGTCTAATTGCCTCCTCCCTTCCTTAGCTTTGGGAATCTACCCAAATGTAATGACTGCAACAGTGAAACACGAAGAATATGGAACAGTTGTGTACACTTACCATAAATGTAGATGTCCGAGTGTATTCACTGTTTCAGTCCTAGTTACCCTCCCTCCAGCCCCCCTGACTTCTATTGACTACACCTCTATTCTTGCTTACTATGCTTAAAGCTTTCTGGTGTATTTGCTTTTTTGTTCGAGGTGTAACCTTATATATAATTGCTTCCCATTATGGGGGCACCTGACATCTGGGTCAAGAAAAACTGATGTAATGGCATCGGCTGCGTGCTTTATACCCCCTGACTACCTGACGTCATGAAAGATGAGACAGCAACCGACGCAGGACCCAAGACTTTGATAATCAGGCCGACTGATGGCTACCTGCAAGCAGATAACCCAAATGTAATGACTGCAACAGTGAATACACTCAAACATCTACATTTATGGTAAGTGCACACAAATGTACTTTTCATATCTTCTTGGTAGAAAAATAAATACAGACTTTTCAGGTAAGG
The DNA here is from genome assembly GCF_019279795.1 of Protopterus annectens. NCBI lineage: Eukaryota > Metazoa > Chordata > Ceratodontiformes > Protopteridae > Protopterus > Protopterus annectens. Next base: position 1,085,885,191 of record NC_056737.1, on the reverse strand, counting down.
AGGTGTAGCCATTAAAAGTGGCTCTTCATCTGTGGATGTCTTACTAAGGTGCCCTTGTAGGGTGTCCACTCACCAGAAGTAGTCTTTCTATCCTCTCACCACTTCTGTTAGTTTTACTATTGATATAGGGTTGTACTCACACAAAGGACATTTGAATTGAGAGAGAATTCTATAATCATTTTCAACTGACTTAACACAGATTCAGTATATTGAGATTGCAACTTACTCAGGTCTGCCACGTTCACAGTTTGTTGTAATAAACTGGGGATGTGTTTTCTTTTCTTTTCTTTTTTTTTTTTTTTTGAGGGGAGGCAAAACCCCCATACAGGACAAAGGATTTGGATCCCTTACATTCACTGGCTCTGTTACTTTGTGCAGCACAAAATTCCACCACCTCCTCCATTTTATCCCATTTTTCTTTATCAGAATTTCTTTTAATTTTGTCTTTTTTTTTTTTTGGTTCAGTCAAATTTAAGTCAAGGAAGTAGAAACATAAGGTGAAAACTACCCCATCAGTATGTTTGTAACACTAGTCACTTTTCTTTATCAGACTTGCATGATTGGAGCTTACCATGCTTGGAGATGGTCTCTCTCAAAATATTGCTTTGCATGGATTCCTGACTAATTTTCAGATGTTTTTTACTACTACATTTTCATAAGTTTGACATTTAGCATGGCTTTTTAGTAAATTGTACATAATGGGGAAACTAGGATTCATTTACCCTGTACCTTACCCAGAGTTGAATGTCAACAAGGGTCCATTGAACTTAGCTGGTTAGGCACAGTGCTTCATCCGGCGTGATAGGTGTGCAGAACGGCTGGAGGGGTGGTGCCGTTGTAAGAAAGGAAAAGCTATAGGTAGTAGAAGCAAGACTGTTTTGTTACCTAACATAGGGGAGGCATAATCTTAAGGCAGAAAGAAGTGTTTACCACAGTAAAGGAGAAAAGATCAGATGTAATGTTACAAGAGTTGTAAAGGTTGGAAACAGTACAATTAGTATGGAAGGATTGTGAGAAAGGTGTAGGTATAGTAATAAATCAAAAGAGAGGCAGGAAAAGTAGACAAGGTAACTGCAAAGCATGGGGTGGAATCCGATGAGAAGGGGAAGAGATGCTGTGATTTAGAAGGTATTCTGATCCTTGATAGTGACAAAGGTTGAGCACTTAGAGAGCTGTTCAGCAAGTGAAAATAATATATAGCTGAGGGAGAATAGTAGTCAAGGATAGGCCTTAATGTCATTCCGGACGTGAAAAAAGGATGTTTTAGGAAGAGTTTCATGGTATCTGACAAAATGTGTTTGGCTGTGGATGAGGTACCTGAGACTAGTGAATGTGTTCCAGTGCACTGATGAAAGAGAACAAACGTGGGGTACATATATTTAAGGATGACAGAAAATAGGTGAGCAGAATTGTCTGGTTTTGGTTGATAAAATATACAATGAAATAATTGTAGCAGAGACTGAGGAAAGGATTATATATATGACTATGTGGTGGTGGTGGGGCATTAGGAAGACGGGGTGGCATTGGAATCCATGGAAATAGAGGCCGAATATTTAGCATGAACACTGGATTAGAAAAGGAAATGTTGCAAGAAAATGTTTCATATAGAATGGGATGCGTTCAGAAACCCTTGTGGGGAGATTTACAGAAGTGTAAGGGAAGAACGGAGATGAAAAAAGGACTAAAACAGTTACTGAAGTGGCAGGGTGTGGCAGAGGAGGTGGGGGAAGGAATGTTAAATGCTTGAACTGGCAAGTGAAATATAGTTAAGGTGAAACTAGGCCACAGGGATGTAATGTGATGCTCTGAGCAGAGGGAGGACAGCAAGTTAAATGGTAAGAGGGAAAAAAGTTCAACACTCATTGCAGGAGGGGAGGCCTGTCTTCAAGTCTTCTACTAATAGCACTAGGAGGTATGCACAGCAGTTAGGAAAAGGGGGCAGATAGAGAAAGCTAACCATGTGATTCAAAGGGCAGTGGAGGATGGTGTAAGTAGGGGGTGGGAAGGAAAATTGGAGCAGGGGAGATGGTTGAAGCAATGCATTTAAAATGAGGTAAACTCTAATGACTGGTCTCACAGTACCACTTGTACAAAATCAGTTGCTGTAAAAAGCTGTGGAGGGAAAGCACCTACCTTGATCGGTGAAGGACACTACATTTGTCTTGCCCAAAGGGAAACAAGACCCTAAAGACACTTCAAGCTTTTAGGCTTGTATCACTAAGTGATGCAGATGCATGATGGTCCTTGCATGGTGTATACTGGCAAGGTTAGAAGAGGTAATTACTCTTTATAGTAGAGGAAGGTCCCGGCAAACTTTGTCTAGGACTCTGCAGATTGTTGGAACAGACTGATTCATTTCACAGAATGAACAGAAAAATTGGAATACCCAAGGGAAAGCTGGTTCTGTTCATCAGGAAGAGATTTGATTCCATAGAGAAAAGTAATGGAAAAAGTTGTCATTTTGTGGAATGAGCATCAAAAACGGGGATGCTGTAAAGAAAGGGTGGTACTGGTTTGTGTTTGAAAAGATTGGCTACAAGAGAGTGGAGATTTATCTTCAAGGTAGTAAAGAAAGCAGGTGTAATAAAGCTGTTTTATCAGTAGCATTAAGACAGTGTATATTTATTAATATTTGATGTTCTGTAGTCCTATCTCACCTTCATTCTTACATATGGGTTCGGAGCCGATCCGACTCGGCCAATTACAAAGCTCAAAGTCTCTTAGTTGGCTCTTGGCAAGGACGGTATCCCATAGTGCACTAGTAAGAATCCCCAGATCTCGTTTCCTGCGTCTACGAGTTCAGAAGTGCTTCTTGCTGGGCCATGGCTAAGTTGCATATTTTTCTTCATTATTGTAGTTTTATTGAGATTTCTTCACTTAAGATAGCTTAGTTTACTTAGTCTTAGTAATAGTTTTTTCATAGGTAGTAAATAGTAGTGTGTTTTGCTAAATTTACGTAGTTATTGTTGAGAACTTGTTGGCCGTTCTAGGCCCATATTTTCTCCTGAGTGGTATCCTTCTGTGTGCTAGTTTTTTGACATAGTTCCTATTAGTGTAGGTCCATGTTTGGGTTAGGACCATGTTTTTTCCTAGTTTTCAGTAGTATAGTATATTGTGTGCAGTGTCGTTTATTATTATTGGCTAGTTTTTGCCTGCTGTTTAAAATTTACTATTTGTGGTATTTTCTGACATAGCTTCTTTCCTGTTTCCGCAGCTAGGTCCGTTTAAGTTAGAGGTCCTAGTCCTCTGTTTAGCTTTCTGGTGCTTTTTCCTCAACAGGGCTAGGCCCGTTTAAGTTAGAGGACCTAGTCCTCGATTGTATTTTTGTGTGTAGCTTTTCTTAAAGGGCAAGGCCCATTTAAGTTAGAGGACCTTGCTCTCTTCTGTCTTATAAAACTTCCATTGTACTAAGACATGTCGAAGGAATCCAAAGATCATAAACCTTTGGGTTTTAAAAAGTGCCTTAAGTCCTCCCAAAAAAATGTCGATTACTGATGGGCAATAGTAATTGTGTTTACTTCCTCGGAGCCATTCACCTACAGGAAACTTGTTCTTTCTGTCACTCCGTTAGCTCCAGAGTTCTCCAAGAAAGGAAGAACAAATTAATACTAAAAGGTCTCCTTAAGCCTTCCTTCGAGGAGGATTTAGCCAGCTCTTCTTCATCCTCCAAGTCTCACTCCTCAGAGAAAGAGAAGGTCAAGTCGGCCAAGAGACTTTCTCCTGCACCGACTAGTTTGTCTGAACCTCCTCAGAAAACTTTAAAATTGTTTAAGCCTTCTACCTCTTCGGCTCCACTATCCTCGGAGCCAGTCGAGGTTATCGATGCTGACACTGCATGTTGGCCCCAAGTCTTTTGGAGCCGACTACTGAGAAATTGTATCGGAGCCGGTCCAGAGAGCTATTGCCGGTCTCCCCAACTTTACAGTCTCCCATTTTACAGAGATCTAGGTTGCCTACGCTGTCATCCAGATCCTCCAAGAGTCTTTTGGAAGAGGATGTAGAGAGAGTAGTGCTTAGACTTTTGATGTCGTCTGCTTTGCCCAAATTGTTGCTGGCTGTGACCCAGTCAGTTCCGGAGCCATCTAAGACCATTCTTCCTGTTGTGGCTCATCCTCCGAGACGTGTTGGTCCTTTGGAGCCGGAGATTTCGGTGCCGCTTGTTGTGGAACCCTCGGTTCCAGCTCCCCTTGTGGCTGTCTCAGAGCCGATTTCCGCTCAGACACCTTTGGTGCCATCCTTGGTGTCTAGGAGCTGGAGCTCACCAGTCAGCCCCGACAGGGACGCTTGGACTTGAACCTCTTTGGTGTCGAGCCTACCTCTCGATGCATCGGCTAGGTTGAGCTCAGACCCTACATCCATCTCAGAACCGATCACTTTGGAGCCGAGAAACAGGAACCTCCAAAGAAACTCGTACACGAAGGAGTATAAAATCTTTATTCCACAATGATGGTACGGTTAAGCGCTTTCAACTGGAACCCAGTCTTCTTCAGAACAGTTAAAAAACCCCATAAATTCATATATATACGTAAACCAATTCACTCAGATTTAAAAAGTGCGCCAAAACACTTAAAGATACAGTACATATTAAACAACATTTTACTAATACATCAACTCTGTTTACTTAATTGCAGGGAGATGTGTATATATTAACTTCCCCAATACCTTAGACGTTATCACAGGCACTTAATGATTTTGTGGTCAACAATTATGATAATAAATATGTAAAAAATATATAAAAAATGTAAAAAATGTAAAGAATATAAAAAATCTCTTTAAGATATAAGAATATTTAAGAAATATATTTAACTAATGTATTAAATCCTATGTTATAATTCAAAAATAATACCTAACCTAGGTATGAAACAATATCCCTGTGTTTAAAGACATATAAATCATTCTAAATTTTAATCACATGAACTGAAAAACTAATATAGTAGCACAATAATATATACTAAGAGAGGACCAAAAAAGGCTTAATACTAATGGACTCGTTTATTCCAGGGGGTCTTGTAGCATCTAATAGAATCTGCCATCTACTTTCCAAGGCAGCTAATTGCATCTTCCAATTACCCCCAAACAATGAATACCTAATCGTGTCAATGATAGCAAAGCGAAAAGAATGCTCTGCACCATATTCATGTATATGTTTGTACAAAGCATTCTTAGTGTCCTTCCTCTGAATACGATAAAGATGCTCATATATACGCTTTTTAAAAACTCTTTCAGTCTTGCCTATGTAATACATAGGACAAGAAAGACATGTAGCTATATAGATCACCCGACTTGTATTGCAATTCCCTGTTCTAGTTTTGATACAGGTAGAGTTAATGTTTTTGAGTCGAATATGTCTAGACTCATTAATGTGCTTACACTGTTTGCATCTGCCACACTTGGTAGTACCTTTATACATATCCATGGTGGTAGTGTGATGGTTGGCCTTCTCTAGTATTCTTTTTAAATTGATGCCTGTCTTGTATACAAATTCAGGTGAATTTCCAACAACATGTTCCAAATTTGAACTTGTGAGAATATTCCAGTGTTGACGTAAAATGTCCTTGATTAAACACGTGTGTGGTGTATAAGTCAAAATACAAGCACGTCCAAGGTATCTGGATATTTGCCCTTCATCTTTTCCATTTAACACGTAATTTCCCAGTAAAGGGGGGTATTTCTTACCCCATTCATTACCCACAAAGTTTGTAATGTCTTGGAGCATGTTGTCCGGGTATCCGCGATTACTAAATAATTGTCTAATGGTATCAAGTTCTATTCTCATGACTGATTCAGTCGAAGACATCCTCGCTGCACGGATACACTGCCCCTTGACGATATTTTTGAAAATGTGGGGGGGATGATTGCTGGTGAAATGTAAATAATCATTGGAAAATGTTGGTTTACGGAAAATCCTTGAAGTAAACCCATGGTTATCAAGACCAACCAAAACATCCAAATAAGCAATATCAATAGTGCTGGTTTGATGGGTGAATTTCAAGAATGTAGAAGAATTATTGATGAAGGACATAAATTCTTGTAATTTCTCTGTCGAAGCCTGCCACAAAATGAAAATGTCATCCAAATATCTAGCGTAAAATATGATATGGGTATAAAACTTGCTCTTGAATAACACTTCCTCTTCCCAATCGAGCATCACCATGTTGGCAAAAATTGGGGCGCAAGATGCACCCATAGCAACTCCTTTTATTTGCTTGAAGTATTCCCCTTGAAACACAATATAATTGTGTTCCAACACAAGTCCCATCATGTCACACAACAGGGAAACCCTATCCCAGCTGAGCCCTGAATATTTCCTGAGACTGCTAGAAAATTGTTCGATTCCTTGTTCTCTGGGTATGCTGGAGTATAAGTCGACCACATCTATGGTGACTAAGATGAGGTCTGATCTCCAGTGTTCCTGTTGTAATTTGCCCAGAAAACTCCACGAGTCTTTCATAATGTGTGGGATGATCCCATACATATGTTTGAGCTGATGATCTATCCATTTCCCTATGTTGTATGTCTTGGAATGGGAACCAGAGATGATCGGTCTAAAAGGTGGTTTCTCCAAAGATTTGTGTAATTTGGGGATGCCAACAATTTTTGCCAACATGGGGTGATCATTTTTCAAAAACATGTAGGTGTCGTTAGTAATCCTGTTGTCTATTAAGTATTCCTCAATAGCCAGATCTATACGGTGATGTCCTATGTTGATCTGATTTAAAGAGACATTCTCGTATGTGTCCGCCTGATGTAAGATGTCGTATATACAGGACGTGTATGCTTCAGCATGAAATAGTACTATCCCACCTCCCTTGTCAGGTTTCATAATGCGTACTTCTTTGTTAATCATCACTTTGTTTAAACATTCCCTTTCTGACTGGGTTAAATTGATCTGAATTCCATTGTACAACGAATGTCTGTGTTTAAGGTCCCTGTGTAATCTGTAAATGTCTTGGCTAACCAATTTCTCAAAATTGGATATGCTAGGATGAGATACAGGTACATAGGAACTCTTTTTACACAACTGCAAGTTGTCCTTCCTAACAGCCTGATCCGTTGAGTCGTCGTAAACCACAGCCAAGTTAAGTTTCCGACAAAAAAGTTTCACCTGTTTAATGTTGTCTACTAAATTATTACGGACAGTGGGGATAAACTTCATACCCTTGTACATAACAGAAATAAAATCATCATCTACCTCCACATCTGTGTAGTTATAGACTTTGAAACCTTCATAACATGTAACTATAGGGTACTTGAGAGATGGCATCCAACTGCCAGTTGTGTTATCCTCTAACTCAATATTTCGATCGATAATAGGTGTAAATGTCTCCGAACCAGTTTCATGAATCTTATTTTCTATAACTACACTGTCACTTGTGTGGAAATGTTGATCTATTTCTTGTAATAGGTCCACTGTCTGTTGGGATTTCTGAAAAAAGGAGGCTGAGCACTCTGAAAATCAATCCCTATGTACAGACCTAAGGGGGGTGGATATATGGCCTAATCCAGACTCTTTCATTTTTGGCCAAATATAAGCTCTATTGCTACTGTATGCATCTTGATCTCTGGTTAGCTTCTTACTTTTCCTCTCAAAAATGTTATTGGCTCTGCTTTCAGCTTGAAAAAATTGTTTTTTAAAAAGATCCTTCCATGTCTCATATTCAACATCATTAATAATGGTCTCATACATAACTTCTAACTCAACCCCAAGGGAATCACATTTTTCTTGTTGATACTTGAGTAACAGTTCCATGAATGCAAATCCAAAACCATCAAATAAACTATTAAATTCACTCATCACATCAGCATTATATAATATGCCTAATGGTAATTTGAAAAATCGAAGGCCCTTAGGTACCATCTTAGTGTTCATACAATTTTTTAAATAACTAACATCTATTTTTGCATTATTGTATGCATTAAGTTTCTTACCAAAGTCGAAAATCATTTCTTTAAGAGAACTGTAAATATGATTTTTACCATTTAATTTGTTAAAATGACTCTTTTTTCCAAAGTCATACATATCATATTGACCGTTCAAAACATTTTCAAAAAGCTCTCTTTCATTTGCTTTTTTAGTTAGCAAATCATTACTAGTTAGCTTAGTATACTCATTCCGATCAAAAGTCTTATGATTCTGCTTAGGACCGGATATTGTGTATGTAACAGTACCTTTCTTATCGAAGTTAGGTTTCTGCTGGTTACATCCGTTAGATTTGTTAGTGTGTGCGGTTTTAGGTCTGGCCCCATTTCGTTCGGCCTCCCGCCTTGCCCTTGAAATACTAAAATCAAAGGTAAAGTCCTGGGCTGGTGTGAGTCTCGATGGATCGAAAATGTTATGTACTTCATCGTGAAAGATGAACCGTCGCTGTTCCTTAGGAGATACAACAAATCCATCACTGGTGTCGGGTAGATCAATTGCAGCATTGGTGGTATGAGCTGCTTCTTCTGAAGGTTGTAACGCTGCAGGAAATCCGCGTTCGGGTGTAGGTAGCTTCCTCCTAGAACGTACTAATGCAGGTTCAGATACATCAGAATTCGACGTCTTCCGGATAACTTCGGGGACTTCCCCTTCTCCTCTTAACGCCAACAGGCTTCCATTCGTTTTGCAACCATTACCACTTGGTGAATAAGAACAGTTTAAGGTTTTGGCTTGTAGAACATTGTTGGAAGCAATGCTATTGATCAGTTCAAAAAGTTTACGTATCTCACTCTGCACGGCTGATACTTCAGCCCGAAGTCCATTGAACTCCTCTCGAGACAATGAAGTCTCTATGGTGGTCTCCTGCTCCGACATGACAACCAACTAGTAAAAAGGAAAGAACCAACAACTCCAAACAAGATGAGAAACAGGAACCTCCAAAGAAACTCGTACACGAAGGAGTATAAAATCTTTATTCCACAATGATGGTACGGTTAAGCGCTTTCAACTGGAACCCAGTCTTCTTCAGAACAGTTAAAAAACCCCATAAATTCATATATATACGTAAACCAATTCAATCAGATTTAAAAAGTGCGCCAAAACACTTAAAGATACAGTACATATTAAACAACATTTTACTAATACATCAACTCTGTTTACTTAATTGCAGGGAGATGTGTATATATTAACTTCCCCAATACCTTAGACGTTATCACAGGCACTTAATGATTTTGTGGTCAACAATTATGATAATAAATATGTAAAAAATATATAAAAAATGTAAAAAATGTAAAGAATATAAAAAATCTCTTTAAGATATAAGAATATTTAAGAAATATATTTAACTAATGTATTAAATCCTATGTTATAATTCAAAAATAATACCTAACCTAGGTATGAAACAATATCCCTGTGTTTAAAGACATATAAATCATTCTAAATTTTAATCACATGAACTGAAAAACTAATATAGTAGCACAATAATATATACTAAGAGAGGACCAAAAAAGGCTTCTCATCTTGTTTGGAGTTGTTGGTTCTTTCCTTTTTACTTTGGAGCCGAGGGCTACCTCCGTTTCCTCAGAACCGGGGCTGTCTTCGGAGCCGGAGAGATCTGCATTTGAGATGATGAGGAGCGTGCTGTCCCAGTCGTCAGCTCCGCACAAGGGTACCGATACTCTTCCCCCTCAAGCACCGACCTCTGTCTCAGCACCATCTCTCTCTCTCTTGACAGCAGAGACCCGCAGCCTCAGGAGCCCCTGTTGGGTGGCCTCCAGTCTTCAGAGACCTCCCAGAATACCCTTCTGAGGAGCCCCCTCAGAAGAGGACATGCAAGAGGAAGCATATAGACTCCACGGATGCGTCAATCACTTCAGACACTGACCTCGAGGAGTCAGAAGGTTCCCCTAGGTCGTCTTCTGATGATATCTCCTTTGTAGATATCTTAGAGATCCTGAAGTAGAGAGGCGGCTGACCCACTGTCACCCCTTCTGATGAGAAGTCAGTGTACCTGAAGGCTTTCAGGTCTCAACCTTCAGCCTCTTGGGTGTCTCCACCCTTTGATGAACTCCTGGACCTAGATAGTCGAAAGGTGTGGGAAACTCCTGATGCCATGGAACCAGTTCCCAGAAGACCCAACAAATTTCTCTCAGCCCCCAAAGAGAAAGAGTTCTTGACCAAAGATGTGCCTGTAGATGCCATGGTGGTGGCGGCAGCCACAAAGAAGGAACTAGCGGAGACTTCTACATCTATCCATCCACCGAACAAGGAGTGTCGAGCAATGGATAGATACGGGAAGCGTATCTTCTCTTCAGTGGCTTTTACACTCATATCGCTGAATTACCACACACATTTTACTAGGCTTCAAAGAGATGCTCTAAAGAGGAGCTAGGAGATACTCTCCAAGGTGCATCAACTGAAGGAGTCCCTGAGAAAGTTACTGCTCAGTTATCCACCTTAAACTCCATTAACTCCTCCATGAGGCTGATCTCCTATGCAGCAGATGGAGCGAGTAGGGCAGCGGGTTCAGGGCTTTCCCTTAGGAGATACTCCTGGATGCGCTTATGCAATTTTACGGAGCCCTTCAAATCTACTTTTACCAGTGCCCCCTTCGACGGGTCCTCTTTGTTTGGAACAAAGGTAAAAGATACACTCACCAGGTGCGAACAGGAAAGGAAAACTCTCTCTGCCGTGGGAGTATGTTTTACCGTCCCTTCTAAACCATATCCCAAGGGTCAGAGAGGCGGGGAAATGTGGTTCAAGAAATCTCAGATATTTTTCCTGGATGCACAGAGTGATTCCTCCTTCAGAGGCAGGGGAGGAGGAGCTAATGGTAGACATCGCCCTAGAGGCAGGGGGATACGCAAAACCAGGGTGGCCGCAATTCCTTTCATGGCCATCCCTATCAGCGCTCCTGATGTGAGGCCCGGCTGTGCTTCTCTGGAGCCAGTCAGGGGTCGCTTATCTTTGTATCCAGAAGCCTGGCTCAACATCACCCAAGACAAGTGGGTACAATGAATAATCACCAGAGGATACTCCATACCCTTCTTTCTTCCACCCCACACCCCCAAGAAGATCCCAGATGTTCCACCCAATCACAGGGGCCAAGCAACTATAGAAGTTCAAAAGTTGCTTTCAAAGAGAGTCATCCAAACCATCCCCGCAAACCAGATAGGATTCAGAACTTACTCCAGATTCTTTTTAGTGCCAAAACAAACAGAGGACTGGAGGCCCATTTTGGACCTCGGCAAACTAAACGAATCAGTAAAGAAGTCCAAGTTCCGAATGATAACCCAGGAGTCTATACATCCCCTATTAGGGAAAGACAATTGGATGTGCTCCATAGACCTCCAAGATGCGTACTACCGCATCAAAATGGACAGAGCATCGAGGAGTCACCTACGCTTCCGGCTGGTAGCCAGTCATTACCAATTTTGTGCTCTGCCCTTTGGTCTCACCGCAGCCCCCAGGGTGTTCACCAAATGCATGGTGGTAATGACAGCTCACTTGAGACATTGTGGATTCCAAGTGTTTCTGTACCTGGACGACTGGCTTCTGACCACCACCACCAGGGATTCAACCATCCAGCTCTGTACCCAGCTAGGAATTACGATAAATTGGGAAAAGTCTGCCTTGTCGCCCTCTCAATTTGTGACTTTTATAGGTGCAGAAATAGACACAGTTGCCATGATGGCTCGTCTTCCTGCAGACAGAATTCAAAATCTCAGTCAGCAGATATACAGCTTACTTCCTCAGCAAAAAGTCAAGGCCAAGACAGTGCTGAAACTCTTAAGGACCATGGCTTCTACCATAAATGTAGTTCCACTAGCCAGATTGCATATGCAAATTCTTCAACAGCTACTTTTTTCCCAGTGGTCTCTTCAACAACTGCCTTTGTCTCATTATATTCTCATAACGGAATCTTGCAAAAAGGACCTTCGTTGGTGGATTCAGCCCGATCAACTGACGACAGGAACACCCTTCCTTACTCGCCAACCTGTTGCTACTGTGACCACGGATGCCTCCCAGATAAGGGGGGGGGGGGCATTATCTAGGCAGGACTGTCCAAGGCACATGGCAAGATCATGAGGCTCACTTGCATATCAGTGTCCTAGAGATGAGAGCAGTGCTTCTAGCACTGCTCTCATCTCTAGGACACTGATATGCAAGCAGTGCTTCTAGCATTGCAAGCACTTCACAACTTTCTTCCTCTAGGGACAATAGCAATCCAGTCAGACAATATGTCAGTGGTATGGTATCTAAACAAACGAGGAGAAACCAGATCTTTACCCCCTTTGTCGAGAGGCTGTTTGTGTTTGGCAGTGGGCGATATCTTCCCAGTGCTTTCTAGTAGCAACACATAACCTGGGGACAACCAGTGTGATAGCCGACAAGCTCAGCAGGGCAGTCTTGATGCCTCATGAGTGGTCTCTGAATCAGAAAGTTGCAGAACAGATTTTCCGCAAATGGGGACAGCCTTGCTGCAATCTTTTTGCCAGCCCGATCAACGCCAAATGCAGCAGCTGCTTCACTCTTATCCCTCCTCCGGGGGAGTCACCAAGAGACGCACTTGTTCACAATTGGCCTCCGGGACGATTTTATGCATTTCCCCCATTTCCGCTCATATCGAAAGTGATCCAGAAAGCAAAGTTTTTGGGAAGCAAAATTATTCTGATCACTCCTTACTGGCCTCGTCAGATTTGGTTCCCCTTTCTCGGGCCTCATCTCCTAGACGATCCATGTACTCTGGACCCAGTTCCAGACCTCTTGACACACATGTCAGGCTCCCTTCACCCCTGCCTCCACACCCTCAACTTGACAGCGTGACAGCTCCACTTCCATCCCTAGTCAGGCTTCATGATTTTTCACCTGCAGTGACCCATATCCTTACGTCTTCCCACAAACCTTCCACAAGGAAGTTAGACACTAGCAAATGGAGATGATTTTCTATCTGGTCAAAAGAGAAAAATGTAGATCCTTACACAGCATCCATCCTCTTGGTGTTAGAATTTCTAACCAAACTTTTCCATCGGGGATCAGCTGCTGTTACAATTAGAGTTCAACTGACAGCAATATCAAATTTTCATTTGAGACAACATGAGCCTAATCTGATGGCTCACAGATTATGTAAAACCTTCCTTAAAGGCACTACCTTGCTGAGACCTCCTTTTCAGGAACCTGTATCTCCTTGGGATCTAAATTTCGTTCTGTCTAAACTTACTTCCCCGCCTTTTGAACCCGCACATTGGTGTGAATTGAAGTTTCTGTCTTGGAAGGCCATTTTTCTAGTAGCTATCACATGCGCTAGATGGGTATCAGAGTTGCAAGCACGGTCAGTCAAACCTCATTTGATTTTTCATAAAGACAGTTTCCCTTCATACAAACCCTTCCTTCATCCCTAAAGTTTGCTCTCAGGCTAATTTGAACCAAACTATTGAACTGCCTGTATTCTTTCCCAATCATTCAAACAGTGCAGAATATAAATTTCATCACCTTGATGGTCACAGACAGTTACAGTTCTACCTACATAGAACTAAGGAACTTAGAAAATCAGACCAATTGTTCGTGTCCTTTTCTGAAACTAGGATAGGCCTGCCAGTCTCTAAAGTGACTCTAATTGGATTTCCAACTGTATCTCCTTTATCTACTCCTCCAATGGAAAGAACCTTCTGTTTTAAAAATTAAGGCTCATTCCACAAGATCCCTGTCCACATCTGCTGCTTTCCAAGCTAGAGTTCCAATTGACAGTATTTGTGCAGCAGGAACTTGGACTACCCCTCATACCTTTACTCATTACAAATTGGATTTGACCTCCAAGGGTAGAGCTTCCTTTGGTTCCATGGTTCTTAAGAGTATATTCCCGTGAGCCACCCAAGAAAAAGGTGCTAGGGACGCTATCCCATATGTAAGAATGAAGGCGAGATAGGACTACAGAACATAAATAAGTTATGTACTCACCATAACGTTCCATGTTTGTAGTCCATCTCGCCCTTCATTCTTACGAACCTACCCACACGTACCCCCATCCTTGGAGGATCTGGAGACAGGATAGTATTGCCTTTGGTAGAGTGGAGACCTTTCATTGTTGTTGTTCCTTCTGGATAACCTTTCTGTCACTCTTATAGTCAGCAGCAAACAAGATCTGGGGATTTTTACTAGTGCACTATGGGGTACCTACCTTGCCACGAGCCAACTAAGAGACTTTGAGCTTTGTAATAGGCCGAGTCGGAGCTGAGGATCGGCTCCAAACCCATATGTAAGAATGAAGGGCGAAATGGACTACAAACATGGAGCATTATGGTGAGTACATAACTTCTTTTTTCTCGGTAGAGCACTAATTTCCTTGGAACTATTTCAGACTCTGCCTTGGAGTGATATCTGGTCAGATGACTAGCTCAGAGTCCCACATTTAGGCAATGGAGGCTTAGGGAATCAAACCTTAGACCACTGGACCACAGGAAACAGCTTGTTAACAGCTCCTTAATCCTCTAAACCAACTGCCAGACTATATGGATGCAGACTTGTAGGTGGTGGTAACTGGGATGGTGTCAGATATGGTAAATGTTACTGCTGTCATTTCTAATGCTTTTGGAGGTTTCAGCCAAGAGTTAGAAACATTGCAGAGGAGGGCAGAGAGAACTGAGGGGGAGATACAGCTTCCATTTGCTCACAGATATGAAAAAAATGGGTCTTGATATGTAACTGAAGTATTTAGCAAATCTTAGAGAGTTTCAGCTGTGTGATATTGGGCAATAAAATCAGTAGTGGTTCTTGCAGGCCAAGGACATTGCAGTTTGATGGGTGTTGTGAAAATTGGTAATAGGGACATCCCTGAGGCTAAAGCATATAACGTAAGAAGAAATTAAGAAGCAGAATATGGGTAAAGCAGTGCCTAAATCAAAGGTGCTTTTGAACATGCAGAACAGCAGACAATCTCGTTTAGACAAGGGAACTGAAGTAGTGTGGTTGTCTTAGCTTTTATCTTGTATGTTGGAAGACATTTTCCAGCAACTCCCAAGGAGAAAAAACTAGGAGAATGGTAAGGTAGTTATCCGATAGATTTGTAGGCTGTGGAAATGGGAAGGAGGGAAAACAGAAAGTCAGATTTGTGGTCATCAAGCAAAAGGAAGTGAGATATGCCTGACCTTCATACCGTGGTGGTAAATGTGGTGAGGCAGACAAGAGAGGAAGCAGAAATAGTTTTTTTTAACTAAAGTCTAGATATTTTGCAGAAATGAAAGCAATCAATAAAAATATCTTGATGTCTTGGTGAGTGGCTGATATTTTCCTTTAGAGTATATATATATATATATATATATTTCCCCCCCCCCACAGTTCATGGATTTCCACACTTTCACTTGGGTGCAGTTTACTTTGCGGGTTTTACATGTTTGTTGCAGCCAAGCCTGTGTGTGGTCATTTACTACTCAGCACTCATGTCTGCTCTTCAGGTGCAAGGAAAAGAATGGATTCTGCTTTTGTTACGTTTTTCTCCAAAATCACATATATACTTGTACAAATACATCTGTATGTGTTAGTGATATTTTTTGGGAGGGGATCTTCATTTCCTCTGCTATTCATTTTGAGCCATGGCTATTCCTACCATTTTTTCCAAGTATTTAATTGACAGCAGTATTTTAATATGTTGCCAACATTTATAATCTGTTGCTGTTTTGTTTTGCCGTAAACTGATGCCAATTCAAGGTACACACAAATAATTAGGCAGTGGAAAAAGTAACCTGATTTGCTGCATGGCAGCTTTCATGCAATTTTCATCTCTTGCTCATAGACCTTTCTCATCCATTTAATGCATGATTATCAGCTAACTGCTCTGCCAAATCAGATCACAGTTACTGTTTGCCCTTAGAATAAACCAATTGTAAAATGGGTATATGGTTACAGTAGCTTTAAGCAGTCGTTCTTTAGAAGGCAGATGTAAACAAATGAGGTGTCACTAGGTCTGTGTACATAACCTGAGCACTGATAAATAAACCACCAGCCACAGGTTATTGAAATTAAATTAGTGTAATTGTTTGCTTGAAATACATAAAATCACTTTGTAAAATTAAATATACAAGCAGCTCAATACTTGCACAAAAAGTACAATGTAAATGTGGTTTAACAATCAGATGGCATATCAAAGAATTCTGTCACCGTATCTAGTCCTGTCAGTACCAGTAGCTAAACAGTTACTAAATTCAGCTACCTTTAATGTGCAACTTCAAACAGCAGTTACACAGCCTATCAGGCAAGGAAATCCAGGCTTGAAACATTTGTCTCGGAGATGCAGTCCCGTGTTCACACCTCAAATGCAAAGCATTTAGCATTTAACAGCTGATGTGTCTACTTAGACTAGCCTCAGGTCTGTGTTAACTTTGAATATACAGTTTTCAGTTTCCGTATCCACTCAGTTTGAGGTAGCAGTGGAGTGCAAATATGATATGTATCCTATGGCCTGGATAAACATTTCAAGCATGATTGAGCATTAGGCACCTGCAACTTTGTGCACATTTGAGAAGCTAGCTTCAGTTTTAATAGATGTACTACATTTCCATTGAAAGCAACTAGGTATTCTGTATTTACATTTTTACATTCTGAATTTGTTACATGCTGCATGGTTTGGTGAAAGCAGCCAAAATATTTTTTTTATGAAAAAGAATTCTGTTTAACTTAGCTTAATGTAACTTTTCTGCATTTCACATTCTCTCTGCACTATTAGTCTTCAGTCAACCTGATCTACCCTGAATTGCAAAATGCCTCCCACCAAATTCCATTCTATTTAGCAACACTACATAGAAGTGATGTATTGTTTTCTTATTTATTTATTTACTTACTTATTTTTTAAAGAAAGCAGAGTAATTTATTTTATAAGGAGTGGCACTAAGAGGTGATTAGCAGGTCTTTACCTACTGTGGGATTATCTTTTGGTACTGTTTCCCAAGGAGCCCCCTCAGGTTTTGTAGATTATAAAACATCCAGGATTTTGCACAGTTCTTTCTTGGTTATTTTATGGTATTCATCAGAACTTTAAACTGCAATAAAAAAATGGCTAGTTGGTATTAAGTTTTGATGTGAGCTTCCTCCACATTACAGGAGTTTGATTCTTACAGCCTCTGACTGTATTTTCCTTAGTTGTGAGCAAGTTATAGACTTCAGATTCCTAGAACCAATGTGGTAAAGTGTGGGATTTTTTTCTGCCTCTTTGTTAGCGGTAATCAGGAAAAATCAACTGCCCCATATTGGGATAGTGCCTATTTGTTCCATCGTAATCTGTATCCCCAGCATAAAAACGAGAGGCAATCAGAATAACGATTACACAGGCAGCCATGTTGGAGCTTGTGCCCTGACTGACATTCCAGCAATGAGGGCATTATTAACGTGGCTTTTAACCCATTCCCTGGGTGTAAAACAACATATCACCTAAAATGGATTTGTAATCATAGAAAATCAAGTGAAATGTTCCTCTTGCCTACATTTGGCTGTTATATCACACCACTGGGCATCAGACAATAATCCCTAAAGCATGCAGATCATAATGCTGTTTGTTGCATCTCAGTGATCACATTTTGTGCAAGTATATTTGCACAGTAGAATTAACGCAGCCACCAGATGTTATATTTTACTGGCACCAGTGCTATACTTTTTGATTTTGAATGAATCCGTATCCGTGGACAGTTAGTGTTCTACTGTACTATAGTAGCCACATGTAGACACTGTACCAGATGATACTAGTATTTATGTAACATAATCTGAAATATTTGATCTGAAGTTGTTTTCATTTGGTCTTCAACCTGTGGGACTTTGATCTAGCACGGATCTGACTCGGCCGTCTACTCCAGCATCGGAGCCAAAATCCAGGCTCCTCCCCTTTACATAATGCTCTCCCTCCTTCCCTCAGGTCTCATTTGCTGCTCATTTCAAACAACATGGGTCGCCTTTGGTCTAAGCTCCTCCAGGTTTTAGAGTCGCTTAGTAAGTTTTTTCTGGGATTTTTCTACTCTCTCAGTCTACCTACCCTTTCTCTTACTTCCTGTCTAACCCTGCATTGGTCCATTTTCAGTTTTAAAAAAAAAAAAAAAAAACTACTTACTATCTTCTGTCCTTTTTCTCTCCTTGTCTCCTCCTTTCATTTTTGGGACAGTGTGTGTGGCTTTTTCTTGTTGCCATGGCTGAGACTCCTAAGCCGGTGTTCAAGAAGTGTACGGAGTGTGGGCAGAAGATTCCTCCATCTGATGCCCACACTCTGTGCATGGTGTGCTTGGGGGTTCCCTATCTTGATTCCTCCTGCTCAATTTGCATGGGCTTCAGCCCCCACACACTTATCGACATGAGGAATAAGCTTATCTTGAAAGGCCTACTAGCTCCCTCTAGTGTCTACTTGTGCTTCCCCTGCTTCTGGGACTCAAACTCCCACCAAGAAACCCGGGAAGGACAAGGAGTGAGATCAGCCAAGGAAGAGATCTCCTGATTAGTCTTCCTTTTTTGAACCACCTGCCAAGTCTAGACCCGAACTGGCCTAGGGTTCTCCACGGCTATGATCTCCTCTCTTCTCCCCACAGTTAGAGGGTTCCCGAGCTAGATCTCCTGCCTCTGCCTCCCTTCGGCACCATTCCTGGCCAGGGTTGGTAGCTTCCTCTGTCTGGTCCACTTGAAGCCTGTCTAAAGCTGAGGTGGAGAGGATGATGCGATTTCTACTGGCCCAGATTCAGCTGGGAGTCTTGCCTGCTCCGTCCACCTCTGGAGCTGTGAGTACACAGTCTGGTTTCCTCTGATCTGATCTTTGGCTTCATAGTCTTTGGGTCCAAGGATTTCAAGTGTTGAGGTGTTGACGCCGATGATCCCTTGCACCTCGATGCTGACAGTTACCTTGAGCGGTTCGGCTCCGATGTCATCAGGGGGGGACTGACTCTTGGAGCAGTAGCTTCGGTGTTGGCTCCGAGGGGCTGGCATCTGTCATGAGACTTTCAGGCTTCGGCACTGAGGAACTCTGCTCCAATTCCCCCCTCAATGCCGAGGGCAGCAGTCCGGTAGGCTGCGACATTGATGGTTTTGGCTCTGGCTATGCTGCCTTCTGGGGTCTGCTTGCCTTTGGCTTTTGAGGTGGTGGAGAGGGTTCTCTTGTCTCCTACAAGAGCCTTGACACTTTTGTTCTCTGATTCCACCCTGGCTCCTTCAGTTTCTGGGATGGAGTCTTCTGTCCTGCCCCCTCACGGACAACCTGCTGCCAGACCGCCCCGGGATGTTCTACTTCAGGAATCCCCTGAAGCTTTGAGTCCTCCCTGGAGTACCTCCCCCCCAAGGAGGTACCACGGAAGCATATGTGGAAGAGGATGCACTTAGATTCCCTACCAGAATCTCTCATGGATGATACAGACTTGGATGAATGGGGGGGGGGTTCCCCCTCGATCACCCCCTGCTGGTTCATTTGAGGACATCATGGAAATCTTGCGCCAGAGAGGTGGATGGTCTGCTCTCAAGCCCAACCCTGATGAGTCTGTATTCCTGGAAGCATTTGGCACAGGACCTTCTACATCTTGGCCCCCCCCCCCCCCCGCGGATCCCTTGGTGGATCTTATCTCTAGTAGGGCATGGAAGGAACTGGACTTAATTGAGCCCATCCCCAAGTGCCCGGATAAGATTCTCAGTGCTCCTTCAGACAGACCCCATTGGTCAAAGGGTTCCCCAGTCGATACCATGGTGGTTGGGGTGGCCACCAAGAAGGAGCTGTCCCAGGAGAGCTCCTCGGTCCATCCTCCAGACAGGGAGTCTAGGGCAGTGGACCACTTTGGGAACCAGGCGTATGCTTCAGCCAACTTTGCTGTGCGTGTGCTGAACTATATGGCCCATGTCACCAGACTGCAGAGGGACCTGGTTAAGTAGGTCTCTGAGTCTATCCTGGGGGTCCATGTTGGCAAAGGAGAAGAAGGTTTTCTCTTCCCATGTGGCCACCCTAATTGCTATTTTGAACAGTCCATTTGGCAGCTTATTCGTGTGACTGAAGGTGCCTCTACAGCTGCCGGGATGGGCATTGCCATTAGGCGGCACCCCTGGCTCCAGCTTTGTGATATTTTTGGAACCCTTGAAGGTGTCATTCACGAACGCCCCCTTTGATGGTTCAACTATGTTTGGCAAAACTGTTTGTGACACTCTTACCCAGAGCAAGAAAGACAGGAAGACCTTGTCTGCCATCGGGATCCACTTCTCTACTCTACAACTGTCCTCCTCTAGGAATCAGAGTGGGGTCAGGAAGATGTGGTTTCAGAAGTCTCAGCGTTTTTCCCAGGACTCTCAGGGTCAGTCTTCCCACAGGGGCAGAGGGGGAAATGACAGACACCACCCACATGGCAGAGGGGGTCCGATGAAGCAGGGGTCTTGAGATTCATTCTCCAACAGATCCTTTCAGCAATCTTGAGGGATTGTCTGACTGCTCTTCTCTGGAGGCAGTCAGGGGGCATCTCTCCCTGCACCCAACAACCTGGGATTCCATCATGAACGATTGTTTGGTGCTGCAAATCGTGTCCAGAGATTACACCGTCCCATTCCCTTCATTCTCTCTCCAAAGAGACACCTCCTAGATGTTCCTGGGAGGTGCCAGGCTGCTCAAAAAACGAGTCATCCAGCCTGTCCCCCCAGACCAGTCCAGATCAGGCATTTATTCTAGGCTCTTTTTGGTACTAAAGAAATTGGGGGACTTAAGACCCATTCCTGATCTTTCTACCCTGAACCTGTCCATTGCCAAGATGAAGTTTTGGATGTTCGCCCTACTGTCCATTCTGCCCTTTCTGCAGATGAATGACTAGATGTGCTCGGTGGACCTTCAGGATGTGTACTATCGTGTGAAAATGAATAGACGCTCCAGAGAGTTCCTCCACTTCCAGCTGGGAGCCAATCACTTTCAGTTGAGTGCTCCCCTTTGGACTCACCACTGCCTCCTGGGTATTTCTTTTTTTATTTATTGTCATTTGTTAACTGTGCTGGTCCAACTGAGCCAAAGGTCCATTTTCAGTGGAGACTCGAGGAGAAAAGCTCCAATTACACACAAAAACATACTCGGAGGCTTTAAATAAAAATCTGCCTAAGCAGCAGAGACCTCCAAAGCAGACATCCAAGCAACACCTACCACGAAACAATATCCATGTAGCACATAGCTCACAAAGTCAGTGTGCCACACAGTCACAGCCCTTAAGGCTAAACAACACACCTAATACATTTGTAATAGGTGACTCTATTGTCAGACACACTGACATCCCACTCACCAGGCTGAATAAGGAGAAGGTCACTGTAAGCTGCCTGTCGGGTGCCAGGATCCACTACATAACACAAGCACTCAGGTCACTCCAAAGCAAGTACATGTATGACTCCGTCATTGTCCATGCTGGTGTGAATGACCTGAGACGTACCCCCCTGGACTACATGAAAAAAGACGTTCAGGAGCTCTTCCGGTATGACCCTTACCTTGAGTAGCATCTTACCCTCACCAAGAATGATGCCACAGTATAAAGACAAAATGATCAATTTTAACAATTGGCTAAAGTATTGGTGTCATTCAAAGGGGATCCAGTGTCTGTCAGCCTGGGATGACATGCTCGACAAGCCAGGTTGCTTCGCTAGGGATGGCTTGCACCTGTCACCCCTGGGTTTTCGAATACTGGCTAAGGCTCTTGCCACCCCCATAGTGCCTTTTTTAAGCAAGGCTCAAAAGACAAACCCACCCCCATAGACAACACAAAGAAAAAAAAACTAAGGGTAATGCTGCTCAACGCCAGAAGTCTAAGCCTCATGATGCACGCACTCGAGACTCTCCTCAGTATGGAGAATATCGATATCTGTGCAGTAACAGAAACCTGGTTCAAGGCTCCCGAGAGCACCCCAGCACTACCAGGCTATACTTCATACCATGCTTTCTGGCCCCAAAACTCAGACCGAACCACAAAAGGAGGGGGGAGTATCCATATTTATCAAAGATACCCACACCTCCAGGCTAGTGGCACTGCACGAAGCTTCGGAGACCATCCATGTGCAACAGTGGGCAAAACTGCCTTTCAGTTTGTAGCCTGCTACAGACCACCCTCCCAAACACAGGAACCTCACTCGGCTTTCCTGAGAACACTGAAGACACTATTATATTGGGTGACTTCAACTACCCAAACATCGATTGGGAAAACTACTCAAGCCCAAACACCCTCGCCCAACGGTTCCTAGAATTTATAAACTCAAATGCTATGGAACAACTAGCCAAGGAAACCACGGTGAAGAACTTCTCAAAAGCAAACTTCACACTTCTGAAAACTGAGGTGGAATCCTTCAAAGCCCCTGGGCCAGTGGACAATACGGCCCAAAATGCAGAATCCTTTACAAAAGCATTCTATGGACACCTACAGGAATACATGGAGCATGCTATCCCAAATAAAACCAAGACTCACTCCTCCAAAGGCAGGAGACCTGTCTGGTGGACCCCGGCCATAAATAAGCTATACAACAGAAGGAGAAAGCTACTACATGACAGAGCAAAATCCCAAAAAGGGAATGCATCACTGATCAGTACTAGCAAGAAACTATGATCCCTCATAAAATCTTCTAAGGCCAGCTTTGAAAGAAAAATTGCACAAGACACTAAAGATAATCACAAGGCCTTCTGGGAGGCAACTCCCAGAAATGCTCTGAGTTAGTGCAAAATGACAAAAAATTCACTGAACCCACAGACATTGCCAACATCCTGGCAGAAAGGTTCAGTGCAAACTTCTCCCCCCCTTCCCCCCAAAAAGAGCAAATGTCTATCCCAACAGAGTGTAGCCTTCCTGAGATCACAGATGCACAGGTGAGAGCTGCCCTCTCCAAAGCTAAAAACACAGCATCAATGGGACCAGACGGTGTCCCGGGCTGCGTCTTACATGAGCTCCAAGAAGAACTAAACCCTCATATAAAGTCACTGTTTAATCTCAGCCTTACTACAGGATATGTTCCCAAGGAATGGCGTATAGCAACAGTGGTCCCACTCCACAAAGGTGGTGCCACAACAATCCCCGGAAACTATCGCCCTATAAGCCTGACTAGCCTGGTCTGCAAAGCTGTGGAGCGTATCATCATGGAAATCATAAACAAAGACATTGGGAACCTCCAGACACTGGATCCTACCCAATTCGGCTTCATTAAGGGCAGATCTTGCCTCTTGAACCTGGTCGACTTCTTTGAAACAGTTACCAAAGCCATAGATGAAGGGAAGGTAGTCTACACAGCCTACCTGGACCTCGCAAAGGCCTTTGACACAATACCCCACTCTGGCATCATAAATAAGCTCACCAGCTTAAATATCAACCCCTATGTCACAAGATGGGTTGCAAACTGGCTCAGGGATAGAACCCACATGGTCAGAATAGCAGGTGCCATGTCAAACTCTAAACCAGTTACAAGTGGTGTCCCACAAGGCTCAGTCCTGGGACCTGTCTTGTTCGGTATATATTTCTCCGAGGTATAGGCTAACACGGGTGGACTATGGCTGAACAAGTTCGCAGATGACTGCAAACTGGGTGCTATAATCGACTGTCCGACTGACACAAGCATCCTCCGAAAGGGTCTCACAGAGACGAATAACTGGTGCCAGAGCCATGGCCTCAAGCTAAATGCCAAAAAGTGCATAGTCATTCCCTTTGGAAAAAACAAAGTGCCCACAAA
Organism: Protopterus annectens; assembly: GCF_019279795.1. Classification (NCBI taxonomy): domain Eukaryota; kingdom Metazoa; phylum Chordata; order Ceratodontiformes; family Protopteridae; genus Protopterus; species Protopterus annectens. The sequence continues at coordinate 1,085,861,601 of NC_056737.1, read as the reverse complement.
TTACCACATAGGTGGTAATCCATTAAGTACAGAAGAAGTAATTAGGGACTTGGGGACCCAAGTAGATAGCAATCTCTCCTTTGACAATCGCGTTGCCAAAGTGGTTAGAAAGACCTTCTATATAGCCCACCTTATCATGAAAGGGTTCACATCTAGATCAAGAGAGGTAATTGTGCCCCTCTACTCATCACTTATCAGGCCCATAATTGAGTACAGTGCCCCATTTGGGATGTACCTTACCCGGCACCTTCAGCAACTGGATAGACCCCAAATGTATCTCACCAAGAGGATCAAGGGGCTCAAACAGATGCCCTATGCAGTTCGGCTAAAGAAACTCCAGCTCTACTCAGTTGCGTACCGCCTACTCAGAGGCAATCTGTGTCTGACGTATAAAGCCATGTGTGCAACCCAGAATTAATGGACATGCTTCACCTCAGGAAATCTAAATCCCTTAGAGCTACACGCTCCAAGGACTTGAACCTCAGCACAGAAATAAATAGGACATGCTGGAGGGACAGATTCATATCCCAGAGGCTCCCCTCACTCTGGAACAAAATCTCAGTCCATGTCAGGCAGAGCCCCTCACTGACCCTCTTCAAGAGAAATCTTGACGAATGGATGGGAGATCTTAAGTTTACCCCTGGGATCTCTTCTGTGTCGTTGCTTGACAGAGGTACAGTAAACAAACCTTAAAAGGGCTACCTTCTGTGACCTACTATACAGAGGCACAGTCAACTAATCTAAAAGGGTGGCGAAGCCAAACACACTCTGGCTAGGCTTATAAATGCCCTAGGGCAGATAGCCTAGTATCAACCTAAGAACCTAAGAATTACAATTAAAGACATACCGAAAAAAAAAAAGCAGTAATTAATACAAAAACTAAAAATGACAGTAGTAATGTTGATGATAAACATTTACATAAAATGAAATCAACTAAGACAAATGTATTTATATACAAGTTTCAAAAAATCCAATACAGTAGGGTCAGGATAATCCCAGAGTAGAAATATTTTCAAGAAAGAAGCTGAGATCCCTCATAAAATCCTCCAAAGCTAGTTACGAAAACAAAATCGCCACTGATTCTAAAGACAACCACAAAGCATTCTATAGCTATGTCAAGAATCTCAATGGCAACACTCAGATCTGCTCTGAGTTTGTGGCATAATGGCACTAAATATACAGAACCAACTGATATTGCCAGCATCCTGGCAGATAGGTTCAGTGCTAACTTTACCCCCCCACCCCCACCCCCTAAAGGGCCCATCTCTATACCAGAAGAATGCAAAGTTCCTGTAATCACAGCTGCACATGTAAAAACCATGTCCTCTCCAAAGCCAAGAACACAGCATCCATGGGACCTGAAAACATTCCAGGCTGCGTTCTACTTGAACTGCAGAATGAACTCTCATCCCACTTAAGCAACATGTTCAATCATAGCCTCACCTCAGGCTTTGTGCACACTGAATGGCGCACAGCAACGGTTATCCCACTCCACAAAGGGGGAGCTACCACAGACCCCGGGAACTACCGCCCCATTAGCCTAACGAGCCTGGTCTGCAAGGCCATGGAACGTATAATCATGGATCTTGTACACAAATACATTGGTAATCACCAAACTCTGGACCCCACCCAGTTTGGGTTTGTAAAAGGCAAATCATGTCTCCTAAACCTGATAGACTTCTTTGAAGCAGTCACCAAAGCTGTAGACGAAGGTAAGGTGGTTCACACAGCCTATCTAGATCTCGCCAAGGCTTTTGACACCATCCCCCACTCTGGAATTATAGATAAACTCACTAAACTAGGTATAAATCTGTATGTCACAAGATGGGTTGCCAACTGGCTCACTGACAGAACCCACACTGTGAAAGTAGCAGACTCCAAATCCGACTTCAGACCAGTGACAAGTGGAGTACCACAGGGTTCAGTCCTGGGTCCTCTCCTGTTTGGTATCTACTTTTCTGAAGTACATGCTAACAAAGAAGGTCTTCGGCTAACTAAGTTCGCAGATGACTGCAAACAAGGAGCCATAATCGAAACTCCTAACAATGTGGACATCCTACAAAAGGGACTCATGGAGACAAATGCCTGGTTTCAAAGCCATGGCCCTCAAGCTCAATACCAAAAAGTGCGTTGTCATCCCCTTTGGTAATAACTCTGTACCCATGAGCTGCCACATAGGTGGTAGTCTACTTAACACTGAAAGTGTGATAAGAGATCTTGGGACACGGGTGGACAGTAGTTTCTCCTTTGATAATCACATTGCCACAGTAGTCATGAAAAACCTTTTACGTGGCACACCTCATCACAAAAGGTTTCTCATCCAGGAGAAAAAGAGGTCATTGTTCCCCTCTACTCGTCACTCATTCGACCCATTGTAGAGTACAACACCCCTTTTGGTATGTACCTCACAAGACGTCTACAACAACTGGAAAGGCCGCAGAAATACCTCACAAAGGTGATTAGATAACCTATGCAGACCTTCTCAAAAACTCCAGCTTTACACCGTTATATATCGCCTACTCAGAGGCGATCTCTGCCTAACATAAAAAGCGATGTCAAACCCAGAGCTGTTGGACATGCTCCACTTAAAGAAATCCCAATCCCTCCGAGCTACACGCTCTAGGGACCTAAACCTTGTCACTACAATATACAGAACATGCTGGAGGGATAGCTTCCTGTCCCAGAGACTTCCCATACTCTGGAACAGACTACCTGTCGATATCAAACAAAGCTCCTCATTAGCACTCTTCAAGAAAAATCTTGATTGGATGGGAAATAGGAAATTCACCCCAGGGATCACCTCTGTGACTCTGCTCAACAGGAGCACAGGAAAATAATTTTCTTTGGTGGCGAAAGCCAGGGTACCTTTTTGGCTAGGCTTATATAGGCCCTAGGGCCAGTAGCCTAGTACATACCTATGAACCTGATTGTAGATGTACTGTAAAGAAGAGCAAGAAAGAAAGGTGGATAAAAAGAGAGAAAAATGTAAAGTAATAAAAAGTAGAGTTTAGGAAGAAATCAGTTAGAGATCAGGTTGGAGCTTGGCAAGGGCAGGACCAGGTCTTTAGAAGGTAGTGTTTGAGTTGTAGTTTGAAATGGAACTTATAGGTTCATAGGTTCATAGGTTCATACTAGGCTATCTGCCCAAGGGCATTTATAAGCCTAGCCCATAGTTATTTGGCTTTCGCCACCCCTTTAGTTTGAATAAAACTATGCCTATTATTTTGCTGTGCCTCTGTCAAGCAGTGACACTGAAGTAATCCCTGGGGTATATCTGCGATCCCCCATCCATTGGTCAAGATTCCTCTTGAACAAGGCCAGCGAGGTGCTCTGCCTCACATGTACCGGGATTTTGTTCCACAGCATAGGGATTCTCTGGGTGATGAATCTGTCCCTCCAGCATGTTCTATTAATAACAGTGTCAAGGTTTAAGTCTCCCGCCCTTGTGGTTCTGAGGGATCTAGATTTTTTGAGGTGAAGCATATTCATCAAATCAGGGTTTGACATGGCCTTATATGTCAGGCACAGGTCACCTCTGAGCAAGCGGTATGAGACTGAATAGAGCTGGAGTTCTTTCAGTCGGGCAGCATAAGACATATTTTTGAGACCCTTTATCCTTTTGGTGCGGAACTTTTGGGCCTTTCCAGCTGCTGCAGGTGTCTGGTCAGATACATTCGAATGGGGCATTGTACTCAATCATAGGTCTAATGAGTGATGAGTACAGGGGCGATGACCTCCTTGATCTAGATGTGAATCCCTTCATGATCAGGTGGGCAATGTAGAAGGTTTTCCTAACTACTTTAGCAACATGAGTGTCAAACGAAAGGCTACTGTCAACCTGGGTCCCCAGATCCCTGATGACTTCTTCTGTGCTCAGTGGATTGCCACCTATATGGTAGCTAGGGGTAACCTTGTTTTTCCCGAAGGGTATGACTATGCATTTCTTGGCATTTAACTTTAGGCCATGGCTCTGGCACCAGTTATCCGTTTCTGTGAGGCCCTTCTGAAGGATATCTGTGTCAGATGTGTTTTCGACCATGGCCCAGTTTGCAGTCATCTGCAAACTTTGTCAGCCATAACCCTCCTGTGTTTGCTTGTACTTCAGAAAAGTAGATGCCGAACAAGAGTGGACCCAGGACTGAGCCCTGTGGGACACCACTTGTGACAGGCTTTGAGTCTGACATGGCTCCAGCAACTCTGACCCTGTGGGTTCTGTCACTTAGCCAGTTTGCAACCCATCTTGTGATGTTTGGGTTTACATTCAAGCTGATGAGTTTTTTGATGATACCTGAGTGGGGTATTGTGTCGAAGGCCTTTGCCAGGTCAAGGTAGGCTGTATGGACTGCCTTTCCCTCATCAATGGCCTTGGTGACTGTCTCGAAAAAGTCAACCAAGTTTAAAAGGGGGATACTTCTTATTTTAAGTGGAAGGGAGTTCCAGGTGTGAGCTACAGAGTATTTATATAGGAACTTGCTGATATTTTTTGACTGTTTGTAAATGTCAAGAAGAAGATTGTCAGATGTACGAAGTTGACATCGGGGGTTATATAGAGATACAGTATTAGAGATGGAGGGACAGGAAGTGGGATTATAAAGGAATGAGTGTGTGATGCACAGTTGAGAAAGAAGCAATTGTTTAGGGAATTCAGGCCATTGTAATGATTTAAGGGCGAGGCAGTTGTAGGATTTGTAAGGGAGATTAGAGGCAAATCTAGCTATTTTATTGCATGTTTGCTCTAGTTTAGAGAGAAGTGATAACCGAAGGTTGGTAAAAATTGGAACTGCATACAAAAGACAGGGTAATAGGAGAGACAGGGCCAGGGAGGGTTTGGTGGAGGTTGAAAGCAGTTTGTGGTTACGGTACAGGAGACCAAGTTTCTGGTGGGGGTTTTTTATGCAGTGATGGATATGCATGTCAAATTTTAATTTGTCAATTATAATACCATGTAATTTAGTGTGGGGTTCTGGTCTGATAGTGGTATTGTTGAGGGAGTTAATAGAGAAAGTGGATTTGTGTGTTGCCAGTGTTTTAGGAAGGAAAAGGAGACGTTTAGTTTTCTTTTGGATTTAGAATTAGTTGATTATCATTGAGCCAGGTTTCCATGGATGTAGAAGTGTCTTTGGTAAGAGGAAGAAGTTTTGGGGTGCTGTGGGCAGTGGTAATAAGGGTTGAATCGTCGGTGTATTGTAAAAGTGTGGAGAGATTGGTAGCAGAGGATAAACTGTTAGTAAAAATATTGAACAAGAGAGGACCCGATATAGAGCCTTGGAGGAACACCTATGTTAACAGGAAGAAACGGGGAGGTGACAGTTTTCCAGCATATAGATTGTTTTCTATTAGATAAGTATCTAGAAAACCAGCTTTAAAGAGGGGGTGGAGAGATGAAGGTCAGAGAGTTTAGTTATCACTTTAGAGTGAGAGTATAAAATTCTTTGGAAAGGTTGAGGAATAAGCAGGAAACTAGTAGGTTGTTGTCACGGGAATTTACCAGAGTGATGATGGTAGTGGTAGCTCAGCTGTGGCTGCAGGCATTTCAGGTCTTCCCTTACCTGGATGATTGGCTCCTTTCCGCTCCCTCCAGCCATCGACTGATTCAGACCAGGGATTATCTTCTCTTTCTAGCCCCTTCCCTGGGCATTACAATCAATCTAGCCAAGCTGAACTTGGTACCGGTCCAGGTGTTGGACTTCATAGGTGTCCAGCTGGATTCAATACAAGGCTGGGCGTTTCGGCCTCCAGACAGGTTGTTGTTGCTCCAACAACACGTGAAGTATATTCTTCAGACCCATCTTCCCCCAGCAGGTATGATTCTTCGGGCCCTGGGGACCATGGCGGCCACGATCACTCTTCTGCCAATCACATGCGCATTCTTTAATGGACTTTAACAGTACAATAGTCCTTTCTAGATCTTCCGCTATCATACCCAGTCTGGATGTCCCAAGTTTGACGGGATTCTGTTAGTGGTTTTTACATCGTTAGTACCCAATGGTTCCCTCTATCTTTGGACTGCCTAAAATCCACAAGGATCTCAATGATCCCCCAGTGAGACCCATAGTTAATGCTAAGTCCAAAACCCACCCAATAGCTAAGTACATTGATGTTAAATTGAAGAAAGTTCTAGATGGGTGTTGTAACATGTCGCAATTCTTGGGATTTTTTATTGAAACTAAGGAAAGTTAATTTTGCTAAAGAATTTGCATTTGCAACAGTTGATGTTATCAGTTTATTTAATGTAATCCCCCATAATGTTGGTTTACAGTGGTTTCAAGAATTTCTTTTTGAATCCACTCAGTTGAGTAACATGGTCAATATTGTTTGCAAAGGAAAGGTGTCTGGATGGGGGCAGCTTTTGCCCCCATTTTTGCAAACATTATTATGTTTTACTGGGAAACGAAATTTCTTTTTGAACAATTCATGCCTCCCCTATGGGAATTTTATTTAAGATACCTGGATGATCTCTTTATTATTTGGAAATCTTCATCCAGTGAATTGCAATTGTTTGTTTCCCAGTTAAATAACACTACCCCTTTTAAAGTTTACCCACTCCCTTCATGATGAGAAAATGCATTATTTAGATGTGGAGGTTACCAAAGATGTCAATTTGGGTAGATACAGTAGTAACCTTTACAGGAAACCTACCTACTGTAACAGCATCTTGCACTTTACTAGTAACCATCCAGTGCACCAAAAGAAAGCTGTTATTAAAGGCCAGTTTGTGAGATTGACAAGACTGGTGTCTGATGAACAAACATATCAAAATCAAGCGATTTGCTTAGTAGACATGTTCACTACTAGGGGTTTATCCTGTGACTATGATACACAAAGTTCAACAAGAAGTTGAGACAAAAAGGAATGTAGGGTGGTTTCAATATTTGTTGAGAACTGAAGATGAAAGTGTGAAGGACATTTGTTTCAGAAACAAGGGAGATATGGATAAAGAGTTTCACCGTGCATTTTTAACTGTTTATGATTCCAGGGCAGAGTTTTTAAAAGGAATTCTGGAGAAAAACTAGAATATTTTTTGTTGTTTTGACGGGTACACTGATATCTTGGGTACAGGTCCACAGATAGTTTATAAAAAAGGAAAGACTGTCAAACAGTATCTGGAAGGTGCCTTTAATTTAATAGAAAACCAGGTACATTTAAATGTGGGAATTGTAGGCAATGTACTTTTTTGAAAGTATGTGACAACATAAATTTAAACAACACAAGTATTAAGCCTCCCTTCCACTTTGACTGCAACACTTCTGGTATAGTTTATACTGCAGTGTGTGAAAAATGTACCAGTTGTTATATTGGTAAGACCCAGAGAAGGTTTCTTGAACAAATTTACAAACATTCCTTGGATATTAGGAAAAACAATGCCCTGGCTAAGCACCTCTCTACGTTCCCTGACCATCATTTTACATTTTTAGGTATTGACCTGGTAAGGAAAGACCTTTGTGGGGGTCCTTGGAAACTTGTGTTAATAGTACAAAGAGCTTCATTGGCAGGTCACATTAAATGCATACACTGCCCCCTGGGTTGAATGATAACGTATCTATTAGTAGCATTCTTAAAGTCCCTAGATTTATGTTTACTTATTTTTCATTTATTTTTAACTTGACTACTTTGATAATTATACTTTTGTTTGCAATCTTTATTTTGATTTATTTTGGTTGCTTATATACTTGCCTAAGATATATTGGGGCCTGTGACTTTAACTTAATTCATCTTTTTAATTGACTAGTTATTGATTGGTTGTCTTTTAACATGTGATGCTATTTGAAATGCTTTTTAACCTGTGTAAAGATTTGTGAAGTGTTTCTGATGAAGTCATTGATGCAGCCATGATGAAAGCGCTTAAACTACAATAAAGGTATTGTGGAGGAATATTTAGTGGTCGTGTTGGTTGTGCTGGTTCACTATCTCCTTGTTCTACACATCGACTGATTCAAGCCAGGGATTATCTTCTCCTCCTAGCCCCTTCACTGGGCATTACAATCAATCTAGCCAAGTTGAACTTGGTACCAATCCAGGTGTTGGACTTCATAGGTGTCCAGCTGGATTCAATACAAGGCAGGGTGTTTGGCCTCCAGACAGGTTGTTGTTGCTCCAACAACACGTGAAGTATATTCTTCAGACCCATCTTCCCCCAGCAGGTATGGTTCTTTGGGCATTGGGGACCATGGCGGCCATGATCACTCTTCTACCAACCACATGCCTTCACATGTGCTTTCTTCAATGGACCTTAGCAGTACAATAGTCCCTTCTACATATTCTGCTGTCATACCCAGTCTAGATGTCCCAAGTTTGACGGGATTCTCTTCAGTGGTGGCTTCAGTCCCTGGATCATCTTCTAGGCTGCCCATTTGTTCTTCCTTCCCCTTGATCACGGTGACCATGGATGCCTCTTTGCTTGGGTGGGGTGAGGGGCATTGCATGGATTGGATGGTCCAAGGCACATGGTCTTCCCTGAAGACCAGTCTGCATATCAATGTCCTGGAAGTGAGGGCAGTGGTTTTGGTGTTACAAGCCTCCCATGCATTTCTTCCTACTGGAACTGTTGCCATCCAGATGGACAACATGTCAGTAGTCTGGTACATCAGCAAATGGGGGGGACTAGATCTTACCCCCTTTGCAGCAAGGCAATGAGATTGTGGGAGTAGGTAATCTCTTCCAGTCATTTTCTGGTGGCAACGCACATTCCGGGAAAGACAATAATTCTAGTGGACAGGCTTAGCAGAACTATTCTGATGTCTTACGAGTGGTCTCTGAACCCTTCAGTGGTGGACATGATCTTCCAAAAATGGGGTCATCCTTGCTGCGATCTCTTTGCCTCTCCTTCCAGCGTGAAGTGCAGCAAGTATTTCACTCTGATCCTCTCTCTGGGGGCGTCACCGAGAGATGCACTGGTTCATGTTTGGCCCTCTGGTCTACTATGTGCTTATCCTCCTCTCCCTCTGATCTCCAAGTTTATTCAGAAACCCAATGGTTGAAGAGCAAAGTCATCCCCCTAGCCCCTTTCTGGCCTTATCAAGTTTGGTTTCCCGCTCTGCGGTCTCATCTAGTGTGTCATCCCTGGACTCTGGATCTGTTCATGCACCCGTCAGGGGTCCTTCACCTGGACTCAGTCAGCCTGAAGCTCACTGCTTGGCTGCTCCAATTCTCTTGATGGCTGGAATTCCCAGGCTGTCTTCCCCTGTCAAAAAGATCTTGGTTGCAGCTCATAAGGCTTTCACCAGTTCAGTTGGCTACAATTTTTAATTTCCATGTGGGTGAGAATTCGGCCTCCTGGGCTTCTTCTAAGCTTTCCAAAGCCTTTTTGAAGGGTACTTTTCTTCTTAGTTCTCCTATCAAGGACCCCTCACCTCCTTGGGTTCCAACTATGGTTTTACAGACCTTGGTTTATCCACCATTACAATTCTTATCTTGGAAGACAGCCTTCTTGGTGGCTGTTACCTCGGGCAAGATGGTTTCTGAGCTGCAGGCATTATACATCAACTCCCCTTATCTGCTCTTCGGTAGAGACAGAGTGACCCTTTGTACTAACCCATTTTTCCTATCAAAGGTTACCTCTGAAGGTAACATTAACCAGATGATTAATTTGCCAGTTTTCTTCCCAAATTACCAGAACAAAGGGGGGAATATAAAATTACATTTACTTGACGTTCACAGGCAGTTGCAGTTTTATTTGCCTAGAAGCAAAAGTTTTTGACAGTGGGATCAACTTTTTGTCTTTTTCTAGGCCACATCTGGGAAAGCCTATTTCTAAGGTTACTGTTGCTCATTGGATTTCTAGTTATATTTCCACAGCCTATTGTTCCAAAGGTTTGTCTTTACCAGGTGTTGTCCGGGTGCATTCTACCAGATCCATATCAACTTATGTGGCCTTTGGTCCAGGGTTCCTATCGATGATATCTGCTCATCTGCTATTTGGCCCTCTTTGCATACCTTTATCTCCCATTACAAAGTAGATGTTCTGTCTGGGAGCAGGGCTTCTTTGGCTCAGCTGTGCTCCAGAACATCCTTCCATGAGGGCCTCCCAAGGTTATTGTAGTTTGGGACTCTGTCCCACGGGTTGAAGCTCAAATGAAAACAACTTCAGATAGATGGAACTTTATGGTAAGTACGTAACTTCTCTGAGTTGTTGCTTTTCATTTGTCTTCAACCGTCCCTCCCTCCTTTCCCCTTGCCTTTTATGCTGTGTAGTGGACTGGACAGAGGCAGCCGTAGGCTGCTTCTTGGCTAGAACTGAGTCCATGTGTGCCAATGCCCCTTTTGGTCGGGGATGAAATTCTTTTCTGCTGTGAGAGGTTGGTGCTGTTCTGCCGCAAACTCTATCTGAGATGAGGAGGGAGAGCAGAAAACTAGAATTCAAACTGGAAAGGGATGACTATGAAATGAGGCGGAAGTTCAAGAAACAAGGAACGGCTGGGATTTTGGATGTAGGCCTTTAAGGAGGATGACAATTATACAGAATATTATTTTATTTTTATTTAACATTTGTTTATTGGGAAAGTCCAACTTGGAACAAAGCCAATTTTCAGCAGAGGCCCCGGAGAAGCTCTCCAGATGCATGTCTTTGTAACGTGGGAGGAAGCTGGAGCACTCGGAGAATACCCATATGAACGCAGGGAAGACATGCAGATTCCATACAGAAAGCATGTCACCAGATGGCTAGCCAGTTCACTCATGGTTAAATGGGTGAATCCAGATCCAGCAAGAGGCCAGTTACTAGTGGTGTGCCACAGGGCTCAGTACTGGGATTACTCATTTTGAAAATATACTCCTCTGAAGTTGAGGCAAATGTGGAAGGCCTCTGGATGACAAAGTTTGCCAATGTCTACAAGCTGGGGGCAGTTATTGAATCCCCCAATGATGCAGATATCCTTCAGGAAGGTCTAGATTAGACAAATAATTAGTGCCAGAACCATGGCCTAAAACTAAATACAAAAAATGCATTATCTTATCCTTTTGGAAGTCAAAAGCCCCTTCAGATTACATTAATAGCACACCCCTTAGAGTAGACTCAAAGGTAAGAGATCTAGGTACACAGATAGATAATAGCCTGAACTTTGACTGCCATGTGTCGACAGTGGTGAGGACATCCTTTTATGTGGTGCAACATTTAAGTAAGGTATGGCATCCAGATCCAACTAAATTATAGTCCCACTGTACTCAGCCCTCATTAGACCAATAATCGAGTACAGTGCACCATTTGGTATGCACTTGACTAGGCATTAGACCGCCTAGAGTGACCTCAAGGGTTCCTCACAAAAAAAATACAGTGTGTAAACAACATGAAATAGGAGGATATACTAAGAACCCTATCCCTTTACTCTGTTTCCTACCAGTTATTAAGGATTGACCTATTCATGACCTACAAGGCACTCACAAATCCAGCCCTGATGGAGCCGCTATACATCCGCAACTCAAACAGCACAAGGGTCACCCGATCTAGGGATGTAGACTTAGCGACTCAAACAAAACATGTTGGAGAGACAGATGTGTCTCAGAGATTGCCTGTGCTTTGGAACAGGCTTCCTATTCACATTAAGCAGAGCCTTTCCCTGGCCCTCTTCAAAAGCAATTTCGATTAATGGATGAGGAATCGCAAATTCACACCTGGGGTAGTGCCTATATCCCTTATAGACGGGGCAATCTATAAAATACTCAATGCACAGCACAAATCCATGCCATCCTCTTCCCCCCTAGGAGACACATACTGGTTAAAATCGGATTATATTGGCTAGGCTTGTGAAGGTCCTTAAACCATTAACCTAGTAATCGCCTGTGAACCTGTATTCATTTAGTCCAGATGATAGTTTGTTGTTTGAGGAAAGTTAAATTAGTCTGGCAGATTGTTTGCCAGCATCTAAACTGAGAAACAGTAGATGGATATAATCCCTATTCTCTTTGTGATAATGTTGAGCTTTTTTATACTTTGAGGATGTTATCTTTGCATGACTGGACTAATGCTGCATTGGTTTGATTCAGCAGTATCTGACAATGTATTGAGACATTTCATTTCTACTTAGGTCTGAAATGACTCTGTAAGATGAGAGAAGATGGATATTTTCCTTGCATTTGTATGGCTGAGATCTCATAGCTGAATAATAGGCTAACTGCCCTGAAGGGCCATTTTGAGCCTAGCCTTGTTAATCCATTAGGTGGTCAAATAACCTTTAGTACAATTTTTATTCCTGTACTTCTCATTTGTGAATGAATATTTGAGGTCAAAACATTGAGTATTGAAAGGGGACCCAGCTGTAGGGTAGAGCATTTAGGTGTTGCCTCTGTCCATTAGTTGCAGAGGGGGCAGTCCTGGGGTAAATTTTCTTATTCCCATCCATTGATCTAAGTCACATTTGAATAGGGGACAGGAATGAGCTTTGTGTTACTTGGATGGAGAGTCTGTTCCAGAGTAGTGGTATCTTCTAGGATATGTACCTGCCCCGCCAAACCATTCTGGTTATGTTGCAGAAGAGGTTGAGGTCTGTAAATTAAATAGTTATGCTATCATTTGACTTGCAGATGTACAGTAAGTCCATTAGCACTGGGTCAGAGGTTGCCTTATAGTTCAGGCACAGGTAGTGTGTAATAGGGTGAAGTGATAGGGCTTCAGGTGGTCAGTGATGGGGCTTCAGGTGGTTTTGTCCCTTTATTCTGTTTGTGAGGAACCTGTTTGAGCATTTTATTTCTTGCACATGTCTGGGCAGGTACATACGTGAGGGGGCATTGTACTCAATGGGTCTGATGAGGGTTGAGTACAGTGGGACAATAACATCTCTGGACCAAGATGCTATCCCTTTGCTTATAAGATACATATATACAAATATTTCAAGCACAGGCATTAATGCCCTTCTACCTTGCCAGTATACCAAAACACTGTGTTCCCATAACAAGTGTCCAGGCTGCTCTTAAAAATATCTAAACTAGTACTTTAATGTAATTTGGTAATCTGTTCCATGCATCAGCTGCTCTCTCAAAGACCCAATTAGTACACTTCTCATTCTTATAGAATCTTATAGAATCTTCTACATAGGTTCATAGGTTAGTACTAGGCTAACTGCCCTTGCAAACCATTGTAAGCCTAGCCAATTATCCCTTGTCAGACTCAAACCCTTCACCTTGTGTTTGTAAGGCAAACACTTTAACCATTAGGTCACCCCCCCCCCCCACTGCATAGGTTTCTGATGATACTTTAGTACTCTTTGATCATCCCAAATATTGTCTCTAAATGCCCTATATACCTGAATAAGATCTCCTCTTGTATATCTATAAAATAAACTGTACAAGTTCAGATATTTTAGTCTTTTATAATTTAAATTTTCACATCCATGGATTCTCTTAGTATATTTCTGCTGTACTCTTTCCTGTTTACTCATGCTTGTTTTCTTATAAGGTTTCCATATTGTTATTCCATACCCAAATCTGGGTCTAATGCAACTAACAATGACTTCATAATTTCTGATTTCCTAGACTTTATAAATCTTTTTATACAACCTATAGTTCTGTAACTATCATTAACCAATTGGTTGATATGATTAGAAAAACACAAAACTGGATCTACCCATATACCCAGGTCCTTAAATGAGTCTACAGTTTCAATCACTGTGTGCTGCATTAAATATTCACCTTTCAAATTACATCTCCCAAATCTCACATGCTTAGTTTTTGATGTATTTATCAGCATATTATTCTCCTGTGCCCAAATGGTCAGTTTAGTCCAGGTGTTTTGCCAACATGCCTTATCTGTAACGCATGCAATCAGTTTACCCAGTTTCAGGTCATCTGCATATAGAACACCTCAGATGAAAAGTGTCACACTCCTACTTTGGAGACAATAGAAGAGTCTTCATGGGTTCTGTTTAAGCAGCTTTACTTTATGCAAACGCATCACGATAGAAGTTTACTGACTTTAACTTAAGTAACTTGTATACAAACTAACTGCTATAGTCATGCATGCTTACTCCCTGGCTGCATTCTCAAAATGGCACTAGGAATGGCACGTGCGTGATACTTATACGTGCACTCTCAATCTTTGACGTGTTACTTAAAGATACAGCACACGGCACGTGCTCTCTGATCTACATCCTCCTCCTTGAAAAACACAACATGCAATGTTATGGATATTTGGACATGCAGATTGTCACAAACAATTATCAGTCATGCACTAATGCAAGATATAATACATATATACACAGTTAAGTCCATGTCACTACATATTTCACACTGGGCTTAGATACTCGTCCATAACGTGTGATATAAAATTGGGAATTGGACTTAACTTCTGGAGCTGTCTCTGAAAAAATGTTCGATCTGTGATTTACTTGGAACATCTTCAGGGATGGAATCAGAACACCCTCTGGGATGGAAACAATAGTTGGCGCTCTCTGACAATATTGTGGTTATTCTGATACAGGTAACAGTTTTGCCTGTACTGCATACCTTACGAGTCTATGAGGTAGGATCTCGGTTCACAACATTTGCCATTAACTTGCCCTATGTGGTCAAAACCTTTTTCTGTTTGAAGTATGACTATTTCTCCTTCCCTTAATGGAAAAAGAAGTTTACTCTACTTCTCGTATAATGACTTCTGGATTGATCGTTTCTTAAATAATTGAGTCTTGATGGTCTTATTATTCTTAGCTTTAGGCATTAGTAGATTGGTAGAAATAGGCAGCAAAGTTACAAAATGCCTAGCTCCAGTCATAGCCCATTATAAACTGAATGGCATTGACATATTTCCTAATTTAGACAACTTACTCATCTTTGCAGAGTCTTTTCCTAGATGTCAAGAGTCTTTACAATTGGGTTCTGGTATTCCGACCAATTTGGGGTTCCAGATAAATGTTCAGAAATCCTCACTGACCCTGTCTTAAAGAATTTTCTTTCTAGGATATCTTGTAGACACCCTACAGCAAAACGTCTTTTTGACACATGATAAGGTGGAATTTTATCTGGAAACTTTTCTGAGCTTCTCAAATCAGTCTCGGACTTCAGCCAGACAACATCTTAAGATCCTTGGGTTACATTTATGATGCCTCTTGCCAGGTTGCACATCAGAGTGATTTAGTGGTTTCTGACAAAACGCACGTAGTCAGTATTTGCATCAGACTTCAGTCTTGGACTTTGCCAAAAAGGAACTGCACTGATTGAGACTACAGATACTGACAAATTCAGGTTTCCCCTTTTTTCCTCTTCCTTCAGTCTGTGTCCACAGATGTCTCAGATTTCTCAAAGGGACTACTTTCAATTGGGGTAAAATTGTAAGGCCTGTGGGATTCCTCAGACAGAACAAAGCACATAAATGTTAAGAGATATTGGCTGTGATCCATGCCTTTGAAGCCTGTTCATGTATGGTCTCTCCAGGACATCTTCAGGTAGTTACAGACAACACCACAATAATGGGGTATATAAGCAAGGGTGAACCAGATCTGTGCAGGTGGCTGTGTTTGCTTGAGAAATGGCTGTTCAGCACCCCTAAAGCCTCCAAGCGCTTGAAATTTCATCAGAGAAAACCAGATTGGCAAGACAAGCTGTGCAGGACAAGGACAGACACTCACGAATGGAAGTTGAAGAAGGGGGTCTTCCAGTAATTGATACAGTTGTGGAGGGCACCTCAAGTACATCTGTTTACCTCCTTTCAAAACTGACAGCTGAACAAGTTCTGCTCTTGCAAGCAGGCTTGGAAAACAGATGCATTTTTATTCCCCGGGATGGGAGTGTTCCTTTATGCATTTCCATTCTTTCCATTGATGTCCAGAGTAATCCTGAAGATTCAGAAGGACACTCCAGAAACAATTGTGATGACTCCCATTTAGCCCAGGCAACACTGGTTATCCCTTCTTATCCAGTTGGCCAAGGGCAGTAACCACAAGCTTACTCACACACTGGGCTACTTACAGAAGACAAGAGGGAGTTTGATACACCCCAGTTTCCCATCATTTTCAACTAACTGCCTGGTTGATTTGACTCTTATTCCTTTTAGGCACTTTTCAGAGGATGCGCAGTAGGTTCTAAAGGAAGCAGGACACCCTGATGCTAGAAAATCTCATATTGGCAAGTGGAAAAGATTTTTTTAGTCTGTGTCTGTAACCAGGCTCTGTATCGCATCAGCAAATACTAAAAATAGTGAACGCTGATATATCGAACTTCAAAGTCCGAAAGCAGCAAAAGAACGGATCAGCAAATATTTTTCCCAGGGTAAAAATTTGCTGGGCCATTCTCCGGGCTTTGCTGTTTTCTCCACTGCGGTGTGATCTCAGAGTTGCTATAGTTACTTTGGGGGGGGGGGGCACAGCCCCTCACTTAATTTTGACTGTATACTCTCTTGTTTTTTTTTTTTTTTTTGTTTTGTTTGTTTGGATCAGCGAATTTTTTTCCCTGGGGAAAAAATTTGCTGATCCGTTCCTTCGCATTTTTCAGCTTTCGGACTTTGAAGTTCGATATATCAGCGTTCACTATTTTTAACGTTCGCTGATGGTGTTATAGACCCCAATAACCAGTGCCTTATCAGGGATTATGGTCCACTGGTGGTCAAATATTTGTGTGAGTTAATAGTCTCTGGCTTACCTTACCTCTATCAACGTACGTCTTACAGCTATTTAGCATGTTTGGCCATGGATCCTCCACTTTCTTCTGTGTTTTTAGTAAAACAGTCTCTTAAGAGAGTTTTACACTTGAGACCTCCTTGTTCACAGGTTGCTATTGTATCTTTTTTTGTGCTAGAAAAATTAACCTCGTCTCTGTTTGAACTTGAACATCAAGCAGACTTAAGGTTCATTACATGGAGTACTGTTCTTTTCATTGCTTAGAATCTGCTAGAAGAGCATCTGAGTTGCAAGCTGTCATGGTGGGTGAAGCTCATCTGGTCTTCAATAGAGATAAGGTCTTATTAAGAACAAATCCCGCTTTCATGCCCAAGATTATTTCAGAATTCACTTAGAATCAAGCCATAAATCTGTCTGTCTTTTGTCCAGAACCAGGAAGAAAGAATTCTGCATACTCTGGGTGTGCATAGGTATCTCAGGTACTATCTTGACAGAACTAGAGCCTTTATTAAAGCTGATCAGCCATTTATTTCTTATGTTGGGACAAAGAATGGACAACCCCATGTAAAACAGACTATTTCCAGGTGGTTGTCCTCTGCTATTGCCTTTTGCCATTCAACCTCGATAAACCAGTTCCAGGCAGTGTCAAGGCTCACTCTGCTAGTCCCTTGTCTTCTTTGATGGCTTATTGAAAAAGTCTGGACTATGTACATGCCTTTACAAGGCAATGTAAATAGGATTCCTTTTCTACATCCAGGACTGGCTTTGCTTGGACTATTCTCCAGTGACTCCAGGATCCATCTCCTTCCTCTTCACAGGTTGGATAGCCTTTGATAATCAACCCATATAGCCTAAAGGCTGCTGCAGAAGTGGGAATGATGAGCAGTGTACAGGTGTATACATTGCATTTACCTGTTGATAATCAACCCATGTAGCCTAAAGGCTGCTGCAGAAGTGGGAATGATGAGCAGTGTACAGGTGTATACATTGCATTTACCTGTTGATAATCAACCCATGTAGCCTAAAGGCTGCTGCAGAAGTGGGAATGATGAGCAGTGTACAGGTGTATACATTGCACTTACCTGTTGATAATCAACCCATGTAGCCTAAAGGCTGCTGCAGAAGTGGGAATGATGAGCAGTGTACAGGTGTATACATTGCACTTACCTGTTGATAATCAACCCATGTAGCCTAAAGGCTGCTGCAGAAGTGGGAATGATGAGCAGTGTACAGGTGTATACATTGCATTTACCTGTTGATAATCAACCCATGTAGCCTAAAGGCTGCTGCAGAAGTGGGAATGATGAGCAGTGTACAGGTGTATACATTGCACTTACCTGTTGATAATCAACCCATGTAGCCTAAAGGCTGCTGCAGAAGTGGGAATGATGAGCAGTGTACAGGTGTATACATTGCATTTACCTGTTGATAATCAACCCATGTAGCCTAAAGGCTGCTGCAGAAGTGGGAATGATGAGCAGTGTACAGGTGTATATATTGCATTTACCTGTTGATGATCAACCCATGTAGCCTAAAGGCTGCTGCAGAAGTGGGAATGATGAGCAGTGTACAGGTGTATACATTGCACTTAACTGTAACAGCAGATGTTCGCATTCCACACCTGCTTGCCATCCCCTCGTTTTTGTGTATAGTTACTTGTTTTGATATAACATTTTGTTGTTCTTTGTGCACTTCAGGATGGGTATGCTCCTCATTCACTTTAGGGCAAGAAATTCCTGAAGATTATTTACTCTGACTGCTTATTTTCCCTCCATTTCGCTGCCAGTCAGCAGTCAGAGTGGAAGTGTGGGAGGGAGCTAGAGCTTTTGGAAGCTGTCCTGTGGTTCTGTCTTGGCAGGCACAGCCCATATAGCCTAAAGGGTACTTCAGCAGTGAGGAATTTGAACATCTACTGTTATGGGTAAGTGAACTTGCTTACCTGTTCTTTCTACCATTTGGCAAAGTCTTGTTATCTATCCAGATGTGTACAGAAAGGCCATTTGATTTTTAACATGAAGGTATGCCCTGAGCCCTACTAACTGCATTCGTAGTAATGTAACTATGCCATTAGATCTGTGGCATTATGAAAGTTTGCTGTCTTTTACTAATGAGGGTAGAGATGGGTGAGGTGCCAAGAGTAAACCACTTTTGGCACCTCAACGTATTCATCACGTACTGGGTTTTACTATGTAATTAATGCCCGCCCAGGGGTGTTGCAAGGCTCAATGCTGTTGTAGCAGTTATTTTTTTAGGTGGCATTTTACATCCAAATACTGTTTTCGGTATCAACAACAAACCACTTGTGTAGAAGTTCCATCTAACTCTTCTTCCTTTCTTTCTGACAGGGACTTATTCTGCACCAGCTGGGACGTTACAGTTTAGCTGAAAAAATCCTGCGAGATGCTGTCCAAGTAAACTCTACTGCTCATGAAGTGTGGAATAGTTTGGGAGAGGTGCTGCAAGCTCAGGGCAATGATGATGCAGCTGCAGAGTGTTTCCTTACAGCTCTAGAACTAGAAGCTAGCAGTCCCATAGTCCCCTTCACCATCATTCCCAGAGTTCTTTGAGACGGGTGCTGCTAACAGGCAAAAACTTGTATCTACACTCCACAATGGCCATTAGAGTTTCCTTAAAGTTTACAAGATCATAGCAAAAGTTTTTGAGAAGGAGGCTGCTTCCACGTTATTACAATCATGCATCAAGATTGTATTGTATTTCTCTGTAGTTTTCTGCCTGCATATGTGGTAACAGAAGATACCACTGTTCCTGATGACATGTTAGACCAAATGTGTGGTTGCTTTTGTAGAGGACATTTTTAGTTTATACAGAGTTGTTCATAGTCCACCAGAAACATTTTGCTGCTTCTCAGAATTGTGGGTGAGCATATCCCTGGAATGGATTTTGGTTGTTTTTCATGGTTAATTTGATAGCCTCATTGTACGAGCAGTGTATGCCTCACATCCCCATAGAATGATGTTTAGTCCTGATAGCCAGTTACCATTAGCCAGTGGAGTTGTGTCTTATCACATTGCTGTCTTTGGTTTTCTCCAAATACTCTAGTTTCCTTCCATCTCGGAAAAGCTTGCCTGTTGGTTACACCAAATTGTACAGGTATATGTTGCATGCACCTTTGTCTGTGTGGTCTGCAATGTGGCTGAAAAGAGTAAAAAAAAAAAAAGACGACACTTTACTTTTCCAGTCAACAGACAAAATAAAGAAATAAACTCTTGGGGTGCATATTATATTTAGAATGTACTGTAATTTAGGGTGATTATTATCTCACAGCTTTTCCTAGAAGAAGTTGTCCAAATGGACTTAAAAGGGTCAGAATCTCTCTTCCATTGTGTAAATGTTATAGACATGTACAGAATAGTTAGAGGTAATCGAGATTAAATGTCCTGAAAATTATTTGACTTAGTTTGATTCTTCGTTTGTCTAAAGCTTTGAAATGGACTTGCTTTAGGAAGGGGGGCCATAATTTAAGCATTTTCTAGCTAAATGCATTGCAGCAAAGCTACAGATTCCATTCAGACAGAGGTGAATGCTGTAAATGTAGATTACGTCAAGGAATAAAATGTGTATCTGTACTGTCATTCTTCAGACTAGTTGATATTAAACACTTTGTGTCTTTTATTTTTTATTTGCATGTTCATTTGATCTCAAAACGATAACTTTTACAGACAACTGGCAATTGTATTTACTTTGTTTTTGATTAATATCTGTGCAGTCTGGGTTCTTTTATCTTTAGGTCAAATCCTGCAAATGAGAATATTTATATTATATAGATTTATATCTGTTACAGAAATATTTTGAATAGTTTTGGTAGTCCTGAACATTTCATGTCTGTAGTGTTTGTCTATCAGTAAAACCATTCTTTGACAGCATTTTTTGACTGTTAAGAATTTCCTAAGAAAGTGAAAATGGCCAAATGGAAAAAAAAAGAAAAGAAAAAAGTGCAAAGCACAGACGTAAAGAATGTGTTTGTTTCATGAAGACGTTTCCTTCACCTTAGGACAGTTATAATGGACATTAGATGATATAGCTGAATTAGGTGATAGTTTGACACTGCCTGTAAACACAACAAGACTCCCAGTTCATGGAGAAGTTTGGATGTCGATAGGCACCTTATTTTATTTGACAATGAGTTACATCTTCCCCGTACCTGTTTTGCGACAGAATTCTGTTCATTTACAAGTCATACTGCAGAGTATGACGTCACCTACCTCAGAATGATATAGTATGGCATTGCTTACATAATCATGCATATTCAGCCTTGTACATGTCAGATTAGGGCTTAGTTTAGCTATTAAGAATCCTCATGTTCATTTCTTGTACTACATGAACACTTGAAATGTAAAATAAATATTTTGAAATTCCTGCGTATTTATTGCTTTTGTTTCTGTGTTCATGGCAAAATAAAATATTGTTAAAATAGCTGAAATGTTATTTTTTTAATGGTTTGTTTCTGTTGTGTTGAAATACTGTGACTGTGTGTAATGGAGGGTATAGTTTGATTATTGCTGATGATGTAAGATGCTGACAGCATAGTTTGTGTGGTTGTCATATTTCATGGCTGCCAGGAGCAAGACCATTGGTTTCAATACAAAATGCAGCTTCAGAAACAAGCTAATGTAGCAGTGAAATAGTTCATCCTCATCACAGTAGATACATACTACTGGATACTGCAGTAATACTCTGATATTGCTTGAAATGCGCCATTCTTTACTAAAAAGAAGTCAGAACCATAAGCCCCTCCCCAGTGCATTAATCTTAGGACACACACTATTCTGTTAATGTTGCATTATAAAATACATTTTGAACCTGTTTGATTCCTTTTGTCATCTTAAAGAGTAAGGTTGCATTTTATTTTGTGGCTGAGACATAAACTCTCTTTTGTTTTCATCAACTCCCTACATGTTAAGCTTCTTCACAATATGTTGGTGCGTATGGTGATGACCTCCTAATTCTTAGGGCTTCCTTATCCCCCACCAATTGCAAAACCCTCTCCAGGACAGTTTCAGTAATGTTTGGACATATTTCTCCCTGTATATGCTAAATGTAATGTCAGTGTGCCTGATTAACAGTGCCAGCACTGGTATTGTGGTCTAGCTTCACTGAAGTTTATGATCATTCAAAAACTTCCTCTAACATGCAAATCAGTTTAGCTATCTCATTAGCATTAAAGCTGTATGTAGAATATGCATGATTTTTACTTTAGGAAAATCTATGCTGCAGCATGCAGTACTTTACATAGGTAATTTTAAAATTAACATTAACACCTTACTAAGCATATCATAGGCTCATAGATGGGTACTAGGCTATCTGCCTGAGGGCGTTTATAAGCCTAGCCAGAATGTGTTGGCTTTCGCCGTCCCCTTAGATTAGTTTCCTGTGCCACTGTCCAGCAGAGCCACTGAAGTGATCCCCAGGGTAAACTTTCTGATCTGAAGTAGGTACTTCATTTGTCAGCAACTTTTGGGTATCGGATCTGATTTCGGATCCGAGCCGGCAACTTGTTTCACAGCTGTAAGATACAAGCTCCTAGCTCCTCCCCTTACCCATAATCCCCTGCCAACCCTGACTAACCTCAGATCTAGTTTGCCGCGCTTAGGGAAAGCAGCTAGATTCAGAGCTCCTAGTCTGTTCAGATAAGTCTTTCAGCTTATTATCATTATTGTTATATTTTTTTGTTAAAAGGTTGAGTGTGTTAGGTTTCCCCTTATTTTAGCCCTAACATGTTATATTTTTTTAGTGTAATTACCTCCCCTCCCTTCGCTGGTGCGTAGTTTGTGTGTGGGTCGGTGTGTGTTTGGGGCCTTGTGTGAGTGAGTTTGCTTTTTTTGGTACTAGTGTAATGTCAGAGGCCCCAAAACCGATCTTTTCTAAATGCACCGAGTGTGGCCATAAGCTTTCACCGGCGGATGGCCACACTCTGTGTGTTCGGTGCCTTGGGGTTGAACACCTCTCCTCTGGGTGTACTATCTGCACGGCGTTCAACCCCAGGGCACTGAAAGAACGGAGGTCGAAGCTGATCCTGGCGGGACTTTTGCCCCCGGATTCAGCTTCGGCCTCCGGTGCTCCCGTGGTCTCACCCCAGTCCTCGGTGGTGGCCACTCCTGCCTCTCTCCCCCCGGCCGGGACTCAAACTCCCGCTGCGGCGCCGGAGGAGAGGGAGGCCAGGAGGGAGAAAAGGAGGGAGAAGCAACACAAGCAGCGGGCCGAGGCCTCAGCTTCGGCCCCCCCCCAGCTAAGCGGGCTTCTCCCTCCACGGCTTCCAAGTCTTCTCCTCCTCGGCTCCGGTCCCCATGCTTCTCACCGGGACCCGAGGAGGAGGAGACCCGATCTCCGTCAAGGTTATGGAGGCGGCACTCCCGGTCTGCCTCGGTGGCCTCGTCGAGATCCACTTATAGCCTGTCTGATGCAGACTTGGACCGGATGATGCGAAGGTTCATCCAGGCCCAGCTGCAGATGGGAGTGCTCCGACCTTTCCCTCGAGTTTGTCGGGTCCATCCTTGTCTGATCCGAGCTCTCGGAGCCGTGGGCTGAGCTTCGGATCCGAGGGATTCAGTGTGCCTTCGGCTCCATCCAGGTCGGAGTACACAGGTCCTTCTGATCCGATGGTCTCGACTCCGGTGCCGATCCCCCCATCGGATCCGAGTGGGAGTCGGCTCTCGGATCCGAGAGAGAGCGACTCTCCCTTGGCCTTCGATGCGGTGGAGAGGGCTCTGTTGAGTGCATCCAGACCCCCGGCCCTTGCCTCGGCCCCATCCTGCACTCCCTCTCGGCTGGGTCTGGCTTCCATCACCTGGCCACAGGGACAGCCTGCTTCGATGTCTCAGGTCGTTCCTCTGGAACAAGATGTTGCTGGTGAGACTTCCTCAGACAGCCCCCCCGAGGATGTTCCTCATAAGCGGAAGTGTAAGAGAAGGCACGTGGACTCCCCTGAGTCTTTAACAGAAGACACGAACTTGGATGAAGGCTCCCCAAGGTCGCCCCCCGAGGATGTCTCCTTCAGAGACATCATGGAAATGCTCAGGATTAGGGGGCTGGTCTGCCCCCAAGGCTTCCTCCGACGAGTCCGTGTTCCTGGAGGCGTTCGAAGCAGGCCCATCTACCTCTTGGGTGTCCCCTCCGCCCGACCCCCTGGTGGACCTTATTACCACCAGGGCGTGGAAGGAGCCGGACACTGTGGAGCCAGTTCCCAAATGCCCAGATAGGATTCTGAGCCCCCCTTCAGAGAGATCCCACTGGAGCAAGGGTCCCCCCGTAGATGCCATGTTGGTGGTGGCAGCTACCAAGAGGGAATTAGCTCAGGAGAGCCCCTCAGTCCATCCACCGAGCAAAGAGTCTCGCTCGATGGATCACCTAGGGAAGCGGGTCTTTAGTTCAGCGACCTTCTCAGTAAGGTCCCTGAACTACATGGCACACATTATTAGGATGCAGCGAGACCTTATCAAAGAGTACGCTGCTTCCCCCCCCTGGAGTCCATGTCGGCGGAGGACAAACAGTCGTACTCCACTTGCATGGCCACTCTAAGATCTGTATCGAATACCTCTATGCGGCTTTTGTCCCATGCCACAGAGGGAGCCGCTAGAGCCAGCGGAGCAGGCCTAGTCATGAGACGCCAGTCCTGGCTCTGACATTTTGACTTCGCGGAACCCTTCAAGGCATCATTTGCGAATGCCCCCTTTGATGGTTGTGCCTTATTTGGCAAGACCGTTCACGAGACTTTAGTCCAGAGCGAAAAGGATGGGAAGACGTCTGCCGTCGGAGTCCGCTTCTCTGCTCCCCAGAGGTCCTTCGCCAAGAACCAAAAGGGACAGAAGAAGATGTGGTTCCGGAAATCGCAACATTCCCAGCCTGCTCCGGACAGCCAGTCCTTCCGTGGCAGAGGAGGACAGGGAGGACGCTGCCCTAGAGGCAGAGGGGGCCCGAAGAATTTTGGGACCAGAGAAATCTTCTCTGATCGGCCCACGCAGCAAACCTGAGGGGTTGCCCAACTGCTCCACTCTGGAGGCAGTCGGGGGGCGTTTCTCGAGGCACCTGGCAGCTTGGGAGTCCATCACATCAGATCGCTGGGAGCTTCGTATCATATCCAGAGGTTACCAAATTCCCCTGTATCATGTCCTCAAACTCAGAAACCTACCCGATGTACCACCCAATCAGAGGGAGGTAGCAGCTGCAGAGATTCAGCAGCTCCTAGAAAAAAGAGCCATCCAACCCGTCCCCCCAGACCAGCGTGGATTAGGTTTTTACTCCAGGTTTTTTCTGGTGCCAAAAAAGACGGGGGACTTGAGGCCAATTCTCGACCTCTCCCTTTTGAACCTGTCAGTAACCAAACAAAAATTCCAGATGGTCACTCTTCAATCCATCCTCCCCCTATTGCGGGAGAATGACTGGATGTGCTCAGTAGACCTCAAGGATGCGTACTACCACATTCTGATGGACAGACGATCCAGGAGGTTCCTCCGCTTCCGGCTGGGAGCCAGTCACTACCAGTTCAGGGTCCTTCCCTTTGGCCTCACCACAGCCCCCAGGGTGTTTACCAAAGTATTAGCAGTGATAGCGGCCCACCTGAGACTCCAGGGAATTCAGGTTTTTCCATACCTGGATGACTGGCTCCTAACCGCCCCGACAAGGCATCTACTTTGCTCAGCCAGGACTTCCTCCGGCTTGCTCCCCAGCTGGGCATCACCATCAACAGGGACAAATCTTCTCTTGCTCAGACTCAGATGATAGAGTTTATAGGGGCCAAGTTGGATACGCGAAACCTTCTAGCATTCCTGACTGCGGAATGACTGCAAAACCTGAGGCTTCATGTGCGGGCCATCCTCCAATTAGAAGCTCCATCGGCGGGGTTGGTCCTGAGGGCTCTAGGCTCCATGGCGGCGGCAATCACTCTTCTGCCATTGACTCGTCTGAATATGAGGGTCCTGCAATGGACCCTCCAAGTCCAGTGGTCCTTTCTACATTACTCCCTAAGCCACCCTATTCCCCTCAGTAGGGCTTGCAGGAGGGCTCTCTTATGGTGGCTCCAATCTCCGGACCTCCATACGGGACGTCCCTTCTCCACACCTCCTCCCCTCGCCACGGTGACCACGGACGCCTCTCGCCTTGGGTGAGGGGGGCATTGCTCAGGCAGGACGGTCCAAGGCACGTGGAACGACACAGAGACCTCTTTGCATATCAATGTCCTGGAGATGTGGGAGGTGCTATTGGCGTTGCAAGCACTTCAGAACCTTCTTCCTGTAGGAACTATTGCGATACAGACGGACATGTCAGTTGTCTGGTACATCAACAAACGGGGGAACCAGGTCCTATCCTTTCTGTCGAGAGGCCATGAGGGTGTGGGAATGGGCGATCTCCACCAACCGCTTTCTTATTGCAACGCACATTCTGGGACGGTCCAACATACTGGCGGACAGGCTCAGCCGCACCATTCTTTCCCCTTACGAGTGGTCTCTCAATCCCCAGGTAGCGAAGTGGATTTTTGCCGAGTGGGGGCAACCCTGTTGCGATCTCTTTGCTTCTCCCTCAAATACGAAATGCAACAGTTACTTCGCTCCAATTCCTCCCTTCGGGGAATCCCCGAGCGACGCTCTGGTGCATGCTTGGCCTCCCGGTCTACTTTATGCTTACCCACCTCTACCTCTGATGCTGAAACTCATACAGAAAGCCAGTCGGTTGGGGAGCAGAATGATCCTCATTGCCCCATTCTGGCCTCGTCAAACATGGTTCCCTTACCTGTGAACTCACCTGGTAAATCCTCCTTGAATTCTGGATCCCCTACCGGGTCTAATATCTCATCCCCTAGATCTCCCGATCCCGAATCTGGACAACCTCAAGTTGACAGCTTGGCTGCTCCAGTTCCACTCCTAGTCAGGACTCCCGGAATCTCTTCCCCAGTTAAAGCCATCCTAGTAGCAGCACACAAACCTTCCACTAGAAAGGTCTATCGCAGTAAGTGGAAGCGTTTCTCCATCTGGGCAGAGAATCATAACTTAGATCCCTTCACAGCACCGTTGCCGACTGTGTTGGATTTCCTTACAGGTGTATTTCATCAAGGGGCTAGCTGCTCTACGGTCAAGGTTCAACTGGCAGCTATTTCTCATTACCATGTGGGACATGAGTCAGGTCCTTAGGTTTTACACAATTTTGCCGTAATCATTCTCAAGGGTACCTTCCTGCTCAGACCTCCTGTCAAGGAAGTTGTACCCCCTTGGGATTTATCACTAGTCCTACAGACCTTAACAGCTTCCCCTTTTGAACCTGCTGCTTCGGTTGATCTTAAGTACCTATCTTGGAAAACGGCATTCCTTGTCGCTATTACTTCAGCGAAAAGAGTTTCTGAGCTTCAGGCCCTTTGTGTAAAACCCCCGTACTTGGCCTTTCACCAGGATGGAGTGTACCTCAGGACCAATCCCTCATTCCTTCCCAAGGTGGCTTCAGAGGCTAATATCAACCAATCCATTAACCTGCCAGTCTTCTTTCCTAAGTATCAGAACAAAGGAGAATACAAACTGCATTCGTTAGATGTGCATAGACAACTGCGCTTCTACATTGACAGGACTGCTGGTCATAGACAATCCGACCAGTTGTTCATCTCCTTTGCCAAATTTAACTTAGGTAAACCTGTCTCTAAGGTCACTTTATCACGATGGATCTCACAGTGTATTCTATTGGCCTATGAAAGTTCTGGGAGGCCCGCACCTCAGGGAGTTCGTGCACATTCTACTTGCTCTATATCTACCTCTGCTGCCTTTAGGTCTAGAGTGTCTTTAGATGATATTTGCTCCGCAGCCACTTGGGCCTCATCTCATACCTTTATCAACCATTATAAGCTGGACGTTATCTCCAGAGGGAGAGCATCTTTTGGCTCCACAGTGCTCCGGAATATCCTTCCATGATGGCCGCCCAAGTTCCAGGTAGCTGAGGACTCTGTCCCAAAGGTTGCTGACAAATGAAGTACCTACTTCAGATTAAGAAGTTATGTACTCACCATAACGTTCCATCTGAGTAGGAAACTTCATTTGTCTGCAACCATCCCCCC
The DNA here is from genome assembly GCF_019279795.1 of Protopterus annectens. Taxonomy (NCBI): domain Eukaryota; kingdom Metazoa; phylum Chordata; order Ceratodontiformes; family Protopteridae; genus Protopterus; species Protopterus annectens. Next base: position 1,085,834,013 of record NC_056737.1, on the reverse strand, counting down.
CTCCTTCCCCCTGACCTTCAGAATTTAGTTCCTGGATGTCCTTCTTCTAGTCCCATTCGGGACGTATTTAGCCTTTTAGCTATTTGTAGGAGGGCAAACTTGATCTGAGGTTAGTCAGGGTTGGCAGGGGATTATGGGTGAGGGGAGGAGCTCGGATCTTATAGCTGTGAAACAAGTTGCCAGTTCGGATCCGAGATCGGATCCGATACCCAAAGGTTGCAGACAAATGAAGTTTCCTACTCAGATGGAACGTTGTGGTGAGTACATAACTTCTTATTTCCCATCCACTCATCAAGGTTTCTCTTGAAGAGTGTTAGCAAGAAGCTCTGTCTAATGTAGACTGGAATCTTGTTCCAAAGCATGGGAAGTCTCTGGGACAGGAATCTATCCCTCCAGCACATCCTATTTATTGTTGTGGTGAGGTTTAGATCCCTAGAGCGTGTGGCTCGAGGGGATAAGGTTTTCTTTAGGTGGAGCATGTCCATCAATTCTGGGTTGGACATGGCCTTGTACGTCAGGCAGAGATCACCTCTGGGTAGGCGGTATGCAACCGAGTACAGCTGGAGTTTCTTCAGTTGAGCTGCATAGGGCATCTGTTTGAGGCCAGTGATCCTCTTGGTGAGGTACTTCTGTGGTCTTTCCAGCTGTTGCAGGTGTCTTGTAAGGTACATCTCAAATGGGGCATTGTGTACTCTATGATGGGTCTGATGAGTGATGAGTAGAGGGGCACAATGACCTCTTTTGATCTGGATGCAAACTCTTTTGTGATTAGGTGGGCCACATAGAAGGATTTTCTAACCACTTTGGCAATGTGATTATCAAAGGAGAGATTACTAACTACTTGGGTCCCCAGCTCCCTTATTATGTTTTCCATATTTAGGGGGCTACCACCTATGTGGTAGTTTGTGTGTACTTTGTTTTTTCCAAAGGGGATGACTTTGCACTTTTTGGCATTTAGCTTGAGGCCATGATTTTGACACCAGATATCCGTCTCAGTGAGACCCTTTTGGAGGATGTCTGTGTCAGCCGGAGAGTCAGTTATAGCCCCTAATTTGCAGTTGTCTACGAACTTGGTCAGCCATAGTCCCCCTGTGCATCCCTGTACCTCTTAGAAGTATATGCCGAACAGGAGGGGGTCCTAGGACTGAGCCTTGGGGAATGCCAGTTGTAACCGGTTTAGAGTCAGACCTAGCTCCCGCAACTGTCACCATGTGGGTTCTGTCCGTGAGCCAACTGGCAACCCATCTTGTGACATAAAGTTGTTTATGTTCAAGCTGGTGATCTTGTCTATAATACCAGAATGGGGAATGGTGCCAAAGGCCTTTGTGAGGTCTAGGTATGCTGTGTGCACCACCTTTCCCTCGTCTATAGCCTTGGTAACTGTCCCAAAGAAGTCCACCAGGTTTAGGAGGCATGATCTGCCCTTAACAAAGCCAAACTGGGTAGGGTCCCGTGTTTGGAGGTTCACAATGTCTCTGTTAATGAGTTCCATGATGATGCGCTCCATAGCCTTGCAGACTAAGCTAGTCAGGCTTATAGGGTGATAGTTCCTGGGGTCTTTTGTAGCTCCACCTTTGTGGAGCGGAATAACCGTTGCTGTGAGCCACTCTATGGGTACGTAGCCAGAGGAGAGGCAGAGTTTAAACAGTGTGTTTTGGTGAGGGGTTAGTTTGTCTTTGAGCTTGTGTAGGATGCAGCCTGGGAACAGCATCTGGTCCCACTGATGCTGTGTTTTTGGCTTTGGAGAGGGCTGTTTTAACCTGAGTGTCTGTGATTTCAGGGGCTGTACATTCTTCTGGTATGGTTATGGGCCCTTTTGGGGGTGAAGTTTGCACTGAACCTGTCTGCCAGGATGTTGGCAATATTGGTTGGTTCAGTGTAATTTGTACTATTCTGCATTAACTCTGAGCAGATCTGAGCATTGCCACTTAGATTCCTGACATAGCTAAAGAATGCCTTGTGGTTATCTTTGGAGTCCTTGGCAATTTTTCTTTCGAAGCTCGCCTTGGACAATTTTATGAGGGATCGTAGGTTCTTGCTGATACTGATCAGGGATGTCTTCCTTTCTTGGGATTTTACTCTCTTCTGTACTAATTTCCTCCTCCTATTGTATAGCTTATGACAGGGGTCCACCAGACTGATTTTCTTTTCTTGGAGGAGCGAGTCTTGGTTTTGCTTGGGATAGCACGATCCATGCATTCTTGTAGGTGCCGGTAGAATGCATTAGTAAAGGATTTTGCAGCTTGGACAGCATTATCCTTTAGCGTGGGGGCTTTGAAACTTTCCACCTTGGTCTTAAGTAATGTGAAGTTTGCTTTTGAAACATTTTTCACGGTGGTTTCCTTGTCCGGGGGGGGGGGTGTGGATATCCAAAGTGATTTGTTTATGGTCAGATCTAACCAGCGAGGGGTTGACCTCCGGTGTGGAACACTGGTCGCCCATGTTGGTGATGACCAGGTCCAATATGTTGTTACCTCTGGTGGGAGTGTTGACCAGTTGATCCAGGGTGTTTGAGTTTATAAATTCTAGGAAATGTTAGGCAAGGGAGTTAGTACTTGAGTAGTTCTCCATGTTAATGTTTGGGTAGTTGAAATCACCCAATATTAGGGTGTTTGGTAGGACATTTATGTTTCCCAGTGTTTCCAGAAACGCGGAATGGGGGTCCTGGGACATTGTGGGTGTTCTGTAGCAAGCTACAATTTGAATTGCAGTTTTGCCCATTGTCAGTTGCATGTGGATAATCTCTGAAGCATCATGCTGTGCCACTAACCTGGAGGTGTGGGTATCCTTGATGAATATGGATATTCCCCCGCCTTTTGTATTTCGGTCCAGGTTCTGTGGCCGAAATGTATGGTATGAGTTGTAGCCTGGTAGTGCTGGGGTGCTCTCTGGAGCCTTAAACCAGGTTTCTGTTACTGCACATATATCGATTTTTTCCATACTGAGGAGTGCCTCAAGTGCGTGCATTTTGAGGTTTAGACTTCTGGCATTGAGTAGCATTACCCTCAGATTTTTGTTACTTGTGCTGTTTACGGCAGTGGGGTTTGTCTTTTGAGCTTTGCCTAAAAAAGGCACTATGGGGGTGGCAAGAACCTTGGCCAGTATTCGAAAGCCTAAAGGTGACAGGTGCAAGCCGTCTCTAGCAAAACAGTGTGGCTTGTCAAGCATGTCATCCCAGGCGGACAGACACTGGATTCACTTTGAATAACACCAGAAACTTAGCCAATTGTTGAAATTGATAATTTTTTCTTTATACCATTGTATCATCCTTGGTGAGGGCTGGATGCTACTCCGGGTCAGGGTCATACCGGCCTGGGCTACGTGATCAGAGAGCTCTTCCAAGTCTCTCTTCATGTAGTTCAGGGAGGTACGGCTCAGGTCATTCACACCAACACGGACAATGACAGAGTCGTATTTGTACTTGTTCTGGAGTGGCCTGAGTGCTTGTGTTATGTGGCGGATCCTGGCACCCGACAGGCAGCTAACAGTAATCTTCTCCTTATTCAGCCTAGTGAGTGGGACGTCAGTGTGCCTGACTATAGAGTCACCTATTACTAGTATGGTTGAGTATGTTATTTTGCCTTAAGGGCTGTGATTGTGTGGTACGCTGGTTTTGTGAAGTATGTGTTTCATGGTTTGTGTTGGGGGGGGTGGAGGTTGCTTGGATGTCTGCTTTGGAAGTCTCTGTTGCTTTTGCAGATTTTTATTTAGAGCTTCTGAGTATGTTTTCGTGTATTTATGTGTGTTTTTTGCCAGTGCTGGTTTAATGGGTCTATGTGAGACTGGTGGTGTGATGCCAGTATTTCCCTTCTCCTCTTGACTTGTCTGATCCAGTCTTGGGTTGAGAGAGCTTAGCCTCCAGTTTGGCTGTATAATTGCATCTCTCACATGTATTAGTGTTTGGTGGTAGGAGGAGAGGGTTGACTGTGTACATGAGGCAGTTGTAACATTGCCTCAAAATGCCCAGAATCACAAGTTGGACTGGAGAGTACACCTGAAACTGCCCTTTGTACATGCTTGGATAGGTACAGTGAACTGTTTTACTGACTAGCTGGTTACTGACTAGCTGGTAAGGTCAACTAGAGATCCTTGTCCTTCTGTACAGTATAGGGGGGTCTAGTGCTAGGGTTTATAAGTGCTTGCTATGAGTTTTGAGCAAGTGCCGGGCTGAGAAATCAATGGCTTGAGTGCTTAAGTTGAAAGTTTGTCTAGTTCCAAGGGAAAAATTGAAGAGGAGACTTTGTGGAGCCGGGAATATTTATACCTTAGCTAACCGGTGCTGCTCAGCGCGCAAAACCGGGCAAATGCAGTTTTTATAGCAGGGAAATGAAAGAGATAGAAATTAGTCCAAAATGGCCAATAAACTACTAATTTCTGTGCTGAAACCACTCCTCCAGGGACAGATAGGCTTCTCAAAGCTCCCTCCCCTCTCTCACAGGTGAACAGAGAAACTTCTTTCTATCCAAGTAAGATATGGGCAAACACAGAGATTTATAACACAGCCCTGAATTCATCACTAACCTGAAAACTGGACTATACTAGCTTAGAAAGGTGGGAAACAGTATGTATGTGTGTATATATATATATATATATATATATATATATATATATATATATATATATATTTCAGAAAATAAAGCAGATACAATAAAAAAACACTTTAAAAGCACAGAAAAGAAGGATGCTTATTGTTATACATCTCAGCTCAGAGTTGTAGTCAATGCCCTTAGTAAGACGTGATCAACAAAAAACGCAATAACAACCTCTACTCCTCTGCACTATTCCTTGACCTCTCAAAAGCTTTCGACATGGTGAACCATCAACTTCTCCTAGATACTTTAAAATCCCTCTCACTTGATCCATCTGTACTACAGTGGTTTGACTCCTACTTGAAAGATAGAAAACAAGCAGTCCTCTGGGACAGCCATCTATCCTCTCAGCTCCCTATCACTATTGGTGTCCCACAAGGTTCCATCTTAGGCCCCCTCCTTTTCTCCATTTTTATTAATAACCTACCAACTTCACTTCCTACAACCACTTGTATACAGTATGCTGATGATTCTAATCTCATCTGCTCTGCTTTATCTCCAGAAGAACTCAACTCCTCCACCCAAAAAGTCTTTACAGCAGCAGAAAAATGGTTCCAACACATCTGTCTCCTCCTTAATCCCAAAAAAACTAAATTACTACTTTTCACCCCCACCCTTAAATCTGCCCCAATCTCATTTTCCATTATGTCCTGTAATGGCACTATCATCAAACCTGACTGTTCCACTAAACTACTAGGCGTTACTATAGACAATCAGCTAAGCTTTGACTACCACATTGATCTTACCATCAAGACTGTTAATAAAAAAATAGGTGCCCTCTACAGACTAAAGCCTTTTCTTACTGCCACTACCCGAGTGTCTCTCACCCAAACTCACCTCATCTCCACACTATTGTATGCCTCTCCATCTTTTATCAACCTTTCAAGAGCTAACCTTCAAAAACTTAACACAGCATACCATAGTATTGCCAGGTTTGCCACAGGTTCCTCTTTCCGTACTCATCACTGTCTCAATCTAAAAAAACTCAATTGGCTAGAACTTCAGAACATAATACTTCTACAACAATTAGTCATCACTTATAAAATTCTACATTACCCATCCAACACACCCATACTTAATAACCTCATCACCCCATATAAAAATCTCACTTCCCTTCGCTCAGCCAGTAAGCTTCTAGTAACTACTCTCAAATCCCACAATAAAGCAGGTGACTCCTTATTTGCCAACACTGTAGGATCATATTGGAACAAACTTCCCATACACCTGACCACCCTAGGCTCATCTCACCTTTTCAAAAAACAAATAAGAAACCACTTACAAACCCACTGGCTATGCCCATGCTCTAATCCTGACTGAGCTCAGCAAAATATTCCCCTATTTCTAGTTCCCCCTTTTTTTTCACTCCTACTGGTTGTTCTCAACCTTTGATTATTCCCTACCCTGACCCACCTGCAGTACTTTCTTTCACTTTTTGCTCCTACTATATGCTATAACTACACAATTTGTCATCTCTTCTTTTTCTAGCTTTATGCAAATCTCTTCTATGCTTATCTCGCTCCTATACTAGTGCTCTGGCAAAAGTTGTTCTATTCTAAATTGTAAATAGTGTAAAGTTCATTTGACTCTCTATCTGTCAGTTTATTTCAATTCTTCTCCCTTACGAGTCAGTCTTATTATAGCAATTTCTACTAAATAATGTTGCCTCTCCTTTGTTTTTTTTTTCTTGTTATAATACCTCTGCATTTCACTACACCAATAACAACTTTGTCCTTTATTTGCTTGTATGTTTACATTTTTTGTATGATTGGTTCTGTGTTGATTGTGATTTTGATTGTTGTTCTTTTTATTGTAATTTACTAGTCTGTTAATGGAGCTTTTCTCCTCGGGCCTCTGCTGAAAATGGACAATGTATCCAGCCAGACTAGCCCGGTTAACAAATGTAAAATAAAATAAAAATAAAAATAAAATAATAAAATAATAAAGTAGGAAGAAACACAAATACAGTAAAAGCAGATGAATAAAGTGCAATTATTTTTTATATATATAAAACAATAGAAAACGAACAAACTGATTTAAACAAGTTACCCAACTAACCAGAAAAACGCTCAAAACTGAGCCCTGTTCCAGCAGTCTTCAATCAGACAAGTTCTAACTGCACACTTCCTGCTACTAGGGTGCAGGGAAACCTTCTCTAAAAAAATATGGCCTGGATCAGTGCTCAAGTTATACAAACAAAGCTAGATTCACCAGGCCTGAACCTTGTCCTATGCTACAGCAACAAGGCATACCAATTTCAGAAAGAAACCGTTCAAATAAGCAGGCATAATAAGCCTGTGACCAGAAATTCCCAGCTCAGAAGGGCAGAATCCAGCCTCTCCTCCCACAAGAGTGCAGGCCACACAAACCACCTTAATGTAGAATAACTGGCCTGAAGCTCAAGTTCTTAAACCAGAACTAATAAACTTTTCGAATAGCAGACACTGAGCCTTCAATCAGCAATTCCCAGCTTAAAAGGATGTAAGCTACCTGTCCTGCCATAACAGTGCAGACCACAAACCTTCTTAATGTAAAACAACCGGTATGAAGCCCAAGTGCTTAAACCAAAAGATTTAGAATAAATTACAATTTAATCAGGCTACTACCAAGCAGTAATACATGCAGCAGAATAAATAAAATTGAGTACTTTTAAGAAGAGGCAAAAGCAAAATAAAGTAGGAGGAAACACAAATAAAGTAAAAGCAGATGAATAAAGTGCAACATTTTTTTTGTTAGTAAAGTGCAAGGAGAGAGGAAGGAAGAACCTAAGTGGGTTGGCCTTCTTAAATCTTCTCTCTATATTAAGTAGAGTGAACACTAGACTCAGAATATGATCTCACACTATTCGGTTAAGTGAACAAATGAGATGGACTCAGGATGAGTGGTCAAATACAGACTTACAGGAGGGGTGGGCAATTCCAGAGCCACCAACACTAACACCAGAACAAGAACAGGGAGGGTGGCTAGGAACAAACTGTAGAGAGAGACACAGCCCAGACACTATTCAATGAAACACACAATTAGGTACAGAAAAACTGAAAAACGGTACTTTTAAAACTGCAAGTTTGTACTTAACTTCAGCTTCTAATGCTGGTGATTGTAGCCAAGCAAGTCTCTCAGACGTTGAGCATAAAATGATTTCTCAAACTTTGTGGCTAGCACTTAAAGTACAAAGGAATCCCGCTAGGCTAACAGTTAAATGTCAGATAAGAAGTGAGAAGACCACCTCCCCCTTTTATAGCAGAGAGGGATGCAGCACACACACTATTCAGTGAAACACACAATTAGGTACAGAAAAAATGAAAAACGATACTTTTAAAACTGCAAGTTTGTACAAGTAAAACTGCAAGTAATGGGCCTTTCATATCCATGTAATTTAAAGACATTTTAATGAATTAAACTTTTCACATCTTAGAAAGATTCTAAAAGTCCATTTTTTTCTGTTTTTCCCATTGGTCTCTTACTATGCAACTTTACTTTGAGATTTGGCTTCAGGATTCTCTTTCTGCCTCTCTTTACAGCTGTTATCACAGTTCTCAAAGACTGTATTTTTTCTGACTGTATTGGCTTTTCATCTCCCTAGAGTTTCAACATAGATGTATTTGTCTTAAATTCATAACTACTGACTGTTATTTGTGTAGTCTGACGGAAAATCATTGTTGAAATAAAATTAACATAATGAAATGGCAGTTTTACTTGTGAGTGTCTCCACCTCACACCTCTATCAGTACATTAATGCTATGCTACAATGGCTAAGCTTTGGAGTAAGGGGAGAACATCTTTTCCCAAAGTTCTGCGATTTTAAAACCTCAGCCTCAGTAGGGTATTAACATAGATTCAACTAATAGAATTCATCAAATCCCATTTTTCCCAAATCAACAGAGGTTAGGCACGTGTATTTGGTTTCCCTTTTACAAATGTCACAATTTCTTCTATACAGCTTTTCTGTCATCCTTAAGAACAATGTAGAATATTGTTACCACTGCTTTACCATCTAATTCAGCTTTAGTATTTTAACTTTTCCAATGGCTTCTGCATTCTTTGTGCCCAACCTGTTTGTTTGTGTCTTTCGGCTTTTCCCGGTTAGGGGTCGCCACAGCGGAACTCCGGTCCGCTAATGATTGGCAGTAGATTTTTACGTACTGGCTTGCTGGGCCTAATGCACAACCTTCAATGAAGGAACGCCCATTCATGCATGTCACTACACAGAAGATGCTCTGAGAATCGAATGGGCAATGTCTAACTGTGAGGCGACAATGCTATCGCAGCACCACCTTTGTGCCCAACCTGTAAATCTGCTAAATTTCAGAAGTTTGTTACTCATTTCTCTCTCTCTCTCTCACACACAGATGACAAGCAGGCGGGGTATTTTGTTTAGATGCTTTAATACATAGAAACAAATCAGGATGGATAGTAGCATCATAAAATACGAACAAATTGGCTGACAAACCTTACATACATACATTCTTACATCTCAACAGCTTACTACAAAATGGCAGTCTAGCTTGCACATGCTCAGTAGTTATACATTTGTGCAAGCCCTTGTATAGCTTCTTAAAGGTAGATACACACACATTGATATGCAGTTTCTGACATGATAGCATTCGTCTCCAACATTTTCTTTAGGTTCAAACTGATTTCCATGCTGTAGTAAAGAAAAGTAGGTAATTTGCTTTTCAAACTTTTGCTGGGGTTGGAGACTCTTTCTGTGCACTGCAGCTATACCACTTTCCAAAAAAAAAAAAAAATTCATCATAGCATTTGCTTTCTTATGAGATTCTTCAGTATTTGAGTGTGGTTCTTTCTAATTGCAAATTGGATTGTAAATAGAATGGGTTGGGCAAAATCCATCTGGACTCCTACTTGAGTAGAAGTCTGAATATCTGACTTTTGTGTTGCAGAACCTTGTCAAATATGACATCAGACATCCCCTGCCTGAAGGATATAGACTTTAATAGCTAGTCAAAGTTGCAGTTATTCTGTCCGTTTATTTTAAGTAACCTGGAATATAATCACCTGCAAATGTGGACGTTTAACACACTAATCAAAGTTGCAGATGTTCTTCATATTGACAATGTGGGCATGTAGAAGATGCCCTGAAGCTTTGGAAGGTGAATGACTGTTATATCCTTGGTAGGATATAATCCACATAACTACTGCTACTGCAGCAGTGATCATTCAAACATCTAATGTTATGGCAATTTCATTTTGCACAACCGCACTTTGTTTCTCGTATTCTGTATCCTTGAGTCAAGGGATGTTTGATATACCTGACAAGGGCCTGCAAAACAAAAATACTCAGATTTGTGCGCACGCATATATATATATATATATATATATATATATATATATATATATATATATGGTCCCTATTAAATGAATGAAAGTTACAAATTCCGAATGCTGCAACTCGAAAAGGTTATTGTGGGGTGCTGCCCCCTCCCGCTAAATATATATTCCAACTCTGAGATCGCAATACAGTGATGAAAGGGCAAATATCCCGATCTTCACTGTACTGCGATGGAAAAAAAAGCAACTTCGAGTTGCGCATTTTTGCTCATGTGAGTGTTCAGGATTTGTAACTTTCGTTCATTTAATAGGGACTTGTGTATATATATATATATATATGTATATATATATATATATATATATATATATATATATATATATATATATATATATATATAGTTCCCCTTCTAATACTCGAATGGCCATATCATCGAATTTCATTTTCACGAGACAAAAATTGCGAAATGAAATACCCGAATGGCGAATTGAAGTTTCAGCAAGTGTTTACTTGCCTTGGGAAATTCGCCATTCCCATATTTCATTTTCACGATTTTCATCTTACGAAAATTAAATTCAATTATATGGCCATTCGAGTATTAGAAGTAGGTCCATATAAATATTTGTGTATAGAACAGTTAATAAATAAGATATTAAAAGTAATATTAGAAGAAATACAGGTTGTGGTGAATGAGTGCTCTGAATTGCTGAATTCAATGAAAAATGTGTTTACTTAGTTCAATATTTGAGATTTATCATTATTTTTCCTGGAAAAATAGAAAATCAAAGTTCCTGCTTATTTAGTTGCTGCAAGAAAAATACGACCAAATTTCTTTCCTTGTTATGTTTTTCATACACCAGCCTTTCAGTATAGCATCCTTCTGTGACTAATTGTTACATCAAATTCAGTTGTTCTTCTTTCGGCTTTTCCCGGTTAGGGGTCGCCACGGCGGAACTCCTGTCCGCTAATGATTGGCAGTAGATTTTTACATTGCTGAGGTGCCAGCCCGACACCCAGCCTTCAACGAAGGCATGCCCATTCACGCATGTCTTTCGAATGCCACTCGACCGTGGGGAGGACATGCAGACTCCACACACAAGGCGCTCCAGCCGAGAATCGAACCTTTCTAGAATTGTTTTACTTTTTATTTTTCCTTGGATGATTTTAGATTTACGTAAAGAATATCTGTTTTTTTACAACTGTTCTTCATATACCATTAGTAAATAAGCTGTGATTAACATATCTACAGTTATTGTTCTAGTATCTCTTCATGTATCCATAGTACAGGATACAGTCTTCACAGAATTCTCTTTCAACAAACATACAAAGGTAGATGAACTGTGGCAGAACCCATTTTTTTCTAATTGCAAAGTTTTTATCTTCCTCCAGTATTGTGCATCCTTGGAGCTGGTATATATAAATTCAGGGGTAACATAATGAGGAATTAATAATTCTGAGCAGATGTATGAAGTAATCTGAATTTTGAGATCTGAAGTAGTTTACTTTGTTTGGTTTTCAACCTGTGAGATACGGATCCATATTGGATCCGAGCCGGCAAAAATTACTGCCATCAACTCCTAGCACCAGTCTCCTCCCCTTACCCATAACACCTCCACTGCCTTCCATCCCCAGATCTCATTTGCCACGATTTGTAAAACATCATGTCTCTATAGCTCCAGCTATCAGGGTGATTCTGATTGTAAGTTTTTCTAAATTTTCTGATGTTCATCGTGTTATTTACCCTGCTGTAGTCATCACACTTGGGTTATCCTGCCGTCAGGCGGTCCTGCAGTCAGCCGGAGTTCCAAAGTCTTGGTCCGGCGTCTGTTGCTGTCGCTTCTTCCCTGATGTCAGTGCACTAGGGGTATATAAGAGGCATCCAATGCCATTTTCTTCAGTCTTTCTTGCCGCGCGGTGCCTGAAGCAGAAGCAGTTCACAAGTGCCGGTCGGCCGACACCTGAGATTTTCTAATCAAATTTCAGTCCGAAGTCTTCAATAAAGCTAAGTACCCCGTTGGGGAACCTTTTCTTGCCTCAAGTCCGATGTCAGAAAAAGTTAACAATTGCATTTCTTGTGGGAGGCAAATACCTCATAAGGACTTCCATTCTTTTTGTATTCCTTGCCTAGGCCCAGACCACAACGTCACAGGTTGTCGGTTTTGTGCTAGGTTTAATAAACGAACTATCAAACGTCGTTTTGACTTCGCACAACATTATTTTGGTAGGAAATTGAATTATATCATGCCGTCGGCGCAGCCGACAACCGGTATGCATAAAAAACGCAAGGATAAGGACAGGCAGCTTAGGACCAAGCCAGACTCCGAAGCCTCTGCTGGGCCTTTCGCCAGTTCTCTGGTTTTCAGTGAGGTGCCTACGCAGCCCCTGACGACTGCACAATTGGAACCCCAGACAGCTGCGGATTTTCAACCGGAGTGTACTAGGCCGTCGCAGCCATCTTCATTAGGCCCTCCCAACACTGGAGCAGAAGGAGAATCCCGATGCAGTAGAAACACCTTCGGTTGCAGAAGGTGTCTTCAGACCGACTACACTCCCCATTAAATCTTATGCTAAGCTTAAAACTCCATTAAAACCTAAAAAGACTGCACATCAGTCTCCAGTTCAAGGCCCCATGTCTAAGAAACAGATGCTTAAGATGGCTGAAGATTTGATTACCCTAATCAGGGGTTCCCATCCCCCTCCAGATAAAAGACCAAGACAAGAGGAGGATTATGCTTCCTCTGACCAGGTTTCAGTTTCCTCAGATTCCTCTGAGGAACAAGATTACGCTTTTCCCCCTTATGAAGACTCTGATGCTGAAGACTCTATTCCCTCAGCATCTCCCCCTGAAGACTACTCCTTTGGGGAAACTTTACATACCATGAGGGAACATTTCCACTGGGAAGGCCAGGACTACTCTGATTCTAAGAAAAGGCTCCGAGAGGTGTTAATCGTGCATACAGCTGCAGTCATAACTGATGGGTTCTCCTGCCGTCAGGCGGGTCCTCGGTCGGCCGAATTCCAAAGTCTAGGTCCGGCGTCGGTTGTCGTCGCTACTTCCCTGACGTCAGTGCGACAGGGGTATAAAGGAACCAACCAATGCCATTTTCTTCAGTCTTTCTTGCCGCGTGGTGCCCGAAGCAGAAGCAGTTTGCAAGTGCCGGTCGGCCAGCTCCTGAGATTACGAAAATTTGGAAACCGAAGTCTTCTTAAAAGCTAAGTACCCGTTGAAACTTTTCTTGCCTCAGACCGATGTCAGACAAAGTTAATAATTGTATTTCTTGTGGGAAGCAAATACCGCATAAGGATTTCCATTCCCTCTGTATACCTTGTTTAGGCCCAGACCACGACGTCTCGGTCTGTTGTTTTTGTGCTACATTCAACAAACGCACCATTAAGCGTCGGGCGGAGTTCGCCCAGCATTATTTTGGGAAAGCATTTAACTATATTATGTCGTCGGATACTCCGACTCCAGTTTTGTCTAAAAAACGCAAAGATAAGGACCGACACACGAGGTCCGTGGCCTCTACCGACACCACGCCAAAGCCGACTACACGTGCTCCGGTTCTCAGCGAGGTGCCTACGCAGCCCCTGACTACCGACGGCACTTCTTTGACGGTGTCTCCTGTGCCCGAGGTCGCAGGCTCCTCGGCCCACACCCCGACTACAGATACCGAAGCCACTCTTGGCGTTGAAACTCAGAATGTGGACAGGTCCACCTCCACTCAAGGTGTCTTCAGACCTTCCTCTTCTTTCTCCATCAAGGCTTTCACTAAGTCTAAAGCAACCATGCACTCTAAGAAATCAGCTACACAGGGCCCATCTCCAGGCCCCATGCCTAAGAAACAGATGCTTAAAATGGCTGAGGATTTAATTACTCTTATCAGAGGTTCTCAGCCCCCACCGGACAAAAGGCCCAGAGTGGAGGAAGATTCCCCCTCCTCTGATCAGGGCTCCATTATTTCAGAACACTCTGATGATCAGGAACATTCTTACTCCCCTTTTGAAGATTCTGATGCGGAGGAGTCCATCCCTTCTGTATCCCCCCCTGAGGATTACTCATTTGGGGAAACTTTGCATACCTTAAGGGAACACTTCCACTGGGAAGGCCAAGATTATTCAGATTCCAAGAAAAGGCTTAGGGAATTTCTCTTGCTACCTCAGCACAGGCCTCTGGCTATACCTCCTGTCTTGGACATCCTAGATGATGTTTACTCGGAGGCCTGCCTTAACCCGGACTCTCTACCTCCAGCTCCAGTTAAGCCTGACAGGTACTGCAGGGTTCCTGACTCACACCAATTTCTATACAAAAGCCATGCTGCTGACCCAGAAACCATCTCACAGGGCCCCAAGGGAGTTAAGGCCTCCATTGCTAAAATCCATTACCTTCGAGAGATTCCAGATCCTTAGAAAGGTGGGGAAAAAAGGTATATACCTCGGCTACCTTAACCATGAGGGCCTTAAACTGTCAGTTCCATATGCTAAAATACCAACAGTTTTTGTTATCACAATTGAAAAGTAAAAGGTCACAACCTGAACAACCAGACTTGAAGGAGTTGCAGGATTTGATGCATAGTGCAGAACAAGTGGGTAAGCATACCTTACAATGTGGTTTTGATGCTCTAGAGGCCTCATGTAGAGCTGCTGTTACTGGATCAGTCATACGTAGGCATGCCTGGCTCAAGGAACAAGCCTTGCCTGATCATGTCAAAGATAAATTACTAGACGCCCCTCTTCAAAAGGATGTACTATTTGGTGCTAATGCTGAGGATGTATTAAGGAAAATGGAGGAAAAGGCTAAATCAATGCAAACTGTGAAAGATTTTCTATAGGTACAACCCCCACGTTTTAGTAGAAATTGGCCTTTCAAAAACTGGTCCTTTCCTGCCATGGACAGACCCCAAAGAGGCAGATACAGGCGCCCGAGGGGCAGAGGACAATCCCAAGGATCGTTTAGAGGCAGACAATGGCAAGCTCCTAGACAAAGAGGTGGTGAGGATAACTCGCAATCTTTCAGAAAGCAAACCCAATGACTTTCCCCTTTGCATGTCAACCAAGTCTCAAATGGCAGCCCCCTTAGGAGGAAAGCTGGTATTATTTTCAAAAAATTGGCATATTGTCACAAAGGACAAATGGATCCTGGACATTATAAACAGAGGCTACAAATTCCATTTTCACACCCTTCCAAAAATGAGAGGCATGCCAAACCTGCCACGCAATCAAAGGGCAGAGGCACAAAGGCAAATTACAGATCTCATAAACATGAAAGCTATTCAAGAGGTACCTACGCACGAACAAGGTCAAGGTTTTTATTCCAGGCTATTTCTGGTACCAAGGAAGGGAAAAGATTGGAGACCTATTTTGGACCTATCCATCCTAAACACATTTCTACTGCACCAAAATTCAAGATGCTCACTCTACAGCAACTTCTTCCCATGCTGGACAAGGAGTCTTGGCTGGTAACATTGGACCTCAAGGAGGCATACCTGCATGTCCCAATCAGACAAAATTGCAGAAGGTACCTCAGATTTCTTGCAGGTTCAACCCATTATCAATTCTCTGCATTGCCCTTTGGCTTATCTACTGCACCCAGAGTATTCACGAAATGCCTGGCATCAGTAATTGCCTACTGCAGACTTCAAGGGATACAAATATACCCCTATTTGGACGACTGCCTGATCCAAGCGGACAGCAAGCACATTCTTCTGAAACATCTGGCTTATGTAATAATGTTGTTGAACTCTCTGGGATACACAGTCAACAAAAAGAAATCAAGGCTAATACCCTCTCGAAGATAATTTTCCTGGGTGCCAATTTGGACACAAACACCCAGATGGCCTACCTCACGCCAGAGAAGCAGGGGCAACTAATTCAATACTTCAGAACACTAGCATATTGCACCAGGCTGACTGCAAGGAAAATCCTGCAGGCTCTGGGATTCATGGCATCTTGCATCTTACTAATCCCATGTGCAAAGCTGCATATGAGGAAACTACAATGGTACCTGAAAAACATATGGTTTCAACACAGCCATAGTTTGGAAACAATAATACCACTAATTCCATGTCTGCAAAAGGAATTTCTGTGGTGGGCTCAAGCATGTCAAACAAACACAGGTCTTCCATTCAGCAAGCCTCAAGCAAATCAAGTCATCACAACAGACGCCTCGGACTACGCCTGGGGGGCGCACATGACAGATCGGTGCATTCAGGGCAAATGGTCCCAAAAAGAAAAGCACCTTCACATCAATCAAAAGGAGATGCTAGCAGTAATAAATGCTATTATAGCTTTCAAGGACTTTCTGCAACCAGGTCAACTATTGATAAGAACGGACAACACCACAGTTATGTGGTACATAAACAAACAGGGAGGAACACATTCTTACCCCCTATGCAGACTGGCCATGTCACTTTGGAACATGGCCATGGACTTACAAATGGAACTACAAGCACAGTACTTGCCAGGCAAGGAAAACACGCTGGCAGACAACCTAAGCAGGAATATGACAGATCCACATGAATGGAAATTGCATCCAAAAGTTTTTACAGAAATAATGCAAGAATGGGGAAGGCCAGACATAGATCTCTTTGCCTCCCACAAAAATCATCAATTGACAAAATTCTGCTCAAGGATTTTCCATCCAAAGGCCTGGAGAGTGGACGCTCTCTCAGTTGGACATCAATGACAGTTTATGCCTTCCCACCTCTTCCTCTGCTGCCCAAATTTCTATTGAAAACCAGAGCAGACAGACCAAAGATGATTCTCATTGCTCCGGACTGGCCAAGGCAGCACTGGTACCCACTGCTGAGGAGTCTGATGCAGTCCCCACCATGGACCCTGCCTCTAATGCCTGTTCTTCTGACTCAGCACAGCTTCAAAACTCTTCACAGTCAGCTAAAAACACTCAATCTAGCCGCATGGAAGATTCCTTAGCATCACAACAGGCCCTACTCTCCAAGGAGGTGCAGGATGTCATTTTGGAGGCCAGAAGGCCATCAACTAGAAAAGCTTACTCCACAAAATGGAAACGGTTTTGTGTCTGGAATGAGAAAAAGGGCCAGGATCCTGGAAAACTGAATTTACCTCAAATACTACAATATTTGGCTGAGCTGCTAAGCAGTGGACTTTCATTCTCCTCCATCAAAATCCATGCCTCAGCCATTTCTGCAGAATACAACACTGATCCACCTTTGTTCTGTCATCCTCTCTTAAGACGGTTCCTCAGAGGGGCTAAGAATTTAAGGCCTCCAAGGAAACAACCAATACCTGCTTGGGATCTTAATTTCATTCTGGGAAAACTGACCTTGCCTCCCTTTGAGCCAGCTGCCTCATCAGATTTGCAATATTTGTCCTGGAAAACAGCTTTCCTTCTGGCTATCACCTCCGCTCGTAGAGTTTCAGAACTACAGGCTCTCATGGCTGTTCAGCCTTTTATCATCTTCCATCAGGACAGAGTTTCCTTACGAACCAACCCGTCTTTTATGCCTAAAGTGGTATCCAGGGTAGCTTTAAATCAGGCCATACATTTACCTACTTTTTATCCTAATCCTCAAAACAAAGGGGAGAGATTACTACATTCCTTGGACATCCACAGACAACTGCGTTATTATTTGGACAGAACAAAGCCTTTCAGAAAATCAGAACAGCTCTGTGTGTCCTATGCGGTAGGAGCTCAAGGAAAGCCAATTTCCAAACAGACAATCTCAAAATGGATAGCCCACTGCATACGCTTTTGCTATTCCTTTCATGGCAAAACTGTTCCTACAGGCATTAGAACTCATTCCACCAGGGCCACAGCCACCTCTGCAGCCTTCCTCAGAGGAGTTCCTACCAAGGATATTTTGGAAGCAGCCACTTGGAGTTCTGTGCATACCTTCTCCAAGCACTACAACCTACCATTATACTCCAAATCTAGAGCAGGCTTTGCCACTGCAGTCTTGCAGGGCATTTTGGCTCCTCCTAGTTCCACCTAGTGCCTACCACCCCTTTCTTAGCTTTGGGATTCTACCCATCAGTTATGACTGCAGCTGTATGCACGATGAACATAGTACAGTTCTGTACCTACCATAAATGTAGATGTTCGAGTGCTAATACAGCTGCAGTCCAGGTTTCCCTCCCTCCTTCCCCTCTTGGGACAGGCCTATAGGCTAACACATCCTCATACAACCTGATTGGGGTATTCATTTATGATGTATTTGCTTGCAACTACTGTATTTTGATTATATTGCACTGCATTATTACACAAATTTATATATATTGCCTTCCTTCTGGGGGCACCTGACATATGGGGCAAGAAAAACTGAAGAAAATGGCGTTGGCTGGTTCCTTTATACCCCTGTCGCACTGACATCAGGGAAGAAGCGGTGACAACCGACGCCGGACCTAGACTTTGGAATTCGGCCGACCGAGGACCCGCCTGACGGCAGGAGAACCCATCAGTTATGACTGCAGCTGTATTAGCACTCGAACATCTACATTTATGGTAGGTACAAAACTGTACTTTCCTTTTACTACCCCGAGCACAGACTACTGGCTATCCCTCCAATTTTAGACATTGTGGAGGATGTTTACTTGGAGTCTAATCTAAATCCAGACTCTCTACCTCCTGCTCCAGCCAAACCAGACAGATACTACAGAGTACCTAACTCACACAAATTCCTTTATAAAAGCCCTTTGGCTGACCCAGAAACAATTTCCCAGGGTCCCAAAGGGGCTAAAGCTTCTATGGCTAAAAATCCTGTACCCTCTGAAAGGGATTCCAGAGCCCTAGATAGATGGGGAAAGAAGATATACACCTCAGCTACTCTGGCTATGAGAGCATTAAATTGTCAGTTTCACATGCTGAAATATCAGCAATTCCTAATGTCTCAATTAAAACAAAAAATGAGCACACATTCTGAACAGTCTGAATTCAAGGAAATGCAGGATCTGTTGCATGCAGCTGAACAGGTGGGCAGACATACTTTACAATGTGGATTTGATGCATTGGAAGCTTCCTGTAGAGCAGCTGTTACTCAGTCTGTCATACGTAGACATGCTTGGTTAAAAGAACAAACCTTACTTGATCATGTTAAAGCAAAATTATTGGATGCACCTGTACAGCAGGATGTATTATTTGGTGTCAAAGTAGAAGAGGTTTTAAAGAAAATGGAGGATAAGGCAAAGTCTATGCAAACGGTCAAGGATTTTTTTCCAGGTACAACCCCCTCGTTTCAGCAGAAATTGGCCAACAAAAAACTGGTCCTTTCCAGCTTCTGACAGATCGCAGTGGGGCAAATACAGATGCCCAAGGGGCAGAGGTCAGTCACAAGGCCCTTACAAACCTCACCAATGGGGTACTTCTACCCAGAGAGGAGGAGAAGACAGGCCCCAAGCTAGCAGAAGGCAAACACAATGACTCAACCCTCAAACTTCTAAGCAAATCTCTTTTAGCAGCTCCCTTGGGAGGAAAATAAGCACTTTTAGCAGACAACTGGCACATCATCACAAAAAACAAATGGGTCCTAAACATTGTCTCACAAGGCTACAGATTACACTTTCATACCTTGCCAAGGATAAAAGGAATGCCAAACCTGCCACCAAATCAATGGGCAGAGGCACAAAAACAAATTACAGCTCTCATGGACATGAGCCATTCAACAGGTACCTACACAGGAGCAAGGACATGGATTTTACTCAATACTCTTTCTAGTCCCCAGAAAGGACAAAGCATGGAGACCCATTCTGGATCTTTCAATTCTGAACACCTATCTGCAAGTACCAAAATTCAAGATGCTAACACTACAGCAGCTTCTTCCCATGCTGGGCAAGAAGGCTTGGCTAGTAATGTTGGATCTCAAGAAGGCATACCTGCATGTCCCTATCAGACAAAATTGCAGAAGATACCTCCGCTTCATTGCAGGTTCAACCCATTATCAATTCTCTGCACTGCCCTTTGGCTTATCTACTGCACCCAGGGTCTTCACAAAATGCCTGGCACCAGTAATTGCATACTGCAGACAAAGAGGAATTCAAATATACCCATACCTGGACGACTGCCTTGTTCAAGCAGAAAGCAAGGACATTCTTTTAAAGCATCTGGCATTTGTCAAACACCTTCTAAGTTGCCTAGGGTACACAGTAAACGAAAAGAAATCAAAACTAGTGCCCTCACAAAACATAATATTCCTGGGTGCCAGCTTGAATACAATGGCCCAGATGGCTTATCTCACACCAGACAATCAACAACAGCTGACTCAATACTTCAAAATAATGGCAACAAAGACCCAACTCCCTGCAAGAAAAATTCTGCAGGCCTTGGGATTCATGGCATCTTGCATACTACTACCATTTGCCAAACTGCATATGAGGAAATTACAATGGTACCTGAAAAGCGTATGGACTCAGCACAGCCACAGCTTGGAAACAATGATACCACTCATTCCCTGCCTTCAACAGGAGTTTCTATGGTGGGCACAGGCATATCACCTTACCCACAGCCAGGCAAACTATAACAACAGATGCATCGGACTATGCCTGGGGATCACACATGGCAGGACAGTGCATTCAGAGCAAATGGACTACAGATCAAAGGCATCTGCATATCAATCAAAAAGAAATGCTAGCAGTACAGAATGCCCTAACAGCTTTCAAGGACCACTAACACCCAGGACAACTAATAATAAAGACGGACAATACCACAGTAATGTGGTACATAAACAAGCAAGGGGGCACACATTCCTACCCTCTATGCAGGCAAGCAATGACCTTGTGGAACACAGCACTGTCTTACCAAGTTCAACTACAAGCACAATTCCTGCCAGGAAAGAAAAACACATTGGCAGACGCCCTAAGCAGAAACATCATGGATCCCCACGAGTGGAAACTAGATCAACAAGTATTTGCTATGATAACTCAAAAATGGGGACGCCCAGACATAGATCTGTTTGCCAACCCCCAAAACTACCAACTTCAAAAATTTTGCACAAGGACATTCCACCCACAAGCTTGGAAAGTGGACGCCCTCTCATTCAGTTAAAAACATTAACAGTGTATGCCTTTCCTCCACTGCCTCTTCTAGCAAAGGTACTGCTGAAAGTCAGATTAGAGAGGCCACAAATGATACTCATTGCACCAGACTGGCCACGGCAGCACTGGTATCCAATTCTAAGGAACATGGCCCACGGCCCACCATGGATTTTACCACAAATTCCTCACCTGCTCACCCAGCGAGACAATCAGATTCTACACAGCCAACTCAAGACTTCAAACCTGGCAGCATGGCAAATTACCCAAACAACCAGCCAACACCTCTATCCAAAGCTGTTATGGATGTCATTCTGGAGTTCAGGAGGCCCAGCACCAGGAAAACCTATTCAGACAAATGGAAAAGATTTTGCGCCTGGAACCAGGCTAAAGGCCAAAATCCCCTTGATCCAAACATTCCTCAGATTCTACAATATTTAACTGAGATGTTGCACAAAGGACTTTCCTTTTCATCTATTAAGATCCACGCCTCAGCAATTTCAGCTCATTACAACACGGATCCTCCTTTATTTTCACATCCACTCCTAAGACAGTACCTCAGAGGGGGTAAGGACATAAGACCGCCCAGGAGAGCACCAACACCTACTTGGGATCTCAACTTTGTTCTGGAAAAGCTTACACTGCCGCCCTTTGAACCAGCTTTTTCAGCTGATTTAAAATTTCTTTCATGGAAAACTGCCCTGCTACTAGCAATAACTTCAGCTAGAAGAGTCTCAGAGCTACAGGCACTAATGGCTGTGGAGCCTTTCCTCATTTTTCATCAAGACAGAGTCTCTCTATGAACTAACCCTTCCTTTATGCTAAAGGTGGTATCCAGTGTAGCCCTAAACCAAGCTATTCATTTGCCCACCTTTTTTCCAAATCCCCAGAACAAAGGAGAAAGAAAGACTCCTGCACTCTTTGGACATTCACAGGCAATTACGTTACTACTTGGATAAAACTAAGGCTTTCAGAAAATCTGACCAGCTCTTTGTAGCCTATGCGGCAGGATCACAAGGAAAAGCTATCTCAAAACAGACTATTTCAAAATGGATAGGACATTGCATACGTTTCTGCTACACGCATCATGGGAAACCGGTACCTGCTAACATTAGGTCCCACTCCACCAGGGCTACAAGCTACATCAGCAGCCTTTCTCAGGGGGGGTGCCAACCAAGGATATTCTGGAAGCTGCAACTTGGAGTTCAGTGCACACCTTCACCAAACACTATCACTTACCTCTATATTCTAAGACTAGAGCTGGTTTTGCCACTGCAATTTTGCAGGGCCTCCTAGTTTCTTCTAACCCTGTTTAACTCCACCACCCATCCTTAGCTTTGGGATTCAACCCAAGTGTGATGACTGCAGCAGGGTAACACGATGAACATAGTACAGTTTTGTACCTGCCATAAATGTAGATGTTCGAGTGTTCACCCTGCTGCAGTCCAGGTTACCCTCCCTCCATCCCCACTGAACTAGCTGGACTTATCTATATCTTTCTATCCTATGTAACCTCTGTGGTGTATTTGCTTGTGCCTGAAGGTATTGTTTTATTTCTATATGTACAATTTTATATAGCAATATGTATTGCCTACTTATTGGGGGCACCTGACATCTGGGGCAAGAAAAACTGAAGAAAATGGCATTGGATGCCTCTTATATACCCCTGGCACACTGACGTCAGGGAAGAAGTGACAGCAACCGACCGCCAGACCAAGACTTTGGAACTCGGGCCGACTGCGGGACCACCTGACGGCAGGATAACCCAAGTGTGATGACTGCAGCAGGGTGAACACTCGAACATCTACATTTATGGTAGGTACAAAACTGTACTTTACTATTAGCCATTTCAGGTTAGTAATGGTACCGTTTCTCCCCTCCCATCACTTTGGCGTTGAGGTTTGTAGTTAGTTTAGAGTAATTTGTCTGTGGTGCCCCTCCTGCCCTCTTAGTCAGTCTAGTGTGGTGAGTGGGTGTGTTTTTAGTTTAAAGAAAGAACATTTTTGGTCTGTCTCTTTCTTTTTTAAGGCTTCTTGTTTGATAGTATGGCTGAAAAGCTTATCTTTAAGCGCTGCACAGAGTGTGACTATAAGCTCTCCCCAGCGGATGGCCACACTGTGTGTGTTGTACTTAGGTGTGGCCCACCTTAATGTGGAGTGCTCCATTTGTGTGGAGTTCAATCCCCGAGCTTTGAAGGATAGAAAGGCCAAGTCGGCCCTTCTGCCTTCCACTGATCCTCCTTTTTCGTCTTCAGCTTCAGTCACAGCAGCTGCTATGGCTGCCTCTCCCGCTTCTCTCCCTCTGGCTTCCCCTCCCTCCCAGCCTGGGACTCAAACTCCTGTATCTAAGCATGTGGTAGCAGAGCGGGAGAGAGTCGAAGACAAAGAGGAAGAGGTCCCCGGACCTCTCATCCCCAAGCAAGTCTTCACAGACCCGTGACTCTCCTTGACTCCGGTCTCCGAGGTTCTCCCGGAGCTGGAGGAGGCACATTCAGTCTCCCAGGCCTCGGTTCCCCTACCGGCCAGGTTTCATAGGTTCATAGGTTAGTACTAAGCTAACTGCCCTTGCGAGCCATTTTAAGCCTAGCCAATTATCCCTTGTGAGACTTAAACCCTGCACCTTGTGTTTGTAAGGCAAACACCTTAACCAGAGTCCGTGGCCTTGTCTCGGTCGACCCGTTCTTCATCGGACATGGATCTGGATAAAATAATGAGGCCATTTATCCATACACAGATCCAGATGGGGGTCTTTCCAGCCCCCCCTCCCTCAGGAGGGGGAACTCGCTTCCCATTTTTCAGCCCATTTCTCCTTCCCCAATCCAACCTTCAGCTTCGGAGTTATCGGATCCAAGGTTGGCCTTGGTCAGGGGGTCTGTGCCGACTGTCCTTGCATCCTCGACGCCAACAGCTGCCTGGAGCATCTCGGATCCGACCAGTTCAGATCCGAGTCACTCTCGGAGCTGGAGCCTGGGTGTCTGATCCGAGGGAGTGGAACCTTTTCCATCGATCTGACATTGTCGGGCCAGGTTCCCTCCCTCTGAGCTCCATCCACTTTGGGTCCGGCTCCGATTCTCACATCGGATCTGGGGAGACTGGCCTCCTTATTAGCTTCCCAGGAGGTCCACTCTCCGGCGTTTGATGTGGTAGTACGGGTCCTCTCCATCGGAGAGCCCCATGGGAGATATGCCTCTCAAGCATACGTGCAAGAGGAGGCACTTGGACACCCCTGAGTCCCTAACTGAGGACACAGATTTAGATGATAGGGAGAGCTTCCCAAGATCACCTCCAGGCGATGCCTCCTTTGGAGACATCATGGAGATCCTGTGTCAATGGGGCGGTTGGTCTGCCCCCGAACCCTCCTCTGAGTCTGTGTTTCTGGAGGCTTTCGGCACCGGCCCGTCTACGTCTTGGGTGTCCCATCCAGCGGATCCTTTAGTGGATTTGATCACCTTGTGGGCTTGGAAGGAACCAGATACCGTGGAGCCAATCCCCAAGTGCTCCGATAAGGTTCTGAGACCCTCTATTGACAGGCTTTCCTGGAATAAAGGCTCCCCAGTGGACGCCATGGTGGTAGCAGCAGCCACGAAGAAGAAACTATCTCAGGAAAGTTCCTCGGTCCACCCTCCTGACCGAGAGTCACAGATGATGGACCGCCTAGGGAAGCGGGTGTATGCTTCAGCCACCTTTTCAATAAGGGAGCTGAACTACTTGGCCCATGTCATGAGACTGCAACGTGAACTAGTGAAGGAGCTGGAGGAGTCTCCACCCAAGTCCATGTTGCAGGAGGACAAGGCTTCATTCTCTGCGAAAATGGCTACTCAGAGCAGTATCAAATATGTTCATGCGATTCCTCTCCCATGCTATGGAAGGAGAGGCTAGGGTGGCTGGGTCCTGCGTGTCCATGAGGCGTAATGCCTGGGTCAGGTTGTGCCAATTCACCGAACCTTTAAGGTGTCCTTTGCCAATGCCCCTTATGACGACTCGACTCTTTTTGGTAAGACCGTCAAGGAGATACTAGTCCAGAGTGAGAAGGATGGGAAGACAGTCTGCCATCGGGATCTGCTTCTCTAACCCTCAAAGGTCCTTTTCCTGGAACCAGAGATGGCAAAAGGGGACAGAATGGACACCGGCCCAGAGGCCGAGGGGGTCTGCAAAACTTCGGGTCTCGAGAACCATTCTTGGACAGACTCGAGCAGCAACCTTGAGGGGTTGCCCAGCTGCTCTACTCTGGAGGCAGTCGGGGGACGATTGTCCTTGCACCCAGCAGCATGGAAGTCCATAACGGACAGCTGGGTGCTTCAAATTATATCCAGAGGATATTCTATCCCCTTCGTACCTCCTGGACGTTCCACCCATGCAAAGAGGAAATTACCAAACTACTAGGAAAATTAGCCATCGAAACTGTCCCCCCAGATCAGTCTGGATTGGGCTTCTACTCCAGGTTCTTTTTGGTGCCAAAGAATACGGGGGACGTAAGGCCCCATCCTGGACCTCTCTGAACCAGTTGCTAAAGAAAAGTTCCGGATGGTCACACTGCAGTCCATCATGCTCATTAGATGTCCAGGATGCTTACTATCACATACAAATGCACAGTAGCTTCAGGAGGTTCCTCCACTTCTGGCTAGGGACCAATCATTATCAATTTTGAGCCCTACCCTTTGGTCTCACCACAGCCCCAGGGTGTTTACCAAAGTGACGGCGGTTGTAGCAGCTCACCTGAGGCTTCAGGGGATTCAGGTCTATCCATACCTGGATGATTGTCTCCTCACTGCTCCCACCAGATGTATGCTTTCCCAAACCAGGGATTACTTTCTGACACTTGCCCTGAGTTTGGGCATCACAATCAACACAGTCAAGTCTCTACTAGAGCTTGTACAGGTGATAGATTACATTGGTGCCAGGATAGACACACTGCAGTGCAAAATGTTCCTGACCTCAGAGAGAGCTCAAAATCTCAGGATGCATAGGTTCATAGGTTCATAGGTTCATACTAGGCTATCTGCCCGAGGGCATTTACAAGCCTAGCCCATCGTTTTGTGGCTTACGCCACCCCTTTAGTATGGGGAACTATACCCATTATTTTGCTGTGCCTCTGTCGAGCAGTGACACTGAGGTAATCCCTGGGGTATATCTGCGATCTCCCATCCATTGGTCAAGATTTCTCTTGAACAAGGCCAGCGAAGTGCTCTGCCTCACATGTACCGGGATTTTGTTCCACAGCATAGGGAGTCTTTGGGTGATGAATCTATCCCTCCAGCACGTCCTATTAATAGCCGTGTCGAGGTTTAAGTCTCCCGCCCTTGTGGCTCTGATGGATCTAGATTTTTTGAGGTGAAGCATATTCATCAAATCTGGGTTTGACATGGCCTTGTATGTTAGGCAAAGGTCACCTCTGAGCAAGCGTGGCGACTGAATAGAGCTGGAGTTCTTTCAGTCGGGCAGCATAGGACAGATTTTTGAGACCCTTTATCCTTTTGGTGAGGAACTTTTGTGGCCTCTCCAGCTGCTGCAAGTGTCGGGTCAGATACATCCCGAATGGGGCATTGTACTCAATCATTGGTCTGATGAGTGATGAGTAAAGGGAGACTATGACCTCCCTTGATCTAGATGAGAATCCCTTCATGATAAGGTGGGCAATGTAGAAGGTCTTCCTAACTACTTGGGTGTCGAATGACAGACTACTATCAACCTGGGTCCCCAGGTCCCTGATAACTTCTTCTGTGCTCAGTGGATTGTCACCTATTTGGTAGCTAGGGGTAACCTTGTTTTTCCCAAAGGGTATGACAATGCATTTTTTGGCATTTAACTTCAGGCCGTGGCTCTGGCACCAGTTATCCGTTTCTGTGAGACCCTTCTGAAGGATATCTGTGTCAGATGTGTTTTCTACTATGGCGCCCAGTTTGCAGTCATCTGCAAACTTTGTCAGCCATAACCCTCCTGTGTTTGCTTGTACTTCGGAAAAGTAGATGCCAAACAAGAGTGGGCCCAGGACTGAGCCCTGTGGGACACCACTTGTGACAGGTTTTGAGTCTGACATGGCGCCAGCAACTCTGGCCCTGTGAATTCTGTCACTCAGCCAGTTTGCAACCCATCTTGTGATGTATGGGTTAACATTTAAGCTGATGAGTTTTTCAATGATACCTGAGTGGGGTATTGTATCGAAGGCCTTAGCCAGATCGAGGTAGGCTGTATGGACTGCCTTTCCCTCGTCAATGGCTTTGGTGACTGTTTCAAAGAAGTCAACCAAGTTTAAAAGGCATGATCTGCCTTTGACAAAGCCAAACTGGGTTGGATCCAAAGTCTGCAAATTCCCTATGTCTTTATTTATGAGGTCCATTATGATCCTCTCCATGGCTTTGCAGATAAGGCTTGTCAAGCTAATGGCCGGTAATTTCCAGGGTCGGTGGAGGCACCGCCTTTGTGAAGTGGGACCACCGTTGCAGTGCGCCACTCCTGTATGCGTATCCAGAGGTAAGACTTTGATTAAACAGCTGTCCTAGCTGTGGGTTTAATTCCTCATTGAGTTCGTGGAGCACACAGCCGGGGACACCATCAGGTCCCATGGATGCTGTGTTTTTGCTTTGGAGAGAGCAGTTCTCACTTGGGCTGGAGATGTTTGGGGGCTGCAATCGTTTGGTATAGATATCTCTCCTTTTGGGGAGGGAGAAGTTTGCACTGAACCTGTCAGCCAGTATGTTGGCAATGTCTGTAGGATCAGTAATCTTCACATCATTTTGAACTAGTTCTGAGCATATCTGGGAGTTTCCTCCTAGGTTTCTAACATAGCTAAAGAAGGCCTTATGATTGTCTTTTGAGTCTTTAGCTATTTTTCTCTCGAAATTTGCTTTGGATGATTTTATGAGAGCTCTTAGTTTTTACTTATAGTGATCAAGGGTGTCTTACCTTTTAAGGATTTTGCTCTATCTTGTAGTAGCTTCCTCCTTTTATTGTAGAGTTTGTTTATGGCTGGGGTCCACCAGACAGGACGCTTGCCTTTGGTACTAAGAGTCTTTGTTTTGTTTGGGATTGCCTTATCCATGCAGTCCTGCAGGTGCTGGTAGAAGGTGTTTGTAAGTGATTCAGCGGCTTGAGTACTGTTTTCCGCCGGCTCGGGGCCTTAAAGGAGACCACACTAGTCTTTAGAAGTGTGAAGTCGGCTTTTGAGAAGTTCTTTACTGTGGTCTTTTTATTTCAGGTGGGGTGGGATGAGGACCTCCAGCGAGATTAGTTTGTGATCTGATCTCACCAGTGAGGGGTATACTTCGGTGTTGAACATTGTGCTCCTATGTTCGTGATGATGAGATCAAGTATGTTATCTCCTCTTGTGGGGATGGTGACTAGTTGTTCCATGGCATTTGAGTTTATGAATTCCAGGAACTTTTGGGCTAGGGTGTTTGGGCTTGAGTAGTGTTCCCAGTCTATATTAGGGTAATTGAAATCACCTAGTATGATGGTGTTTGGTGATACATTTATCCCTCTAGTGTTTTCAGGAAGGCCATGTGAGGTTCCTGAGTTTGTGAGGGTGGCCTGTAACATGCTACAATTTGCAGAGCAGTCTTGCCTATGGTTAATTGCACCTGGATGGTCTCCGATGCATCTCCGTTGCCACCAGTCTTGAGGTGTGGGTGTCCTTGATGAATATGGATACCCCCCCTCCTTTCTTGGTATTGTCCAGATTTTGGGGCGGGCATGATATGAGGTAAAACCTGTTAGCGCTGGGGTGCTCTCAGGAGCCTTGAACCAGGTTTCTGTCACAGCACAGACATCGATGTTCTCCATACTGAGAAGGGCCTCGAGTGCGTGCATTTTGAGATTGAGACTTCTGGCATTGAGCAGCATTACCCTTAGTTTTTCCTTTTTGTGTTCTAGGGTGGTAGGTTTAGAATTTGAGCCTTGCCTAAAAAAGGCACTATGGGGGTGGCAAGAGCCTTTGCCAATACCCGGAATCCCAGGGGTGACAGGTGCAAGCCATCCCTTGCGAAGCAGCGTGGCTTGTCCAGCATGTCATCCCAGGCAGACAGATACTGGATCCCCTTTGAATGACACCAGTGTTTAAGCCAATTGTTAAAGCTGATCATCTTATCTCTGTATTGTGGCATCACTCTTGGTGAAGGTAGGATACTGCTCAAGGTCAGGGTCATACCTGCCTGGGCTACATAATCAGAGAGCTCCTCAATGTCTCTTTTCATGTAGTCCAAGGAGGTACGTCTCAGGTCGTTTACACCAGCGTGGACAATGACTGAGTCATATTTGTACTTGCTGTTGAGAGACCTGAGTGCTTGCGTTATGTGGCGGATTCTAGCTCCCGACAGGCAGCTTACTGTGACCTTCTCCTTACTCAGTCTGGTGAGCGGGACGTCAGTGTGTCTGACTATGGAGTCACCAATGATTAGTATGTCTGGCATTGTGTTTGGCCTTAAGGGCTGTGACTGTTTGACACTCTGACTGTGAGGTCTATGTGTTGCAGGTGTTGTGTTCTGAGGTGGTGGTTGTTTGGGTGTCTGCTTTGGTGGCCTCTGCTGTTTTGGTAGATTTTTGATCAGAGCCTCCGAGTATGTCTTTGTGTGTTTATGTGTATGATTTGAGGTTGTACTGGTGCTATGTGAGACTGGGTCTCCATGTCTCCCTAATTTACCTTTCTCACCTCCCGACAGTGGAATCAGTGTTGAGGGCACTAGGCTCGATGGCGGCGTCCATAACTCTCCTTCCATGTGCTCGGCTACACATGTGGATTCTTCAATGGACTCTAGCGGTTTAGTGGTCCCTGTTGGATTTACCACTAACCTAGCCTATCCACCGGAGTCAAGTATGTTGGTCATTCCTCATATGGTGGATGAGCTGTCCGGAAATTTTGGAGGGAAGATCCTTTGTTCCAGCCCCGGCCCAAACCACAGTGACCACGGATGCCTCCCAACTCGGGTGGGGGGGCATTGTTTGGGCAGGACAGTCCAAAGTCTGTGGTCCCCCTTAGAGACCAGCTTGCAGTTAAGTGTCCTAGAGATGAGGGTGGGCCTTCTAGCATTGCAGGCCCTTCATGCCTTTCTTCCTCTGGGGAATTGCCATTCAGTCGGACAACATGTCAGTAGTCTGGTATATCAACAAACGGAGGGACCAGATCTTATCCCCTTTGTTGCGAGGTCATGAGAGTGTGGGAATGGACGATCTCCACCGGTCACTTTCTCAATGTAACGCACATTTTGGAACGGTCCAACATTCTAGCGGACAGGCTAAGTTGGACCATTCTGATGCCTTGTGAGTGGTCTCTGAATCTATCAGTAGCAGAACAGATCTTCAGCGAGTGGGGACAACCTTGCTGCAAACTCTTCGCATCTCCTAACACAAAGGGCAGCAGGTTTTTCGCTCTGAACCCCCTTCCAGGGGAGTCCCCCAGAGACGCTCTAGTTCATGCTTGGCCTCCCGGTCTTCTGTATGCTTACCCGCCAGTACCTCTCATCCTGAGGTTTCTGCAGAAAGCTTGTCGACTGGGGCGCAAGGTGATTCTCATTGCCCCATTCTAGCCTCACCAGGTATGGTTTCCCTTCCTTTGGTCTAACCTTGGATCCTAGATCCCATTCAGGATCTGATTTCACACCCATCGGGGGTGCCTCATCTGAGTCTGGACAGCCTGAAGCTCACGGCTTGGCTGCTCCAGTTCCCGTTATTGCTAGGACTCCTGGACTTTCCTCCTCAGTTAAGTCTATTTTGGTAGCTTCTCATAAGTCTTCTACCAGAAAGGTTTATCACAGCAAATGGAAACGTTTTTCTTTCTGGGCCTCTCAGAGGAGTTTATATCCTTTTACGGCTCCTATTTCTGCCATTCTTGATTTTCTAGCTGATATTTTCCAGCATGGAGCTAGTTCTTCTACTGTCAAAGTTCAGTTGGCTGCCATTTCTCATTTTCATGTGGGTGAGAATTCTGCATCCTTGGCATCTTCTAGACTGTGTAAAGCCTTTATTAAAGGCACTTTTTTGCTACGCTTCCCGGTCAAAGATCCTGTCCCCCTGTGGGACCTTTCTGTGGTTCTCCAAGCTCTGGTTGCTCCACCGTTTGAGCCTGCCGCAACTGCAGATCTAAAATTTCTATTGTGGAAAACAGCTTTTCTGGTGGCGAATACCTCTGCTAGAAGGGTTTTGGAACTATAGGCCTTGTCCATAAAATTCCCGTACATGATTTTTCATAAAGATAGCGTTTCCCTTCGAACCAACCCATCTTTTCTTCCCAAGGTGGCGTCACCAGTCAATATCAGTCAGACTATAAATTTGCCTGTGTTCTTTCCCAATTTTACCAACAGGATGGAATACAAACTACACATTGGATGTTCATACACAGTTACGATTCTGTTTACACAGGACAAAACATTTTCGTAAATCTGATCAGTTTGTTTCGTTCTATAGACCCTTTTTGGGCAAACCTATTTCCAAGGTCACTATAGCTAGATGGATTTCTTCATGCATCCTGCTGGTCTATAAGGACAAAGGCACGTCTCCTCCAGGTCAGGTTAAAGCTCATTCCACTAGGTCCATGGTTATGTCTGCAGATTTCTGGTCTAGGGTGTCTTTGGATGACATTTGCTCTGCAGCTACTTGGTCCTCATCTCATACGTTTATTTCCCATTGCAAATTGGATTTGACATCTAGAAGGAGAGCATACTTTGGCTCCGCAGTGCTCCGGAATATCCATCCATGAGGGCCTCCCAGGAGTTTAGTAGCTGGGGACTCTGTCCCACAGATTGAAGACCAAATGAAGTAAACTACTTCAGATAAAGAAGTTATGTACTCACCATAATGTTCCATCTGAGTAGTTGTACTTCATTTGTATTCAACCGTCCCTCCCTCCTTCCCCCGGACCTTGGCGCATGTTCATCCTATGGGCTGTAGTATAGATCACAGTATGTTATCAGGTTGGGTTCCAAGTATAAGTTCTGCAAACTCGATCTGGGGATGGAAGGCAGTGGAGGTGTATTATGGGTAAGGAGAGGAGTCTGGAGGTTGGAGCTGATGCTAGTAATTTTTGCCAGCTCGGATCTGATATGGATCCATATCCCACAGGTTGAAGACAAATGAAATCTAACTAGTCAGATGGAACGTTGCGGTCAGTATATAACTTCTTTTTCTGTCCATCAGACTAGTGTGTGATTGTCAGATCTGATGTCTTTTTCATTCTCCCTCAACGAATGAGTTATGGATCCAATCCACGGATCCAAGTCGGGCCCCAAACTTATGACTTTGGATCCATCTCTCGAGCTTCTCCCTCTACCCATAATGCCATTCCCAATACGTCAGATCTCATTTGCTGCCATCATGCTCAGATGTTGGATCCTTCTCTCAAGTGTTTTTTGTCAGGTTTTCTACTCTTGTTCATAAGTAAAAGTTAACTTTCTTATTTAAAGTTCCAACCTCTTTTACTACAACCTCCTACTTAGTTTCTGGTTTCTTTTTTTTTTTTTTTGCTTCACAGTAGTTACTATATTTTTATATAGTATATTCTTAGTGTTACCAGAGTTGGTAATTTCCTTTTCTACCCTCTGTTACAGGGTAATTCTTAACTACAATTGCTGGTAATGTTTTCTTTTTAAAATATTTCTTTACAAAAAAAATAAGTGTTGTATCCTTTTATATTCTCTGTCATCCTTTTCAGCTGTCACAGCTGACAAGCTTTAAAAAATGCACTTCTTGTGGGCGCAAAATCCCGAACTCAAAACACCTCATCTAAACATCACCTGCTCGATATGTGTGTTTTTAATACAAGGGCGTTAGTTGATAGACTCAGCAAACTGATACTGAAGGCTCTAATTTATCCCTCAACTACAGCTTCTTCAGGGGCTCAGTCCCCCCAATAAAACCTCTAAAACTCTTTTAGAGCATAGAAAGGGCTCTCTGCTGAAGTCCCCCAGGACTTCTTCAGAACTATCTCTGAAAGTTTCAAAAACATTGGATCTTACATTCCCGAACCTAAAAGTACACACACTAGAGCAAAATCCTCGGATCCGATCATTATTTCAGCAAGCCCCACAGCTCAGGTTTCGGATCCCAAACCCTCAGATCTGAAACCTAGTACATCATATACTCCACCCACCAAATAAGAGAGTCTAGGGCACTGGACAGATTCAGAAAGGTGTCTTTGCCTTGAGGTCACGTAACCAT
Organism: Protopterus annectens; assembly: GCF_019279795.1. Taxonomy (NCBI): domain Eukaryota; kingdom Metazoa; phylum Chordata; order Ceratodontiformes; family Protopteridae; genus Protopterus; species Protopterus annectens. Next base: position 1,085,800,996 of record NC_056737.1, on the reverse strand, counting down.
TTTGTCACACTTTACAAGGCTACAGAGAGATTTGATCAGAGCACTGTCAAATTCTTTCTCTGAGTCCATGTCTGCAGAGGATTTCAAAAGAAGATCATCTCAGATGGCCACTCTTGTATTAATTTCTAACATGTCCATGAGGCTGATCTCTCATGCAGCTGAAAGCACTTCATGGGCTTGATGGTTCAGGCATTGCTGTAAGGAGACATGCCTGGATGCGGCTGTCTGACTTTGCAGGACCTTTTAAGGCATCTTTCATCATTGCTTCCTTTGTTGGAACATCTTCATTTGGTTGGTCTTTGAAAGAAATGCTTACCCACAGTAAGCAAGAAGGAAAGACCCTGTCTGTCACTGGAATCAAGTTTTCAGCTCCTCAACAAACATTCTCTAAAAATCAGAGAGGAGGTAAGAAAATGTGGTTTCGCAAATCTCAGGGACCTATCCAATATCTGCATGGAGACAACTCCTTCAGAGGCAGAGGAGGCAGTTCTAACAATAGACGATCTAGAGGCAGTGGGGGCCTGCAAAATCAGGGATCCATTATTCTTTTCTGGATAGAGCCTATCAGGGCTCCTGAAGTGCTACCCGACTGCCCACCTGTGGAGGCAGGCAGGGCACAATTGTCATACGCAGACGCCTGGGCTACCATAACAAAAGATACCTGGGTGTTAAAACTAATATCCAGAGGTTACTTCATACCATTTTCCCCAACTCCAAATCTGCAAAAGAAAAAAAGCTTCTTGATTTTCCACCCGGAGGAAGGCAGCAGCTCAAGAAATTCAAAACTGCTTGACAAGAGAGTCACCCGGGAGGTCGTGCCACCAAACCAAACTTGCTCTTTTTAGTGCCCAAAAAGACAGGGGACCTAAGACCAATTTTGGATCTAAGCAAACTGAACCGGTACATGAAAAAGTCAAAGTTCTGAATGGTCATGGTCCAGTCCATTCTGCCATTTCTGTGCATGGAAGATTGGATGTGCTGTATAGTTCTTCAGGATGAGTACTATCACATCAAAATAAACAGGTGCTTGTGAAGATATTTACGATTTTGGCTGGGAGCCAATCATTGCCAAGTCAGAGGCATGCCCTTTGGACTCACCAAAATCCCCCCAGGGTGTTCAAATGTATGGCAGTGGTGGCAGCTCATTTGAGACTGAAAGGATTCCATGTGTTCCCATACCTAGATGAGTGACTACTCACCACCCCCTCTGTGCATCTCCTTCAACAATCCAAGGACTATTTGCTCCAGAGTTGTCACTTACTGGGAATAACAATTATGCCAAGACAAATCTGGAACCAGTACAGAGCCTGGAAGGTTATTTGTGCACGTCTGAACATGACAGCAAACTGCATCTTTACTAACTCCGCATAGACACACTCCGATCACAGGTTCATCATATTCTATCCCATCCGTCTCCTCCAGTCAGGATTCATTCTTCAAGCATTGGGGTCTATGGCAGTAGCAATAGTCCTTCCTTCAGCATGTTACTTGTATGCATGTTCGTCAATGGACTCTAGCTGCTCAATGGTCTATTCTTTGACAGTCTGTATCAGATATCACACCTAGTGGTGCATCCAGTCGGGCAACATTTATCTTGGCCAACCCTTTGTTTTACCACCCTCTATGGCCACTGTAACTATGGACAACTCCCAGTTGGGGTAGTGGAGCATTACTTGGGAAGGATGGTCCAAGGCATGTGGTTCCCCCCAAGAGACCAATTCTCATATCGGTATCCTGGAAATGAGAGCAGTCCTATTATTGTTGCAGGTATTTCAAGATGCTGTTCCTGTATGGACCACGGCAATTCAGATTGACATCTGTAGTCTGGTACATCAACAAACAAGGGGGATACCAGTCTTACCCTCTGTGCTGCAAGTCTGTGAGAGTGTGGCAGTGGGGGATTTCAACCAACCGCTTTCTAGTTGCAATGCACATTCTGGGGAAAACCAGTGTACTAGCAGACAAACTCACAGGTCTGTTCTGATACCTCATGAGTGGTCTGTCGAACCATCAGTGGCAGAGAAAATTTTCCATTGTTGGGGCCAACCTTGCTGTAACCTGTTTGCACAAGTGCAGCAGGTATTTTGCCCTAATTCCCCCTCAGAGGGAGTCACTGAGAGATGCTCTAATCCACATTTGGCCATCAGGTCTCCTTTACACTTATCCCCCACTTCCCTTGACCCCCAAATTCCTACAGAAAGTAATGCATTTAAAGAGCTCAATCATTCTTATTGCCCCCCTACTGACCTTGACAGATGTAGTTACTCCTCCTTTGGTCTCATCTTCTTTATCCTCCCTGGATACTGGATCCAACTCTAGATCTTTTCTCACATCCCTCAGGATGAGTCATCCCAATATCCTAGCTGTCAAACTAACCACATGGTTTCTCCAGTTCCAATAATAGCCAGACAGCCCAGGCTTTCTTTCCCTGTATGTACCATTCTATTATTCTCTCAAAAAGATGTCAGCAAGAAGGCTTACAAGAACAGATGGAAAAGATTTTCCCTTTGGCCATTGAGAAATAATGTTGACCCTTTTACTACCCAGTCTCTGCTGTTCTTGATTTTCTGGCTGCTCTTTTCAAAGGAGGAGCTAGTTTTTCAACGATTAAACTAGTTAGCAGCCATTTCAAATTTTCATATAGGAGATAAAAAAACTATTCTTTGGCTTCTTCCAAGTTATGTAAAGCTTTTCTGAAAGGCACTTTTCTCCTTAGATCCCCAGTAAAGGATCCTTCCTCTCCCTGAGATTTGACTGTGGTACTAGAAGGTCTGACAAAAACCCTTTGAACCTTCAGCAAAAAAATGATTTAAAATTCCTGTCATTGAAAACAGCCTATTTACAAGCTAACACTTTTACTAAAAGAATTTCTGAATTCCAGGCTGTTTCATCAAGGACTCCCTACTTTATTTTTCATAACAACAGGCTAACTTAATGAACACAAACCCCTTTTTTCACCTAAAGTGGTTTCCGAGTCTAACCTTAACCAATCCATTCACCAGTTTTCTTTCCACATTTTTTCAAACAAAGGAGAATACGTACTACATCTTATACTTCTGCACAGATAGCTATGTTTTTATCTACAAGAACAAAACAAATTAGAAAATTTGATATGGTATTTGTATTCTTCTCATCAAGTCGACTGGGTTTTCCAGTTTCTGAAGTTACATTGACTAAATGGATTACCAATTGCATTTCTTGGACATGTTCTTAACAAGGCATTTCTCTACCAAGACTGCCTAAAGGCCACTCATCTTGATGCATGGCCACTTCATCTGCTTTTTAGTCAAGAACTTTTATTGATAATATTTGTGCAGCAGCCACATGGCCCAATGCTCATACCTTTGTTACTCATTAGAAATTGTATCTAATATCAAAGCAGAGCTGCTTTTGGCTCAGCGGTTTTCTGGTATATCCTTCCATGAGGGCCTCAGTTTACTGTTGTTGGTACCAACCTTGCTGTAACCTCATTGTGTCCTGCCACAACAAATACAGCAAGTGTTTGCCCTGATCCTCCCTCAGGGGGAGTCACTGAGAGATGCTCTAGTCCATATTTGGCCATTAGGTCTTCTTTAGTTATCCCCACTTCCTTGACCCGTAGATTCCTACAGAAAGCAATTTGGTTGAAGAGCTCAGTCATCCTTATTGCCCCCTACTGGCCTTGACAGGTGCGGTTTCTCATCCTTCAGTCTCATCATCTTTATCCTCTCTGGATACTAGACGTAACTCCAGATCTTCTCTCACGGCTCTCAGGGATGAGACATCCCAATATCCTAGCCCTCAAACTAACTGCATGGTTTCTCCAGTTCCGGTAGTAGCCAGACAGACAGCCCATGCTTTCTTTCCCTGTACGTACCTTTCTATTTTACTCACAAAAAGATTCCACCAAGAAGGTTTAAAAGAGCAAATGAAAAAGATTTTCTCTTTGGCCATTGAGAAATACTGTTGACTCTTTTACTACAGCTGTCTCTGGTGTTTTTGATTTTCTGACTGCTCTTTTCAAAGGAGCAACTAGTTTTTTCTATGATTAAACTACAATTGGCAGCCATTTCAAATTTTCATAAAGGAGATAAAATTATTCTTTGGCTTCTTCCAAGTTACGTAAAGCTTTTCTGAAAGGCACTTTTCTCCTTAGATCCCCAGTAAAGGATCCTTCCTCTCCCTGAGATTTGACTGTGGTACTAGAAGGTCTGACAAAAACCCTTTGAACCTTCAGCAAAAAAATGATTTAAAATTCCTGTCATTGAAAACAGCCTATTTACAAGCTAACACTTTTACTAAAAGAATTTCTGAATTCCAGGCTGTTTCATCAAGGACTCCCTACTTTATTTTTCATAACAACAGGCTAACTTAATGAACACAAACCCCTTTTTTCACCTAAAGTGGTTTCCGAGTCTAACCTTAACCAATCCATTCACCAGTTTTCTTTCCACATTTTTTCAAACAAAGGAGAATACGTACTACATCTCATACTTCTGCACAGATAGCTATGTTTTTATCTACAAGAAAAAAACAAATTAGAAAATTTGATATGGTATTTGTATCCTTCTCATCAAGTCGACTGGGTTTTCCAGTTTCTGAAGTTACATTGACTAAATGGATTACCAATTGCATTTCTTGGACATGTTCTTAACAAGGCATTTCTCTACCAAGACTGCCTAAAGGCCACTCATCTTGATGCATGGCCACTTCATCTGCTTTTTAGTCAAGAACTTTTATTGATAATATTTGTGCAGCAGCCACATGGCCCAATGCTCATACCTTTGTTACTCATTAGAAATTGTATCTAATATCAAAGCAGAGCTGCTTTTGGCTCAGCGGTTCTCTGGTATATCCTTCCATGAGGGCCTCAGTTTTCTGTTGTTGGTACCGACCTTGCTGTAACCTCATTGTGTCCTGCCACAACAAATACAGCAAGTGTTTGCCCTGATCCTCCCTCAGGGGGAGTCACTGAGAGATGCTCTAGTCCATATTTGGCCATTAGGTCTTCTTTAGTTATCCCCACTTCCTTGACCCGTAGATTCCTACAGAAAGCAATTTGGTTGAAGAGCTCAGTCATCCTTATTGCCCCCTACTGGCCTTGACAGGTGCGGTTTCTCATCCTTCAGTCTCATCATCTTTATCCTCTCTGGATACTAGACGTAACTCCAGATCTTCTCTCACGGCTCTCAGGGATGAGACATCCCAATATCCTAGCCCTCAAACTAACTGCATGGTTTCTCCAGTTCCGGTAGTAGCCAGACAGACAGCCCATGCTTTCTTTCCCTGTACGTACCTTTCTATTTTACTCACAAAAAGATTCCACCAAGAAGGTTTAAAAGAGCAAATGAAAAAGATTTTCTCTTTGGCCATTGGGAAATACTGTTGACTCTTTTACTACAGCTGTCTCTGGTGTTTTTGATTTTCTGACTGCTCTTTTCAAAGGAGCAACTAGTTTTTTCTATGATTAAACTACAATTGGCAGCCATTTCAAATTTTCATAAAGGAGACAAAATTATTCTTTGGCTTCTTCCAAGTTACGTAAAGCTTTTCTGAAAGGCACTTTTCTCCTTAGACCATCAATAAAGAATACTTCACCTCCCTGGTCATCTGACTGTGGTACTACAATGTCTGACTCAAAAATCCTTTGAGCCTTGAGCAAAAAATGACTTAAACATTCCTATCATGGAAAATAGCCTTTCTGGTATCTATCACTTCTGCTAAATGAAAAGACAGGATAACAGAATAACTATATCAACAACCCCCTTTTTTATGTAAAATGGCTTCTGAATCTAATGTTAACCAATTCATTCATTTACCATTTTTCTTTCCAACTTTTTCAAACAGAGGAGAATACATGCTACATTTCCTAGATGTGCACAGGCAATTATGTTTTTATCTATACAGAACAAAACAAATTCGAAAATCAGATCAGATGTTTGTATCCTTCTCGTCAAGTTGTTTTCCAGTTTCTAAAGTTTCATTGGCTTAATGGATTATTGATTGCATTTCATGGATCGGTTCTTAACAAGGCATTTCTCTATCAAGACCGCCTAAAGCCCACTCAACTAGATGCTTGGCCACTTCATCTGCTTTTTAGCCAAGAACTTCTATTGATAATTGTGCAGCAGCACATGGTCCAATGCTCATAGCTTTGTTACTCATTACAAGTTGGACCTAATATCCAGAAGCATTACTGCTTTTGGCTCAGTGGTTCTCCAGAATATCCTTCCATTAGGGCATCCCATGATTAACATAGCTGGGGACACTCCCATTTGTTGAGCAAGAATGAAAACATCAGATTTAAAAGTTATGTATTCACCATAACTAAGCATGTGTTGTCCATTTTCATTCTTCAAGTTCCCCATCAATCCCCCCTTCCTATAATTTTCTGGAAGAACCTGTTGGATTTCTTATTAGAAATGTCCCCCCCCCCTTAATGGTAGTCATTCCTGCTCCAAGAGATATCCACCACTGTATTATTAAAGGTCATCATCTGGAGGGATAAGTTGAAAATCTGTTACAACTTTTCAACCAGAATACAAATCAGAGATTCATCTGATTGTTCAGCTCCATATTCATTACAAAGCTTAGGTCATTGCATGCAGATTCCCCCTACCAACAATTGTTCTCAAAACTTGAGTGCCTTAAGAACTTCCAAGATGGCTGCACATTGAGTAACAGCTTAACTCTAGCTCTGCTAGTGTGAAAACAGAAACTCGACAGAGAAAGTCAGTAGATGTTTGTGTTTATGAGTAAATTTCAGTAATTGGCTAGTAGGTTTACTGTCAGATGCCAGGAAAAAAGAAATACAGAGCATCTGGGAAAAAATCAGCTACAAAAATGAGGAAGAAACGCTGCCTGGGGAAAGTTTTGCAGCTGTTCAGCAAAAAGCAGTGCAACCTTCAGACATGAATTCCAGTAACCTACAGGAAGATACAAGACAACTGCACATTGACCTGGTTAAAATAAAACACTAATGGAGTATATCAACACAAACAACAAAAGGCCGGAAAAAGTGGAAGAAGCCTTCAACAGATATTCAAATAAGGTGATAAAGCTGCAAAATCAGAGGTTGAAATGAAGAAAAGGCTGGCTGAATATGAGATTGCTCAGGAAGAGATGTTTCAAAAATAATAGAATTAGAAGATAGATCATGTAGGGAAAACACAGAAGCTGGAAGGAACAGACTGAGTTCATTTTATGAAAGCACAAATAAGCAACTGGACCGGTATTCCACAGCAGGAGTTATTAGTTGAAATGACACATCATGTGTATGCTCCAAACCGACTATGAGAAAGCAATCTTGACCTTTAATAGTAAAGATGCAATCCTACCAGGAGAAGGAGTTGATTATGACAAAACTTGTGGCAGAAGGACAAAGTACTAAAAGTGGGAGACAGCAGTGTGTTAGTGGAAATTGATTACTCATTGTACACCAGGCAGAAGAGGAGTAAATTCATTCAACTCTTCAGGGAATGACAAGCTTCAGGTGTGGGTTTCAAATTGCTGTACCCAGCTGTCTTCAATGTATTTTCTCTGGAGGGACAAAATCATTGTTGATAAAGTACATGCTAAGGAGGCAATACAAAATTTGTCCCAACAAAAAGCGAGCTGTGAAACAAAAGATTTGGCTGCTTGTTCTTCTGGCAATAAAGACCAGAGAGAAACTGTACCTGTGAAACCTTTTCCAGTGTTTCAATGGAAAATATTGGACAGAAGGAAAGGAGCATGAGAGTTGACTAGAAGAATTGAGAGTATGTTGGAAATGAAGCAGAGACAGGATTTAGGTGAGAGAGATTAACAGTAATAAAACTAGTAACTTAATGTGGGATTACAATACAATATATTTGTGAAATATCACAGAACAAGAAAATCTGGAAATATTCGACTTTTTCAGAATTTGGATTTGTTGGACTTGTGTGGGATTTTAAATTATATGCCCTACTTCAAGTCAAAGTTAAGTACAGAAAACATTTGATGATATGTAGTCCAATCTCGCCTACATTCTTACCCGTGAGTTCGGAGCCGAACCTCGGCTGTGACTCGGCCATACTCTAGCTCAAAATTTTTCAATTGGCTGGGCTAAGAGGTATCCCATGCTGCACTGCTCCCTTTCCCCAGATCTTTTTTGCCACTCATAAAGCTCAGATGTGGTCTCGCTCTTGGCTGTGGCTAAGTATAACTTTTTGTCATCTTGACAACATTTTTGATCCAAAAGCTATTTTCATAGCTAGGTGTGTGTGTGGTTGCTTTGTGGAAGCTGTTTTGTGCGGCCTTTTGTGGCCTTTGTCTACTTTTTGTTTGGTATCCTGTCAGCTATCTCCCAACGGGCTAGGCCCGTTTTAGTTAGAGGACCTAGTCCTCCCTTGGTTATCTGTTTTCCCTTCTGTGCTTGTTTTTGTTTTAGGTACCTATCCCCTCCGGGCTAGGGCCATTTAAGTTAGGACCTCCCCCTCGGGTCCGACCGAGGAACCATGAGTCCTGGACCCCGTGGACAGAGCCGCTGAGATCGGAGCCGATAAGCCAGCATGGGCTATCGAAGCTGACCTAGACGCATCAGACAGCGCCGACCACTCTGGCTCCGAAGGCTGAGATTTGCTCGGAGGAGCTATAAATGATGGATGGGTGATGGAGCCGACTGGGCTGGAACCGAAAGCAATTTAGCCTCGGGACGCTCTTCGGCTCCTAGCCTCCCTCTTGGTGCTTCAGCTTGGGTGAGCCTGACCCTTGCTTCAGCTCGGGTGAGCCTGACCCTTGCTTCAGCTTTGGACATTGCCCCTTCTGCTCCGAGGTCTTCCACAGTTGGTCGAGCTTCGGAGCCGGGGGGACCAGCTTTCGTGGTCATGTGGAGCATGCTGGCCAGGTCCTTAGCTGCATCATACATCACTGACACTCTACCCCCTCCAGCTCCAGTATCAGTCTCTGATCGGCCCTATCTTTGGACAGCAGAGACCCAAGGCCTCAGGATACCTACATGAGTGATCCCCAAATTTCTGAGGGCCCCCCCAGACTTTTTGCCTGAGGCGTCACCCAGAAAAAGAACATGCAAGAGGAAGCACATTGACTCCAGGGAAGAGTCGCTCACTTCGGACACCGATCTCAAGGAATCAGAGGGGTCCACCAAGTCGTCCTCTGAGGATATCTCTTTCTCTGATATCCTAGAGATCTTGAAGCAGAGAGGCGACTGGCCCTCTAAACCCCCCTCTGAGGAGGAGTCTGTGTTCCTGAAGGCCTTTGGGGCTCAGCCCTCTGCCTCCTGGGTCTCCACCCTTCGACGAACTCCTGGATTTAGTTTGTCGAAGGGTGTGGGAAACCCCTGACACTGTGGAGCCAGTTCCCAGAAGACCCAACAAATTTCTGTCCGCCCCCTCTGATAAAGAGTTTCTCATGAAGGGCGTTCCAATAGATGCCATGGTGGTGGCAGCAGCCACCAAGAAGGAACTGGCTGAGACTTCATCTACCATCCATCCCCCTAACAAGGAGTCTAGGACCATGGGACCAGTATGGGAAGAGTATGTTTTCTTTAGCGGCCTTTACACTGCAGTCGCTGAATTACTTGTCACATTTTACATGGCTTCAAAGAGATCTCCTGAAAGAACTTGGATATGCTCTGCAGGGTAACGTTTCTGACGCAGTGGCTCAGAAAGTCAACGCTCAGATGTCTACCCTAAATTCTATTGCTAACTCCTCCATGAGGCTGATCTCTTACGCAGCCGAACGAGCAAGTTCCGGAGTTTCTCTCAGGAGGTACTCCTGGATGCGCTTCTGTAATTTCGTGGAGGCCTTCAAGTCTACATTCACCAGCGCCCTGTTTGATGTTTCCTCGTTGTTCGGAACCAAGGTGAAAGACACTCTCACTAGGTGCAAGCAAGAGGGAAAAACTCTGTCTGTTATGGGAGTCCATTTTTCCATGCCTTCTAGACCTTATCCCAAGGTCCAGAAGACTGGGAAAATGTGGTTCTAGAAATCGCAGAGGTTTTTTTCATGATGCACAAAGTGATTCCCCCTCCAGAGGCAGGGGAGGGGGTGGTAACTCAGGTAGACGCTGCCCTAGAGGCAGAGGAGGCCTGCGTAACCAGGGAGACCGTGATTCCTTTTGTGGCTCTCCCTACCAGCGCTCCTGATGGGAGGCCCAACTGCGCGTTTCCGGAGCCAGCCGGGGATCGCATTTCACTATACCCAGAAGCCTGGCAAGACATCACCCAGAACCAGTGGGTATTAAAAATAGGATATCACATTCCCTTCTCTTCTCCCCCCACCGATCAAAAGAATCCCAGATGTTCCACCCAGTCAGAGGGATTCTGCAGCTTCAGAGGTTATAAAGCTGCTAGAAAAAGGAGTCATCCAGCATGTCCCCTCAGACCAGATCAGATTAGGGACTTCCTCCAGATTCTTTTTGGTGCCAAAAAGAACAGGGGACCTGAGACCCATCTTGGATCTCAGCCGGTTGAACCTCCACATGAAGAAGTCCAAGTTCCGAATGGTCACGTTGCAATTTATTCTCCCATTGTTGGGAAAAGAAGTTTGGATGTACTCCATCGACCTCAAGGATGCTTACTACCATATAAAGATGGACAGGGCATCCAGAAGTCATCTACGCTTCCGGCTGGGAGCCTGTCATTTTCAGTTTTGTGCCCTGCCCTTTGGTCTCACCACAGCCCCCAGGGTGTTCACCTAATATATGGCAGTGGTGATGGCTCACTTGAGACGTCAAGGATTCCAAGTGTTTCCGTACCTGGACGACTGGCTCCTTTCTGCCACCACCAGGCATCTATTACTACAGACCAGAGATGCCACTATCAAGCTGTGTCAACAATTGGGTATCACTCTAAACTGGGAAAAGTCTGCCTTGTTGCCCTCGCAGCGTGTCACCTTTATAGGCTCCAAGTTAGACACCGTGCTCATGAGGGCATTTTTACCACAAGAAAGGATACAAGTTTTGCAACAAATATACACGTTGCTCCCTCTGAAAAAAGTAAAGGCAAAAACGGTTCTCAAATTGTTAGGGACTATGGCTGCAACAATTATGCTGGTTCCTCTTGCGAGGCTTCACATGAGGCTCCTTCAGTGGCTGCTCTTCACCCAGTGGTCTCTACAGCATCTTCTGCTTTCTTATCTCATAATGATCACAGACAGGTGCAAGCAAGATCTACGCTGGTGGCTTCACTCCAGTAACCTCAATGCGGGAAAACCCTTCGTCCCATCCCTCCTGTTGCCACAGTGACCACGGATACCTCCCAGATGGGGTGGGGGGGCATTATATCGGCAGGACAGTCCAAGGTACATGGCAGGAATACGAGATACATCTGCAAATCAATATCTTGGAGATGAGAGCAGTGCTACTAACGTTGCAAGCACTTCAGAGCTTTCTTCCTCTTGGGACAATTGCGATCCACTCAGACAATATGTCAGTGGTATGGTATCTGAACAAACAGGGAGGAACCAAGTCGTATCCCCTTTGCAGAGAGGCCATTCAAGTGTGGCAGTGGGCAGTATCTTCCCAATGTTTTCTTGTAGCAACGCACATTCCTGGGAAGTCAAACGTGATCGCCGACAGGTTGAGCAGAGCTATTCTGATGCCTCATGAGTGGTCCCTGAACAGTCAAGTTGCAGAGCAGATTTTCCACAGATGGGGTCAGCCTTGCTGCGATCTATTTGCCAGTCCTCAATACCAAGTGCAGCAGCTATTTCACCCTTATCCCCCCTCAAGGGGAGTCACCCAGGGACGATCTAGTTCACAATTGGCCTCCGGTCTACTTTATGCCTTCCCACCTGTTCATCTGCTGACAAAGGTTATTCCGATAATGCGGTCCTTGGGAAGCAAAATGATTCTGATTGCTCCACACTGGCCTCATTAAATTTGGTTCCCCTTTCACCATCCCTATCTCATGAATGCCCCCTGGATTCTGGACCCAGAGCCAGGTCTTCTGACTCATATGTCAGGGCAGTTCCATCCCTCTCTCCAGACCCTCTGGTTGACAGCCTGGCTACTCCACTTCCATCATTAGTCAGGCTTCATCATTTTCCTCCAGAAGTGATTCATATTCTGTCTTCTTCCCATAAGCCTTCGACCAGAAAGATTTATTCCAGTAAATGGAAAAGGTTCTCCATCTGGACTCAGGCAAGGCAAATTGATCCTTATACAGCTCCAGTTTCTTCAGTTCTGGAATTTCTCTCCATGCTTTTCAATTAGGGGTCAGCAGCCGCGACCATTAAAGTACAGTTGTCCGCTATTTCCACTTTTCACGTCGCTAATGAACCCAGTCTAATGGCGCATAGACTTTGTAAGGCATTCTTGAAAGGCACTATGCTGCTTCACCCTCCCGTCTTTGACCCGGTCATGCCTTGGGACCTAAATTTTGTGCTACAATGTCTCACCTCTTCCCCCTTTGAGCCTGCATCTACTTGTGAACTAAAATTTTTGACTTGGAAAACTATCTTTTTGGTAGCCATCACTTCTTCTAGACGTGTCTCGGAGCTCCAAGCTTTGTCTATCAGACCGCCTTACTTGATTTTTCACAGGGACAGGGTTTCCCTCAGACCAAACCCTTCCTTTATGCCAAAAGTGGCTTCGGTTAGTAATCTCAACCAATCCATTGAACTGCCCGTATTTTTTCCAGAGTTTTCTAATAGGGCAGAATTTAAATTTCACCAACTGGATGTTCACAGGCAGTTGCGTTTTTATCTGCATAGAACGAAGGATCTTAGAAAATCGGATCAGCTATTTGTCTCATTTTCAGAAAATAAGATTGGGTCTCCTGTTTCCAAAGTGACCTTGTCTAGATGGATCTCCAATTGTATTTCCTTCATTTATGCCTCAGGTTTTAAGGATTTACCATTTAGAGTGAAGGCTCATTCTACCCGATCTATGTCTACCTCTACAGCATTTCAGGCCAGGATGTCTATAGATGATATTTGTGCTGCGACTACATGGGCATCTCCTCACACCTTTATTACTCACTACAAATTGGATTTGGTATCCAGAGGCAGATCTTCCTTTGGTTCCACAGTGCTCAGGAGTATTTTCCACTGAGCCTCCCAGGGTTCAGGTGCTGGGGACACTGTCCCACGAGTAAGAATGTAGGCGAGATTGGACTACATAGTATCAAGAAGGTATGTACTCACCATAACGTTCAATGTATGTAGTCTATCTCGCCTCACATTCTTACTTACCCTCCCGCCTTCCCCCATCCTGGAGGACCTAGACGTTAGTTCTGGTTTAAGTACTCCTTTTATTATTGGAATGTTTTTTCTTTCTCTATGTGTTATGTGTATGGATGGTGAGTGATTGAGTGATTGAGCTTGCAGCAAACAAGATCTGGGGAAAGGGAGCAGTGCAGCATGGGATACCTCTTAGCCCAGCCAATTGAAAGACTTCGAGCTAGAGTATGGCCGAGTTGGAGCCGAGATTCGGCTCCGAACCCACGGGTAAGAATGTGAGTCAAGATGGACTACATATATCGAATGTTATGGTGAGTACATAACTTATTGTTTTCTTAATGCTATTTTTGTGGTGTATGGTTTTAATTGCATGCTATAAAGTAAAGGTTTCTAAGTTATTTTTTAAGTGTAATGGGGACTGTAAATAGGTGATGCTGTTCTGCCTAGGCACCAGCATGTCTGGGGCCCAACCCCGAACCTCCCTGTCCGTTGGTCCTGCACCACCTCAGGGGATGGGGCTCGCCTCCCTGGGAGTGGGCATAGACAGGCACCTGTCACCCATCACCAGGTCGGGGTCGTGGTGCGTAGAGCGATCAACAAGCAGTTTGGTGATCGCCTACACCCGCTCGAGGGCCTTGTGTCACAATTAGAGAGTCAGCCTGGCTCTGTGGCTCAGCCCCCAGCGCAGCCACCATCAGGGCTGTGAAGGTGCAGTGTGACTGCCCATGGGTGGGGACCTCAGTTCCACTGTTACCACTAAGGGGCTTCTGATATCCCAACAACCCTCCCCATCAAGGTGTTTACCCCCACATGTGTCATATACTGCCCCTGTATGCGTCTTGTGTGTCTTGTCTGTTAACCTACCCAACCAACCTCCCCAAATATACTTACTACCCCTCCCCAACATCCCACTCTCACCTGAAAAAAAAAAGGGTAATCTGTTCCCACAAAAAAATCACGCCGCATACATAGCTGTCCATTTCGCACACGTGTCCACTGGACACATGTAATACAGTCTAATTGGCATCACAACTTATTATTGCTGTCCTCACCCCTCTCCTAGGGGTTTGAGTGTCCAAATCTACCTCCAAATTCAGTGTATATGCACATCTGTAGCTGTAGAAGAAATGGGCATCTATGGACCTTCCCTACAGCCTTCCTGCACATCCCTAGCTATTTTCCCTACTCTCTTTCCCTCTTTGTGTCCCTTTTTCACCACTTTCCTATCAACCCTTTTTTTCTTTTAAAGTAATTAGCACGAGGGTAAGTGGGAGTAAACACTTTTAAGCAGCAGTAAGCGTGTCTAAGCCTGTTTGCATGGGGGTAAGCATTGCCTGCACAGATTAAGTACTTTAGAAGCTGAGCATAAGAAACTGTAACCGGAAGTTAGCATTGCTTACGTCCGCGCAGACCCGCTTACAGTTGCTTTAAAGTACCTTAATCACTCAGTATCCAATGGCCCGTGTTCTGCCCAGCAACAAAATAAACAGCCTCTACAAGGCTTGAACTTAGGACCCTTCACACCATAGACAAAGTGATTTACCACTAAGCCATGCCAGATGTACACAAATCTGATATTTTCAGAAACATATCATCCAGCCCAGTCATGCAACAGTACAGAGAATGTATACCAACATCTAGATGTGTGTGTGTGTAAATATATTAATATCTAAACAGATGCAACATATCTATATATGTAGAGATATATATGCATATATATATATTTCTAAATCAACACATATATGTCTACATATACACAAGTTATATATATATACACAGATATATATCTATGTAGGTATATACAGACATAGTTTTATATATATATATATATATATATATATATGTGTGTGTGTGTGTAAGCAGATATATATATATATATATATATATATATATATATATATATATATATATATATATATATATATATATATAGGTATATATGGCCATACATCTCTAGATAGCAATGGTAGATTAACAAATCAAGTATGTCCACATGCACCATTTATGGGGTTGAGAGGCCCCAAACAATATATGTCTTGTATATATAGGCATACCACCCACAGCCAAACACATCCGCCCTGCAATACACTACCAAGTGTTGCAACAGATCCTATAACCAGGACCTGACATGACATGACATGGGCACAAGATGTTAACAGTACTACATCCCACCTGTATGATATCAGGCTGGTATTGGTAACATATGCAGTACAGTCTGCCTACCATAGGAAATGTAATATGTGGAAGCCATCAACATCCCCAGGATACAGATGCACAGACACAGATATGCAGATACAGATATACATATATATATATATATATATATATATATATATATATATATATATGTGACTACACATACACATGCAGAGATATGTACAGCAAGATACATATGTAGAAGGTGCATACAATATGGACAGCCACTATGCCTACAGTTAACACCTGAACAATTGGGCACTGTATGGGCCACCCATACAAATGACAATCTCCTGCAATATATACCCACAGAGAGGTCATAGGAATAAACACCAAATGCAGGTTTGCAGGTATGGAAAACCTTTATTTGTGTACTATTACAGGTCTATATGCCATGTCATATAGCTGTTCAGACAATGACATCCATATAAACAAAGTAATGCAAGTGTGAAACAGTTATACTAATACAGTAGTCTGGAAAGGTTCACACACTCTGTACAGTCCAGAGGTATACACAGAACCCATGACAGCCATGTAGATGGGTATAACACATAACGACTGATATACATTTGCCACCATAGGTTATGCATTCACACACCCATGTCTGGCCTGACACATAATAACCACTGGTACAGGGGTGCCATGGCCACATACTACCCACTAGATATTGACCTACATCTGTACAGCATCACACTGCTCTGTCTGACATACATGACTGTTAAGGGAGGCCCAGCAGCAGCAGTACATCTGGCAAGTATCTGCACACGACATCTCACTGGGTAGGTACACTAAGCTGCTAGGCATGTAACAATGCACTGAGCAGGCTACAGGCAGACTGGCTCAACACTGGCCTACATCTCCTAAGGAGGAATGCACATGTACCTGCATATCTATGGCAGGCTCTACAGGCATGTCACAGCACAGGGTAAGACACACCTGTGTGAAAGTGCATAACCACAACCAATGTGAACACAGCCACATATGGTACGCTAGCATAATATTACAGTATATGGACTATCTGTTTGACACCATCCTCATATGTGCCTACAGGCAGACTGGCTCAACACTGGCCTACATCTCCTAAGGAGGAATGCACATGTACCTGCATATCTATGGCAGGCTCTGCAGGCATGTCACAGCACAGGGTAAGACACACCTGTATGAAAGTGCATAACCACAACCAATGTGAACACAGCCACATATGGTACGCTAGCATAATATTACAGTATATGGACTATCTGTTTGACACCATCCTCATATGTGCCACTTACAGACTAACCCTACATATACTGGGCTGCTACACAGTTTGGTCTGATGGCTGTCTGTGGTATGGTACATGTGTGTGTATGGCCCTACAAACATGTAAGCCAATACGATAGCATACAGTGGAGCAGCATGTAACATCAGATAGGACAGGACCTAGAACAATGACATCTACCACAGTCTGTACACAAGCTAAAGTACATATTAACAATGCACACACTGTCGACATTCATCATAAGTACACCAACCTCAGTACTGTACAAACATCCGCAGAATGTCCAGGTTATGTCATCAAATATAACCCCTACTGTACATAACGTGTAGCAATCTGATATCTCACTGGTTTGTTATCGGATATGATGACACTAATGATGGTGTACAGCACATATGCACCTCTTAATGTATGGCATATGTACAAAGATTGACAGGGTTGTGGCTGGAAGCGCATAAACAGGGCCAATATTGACATGTTGCTGTAATAACCTCATACATTTACTGTTGTAACAAGGTTTGTTGCAACATATGTCCTATGAGGGATATTAAGTCAGTAACTGTCACGGCTTTCACCATCTACAGACTGCAATCCTCATGCTACTTTCTGCAGTTCACAGATAGATGCTCTGTGGGTAACACATGAAACCTAAGGCACAACACACTGCCCAGTCTGCAGATGACCCTGCAGATGGGGATTCCTCATAAACATAGAACTGACATGGCAGGTACTGAAACATGTAAGACAGCCATATCCACTGTTAAACCGTTACTCCAAATGCAGTATAGCAGCACTTACAGTTTGTAGTCAGGTCACGCACATCCCCCTCCTGTATGTTGCCCTGTTTCCACAGTGGATGTAAATCCCCAATCCATCTGAGATGCTGTTTGCCAAACAACAGTTCTAGTTCCTGCTCACAGTGACTGAAAAGGGCCAACACCAACATGATGTTCCTAGATATTGGAGTGTGTTGCCATGCAATTGGCTATGGGAATGTTCCACATGCAATCAGCTAGGGGAGGGCTACAATTCGTGCAGAGGCTATCAGCTGATCATGAGCATCACTTACAATACACATGCTGCTGCCTAAGCAAAGCAGGTGTAGGTCTCCACATCCACCAGAGAAGGAGTGAGAGAGGCAGACAGAGGCAAAGACAAGTCAGGGAGGGGTGGGAGAGTAACACCTAAGAATGTGTGTGTCACACATCTGCCAGCACAGGGTATCAAACCCCTGACGATTATGTAGTGCTATTACAGTTCTATGCAGTTACTGGATGCGCCACATAGGTTACCTGTTGTAGAGACCTCAGAACATATATGTGATGGTGAGTGACATCTGTAACAGGGATATGGTAGCTATACGGTAGGTGGCGTACACATGCATGTCCGCATGAACAGGTGGCAGTGTTGAGACAGCCACACTCTCACAGGGATGCACACACATTGACACACTTGGCAGGGCCAGCATGACAACTCATCACTAGTGAGATTGCCACAACACATTACTGTGCGGATATCACATGCACCACATGGGTCATATGGAGGTTATATGGGCAAAGGGTATGGGGAGGTGCCTGACATCAGACAGCATGCTTCAGTATGCCAGTGGGGGTTGTAGTGAGTGTGGATGTGATCATACCCATCATACAACACACACACAAACACACAGGGTGCCAGTACTGACATTCATGGGTGCATTTCTGCATGGGTGTGTGGTGGTCGACTGTGCCAGACAGCTATACAAGGCTAGGTGATGGGTGTACCTTGGCATCAGGGCACATGACAATGGTCTGCATTGTGGCTCAGGGCTGTAGTTTCTGCATTTACCCACACAGGTGGCTATTGTATCCCCCATCCAGTCACCTGGGTGACTATTGTTTGTGGCCAGTGCTGTGCATCACTTGCCATGTATATGTTCCTTAGTCCATGACGTGGACGGTGTCTGGGATGTGCACAATCTCCCACATGCATGTATAGTTACATGTGGAACTGTATCTGGGGTGTCTGGCCCATGTTGTGTACACAGATTATCATCAGATGTGCCAGTCTTGACCACCTGTGGTGGGAAATGGTAATGGGCAGCAGCTTTACCCTGAACCTACATTGTTAGCATGCTAACAGCATTCCCTGGTGTCAGTGGCATCTGTCCATACAGGGCATGTTGTCAGGCATGGTATGTGCATTGTGGTTCACATGTGAAGGCACCACAGGTGTTGCAGGTGTCCATTGGGAAGGTGCACTGTCTGCATGTATGTACCTATTGGACAGATGGACAGGGTGCCATGCCCTCTGTAATCACTCCATAGTTACTATC
Source organism: Protopterus annectens (assembly GCF_019279795.1). Lineage (NCBI taxonomy): Eukaryota > Metazoa > Chordata > Ceratodontiformes > Protopteridae > Protopterus > Protopterus annectens. The sequence continues at coordinate 1,085,782,088 of NC_056737.1, read as the reverse complement.
AGTGGTCAGTATGCAGTGTACTACCCACATATTGGCTGTTGCCTAGGCATGTGTGTGTGTGTGTGTGTGTGTGTGTGTGTGTGTGTGTGTGTGTGTGTGTGTGTGTGTGTGTGTGTGTGTGTGACATGGGTTGAGAGTGTGCTCTGGGTAATACTGGCGTTGCTAACTGTGATTGCCTGGCCTTGATGTCACATGTGTGGGTATGGATTTGCACTCCAGCCTCTCAGTTTTTTCACATCTGTTATCTCTGTACGGTGGACATTGTGATAGATACTAGGCCCACCATATACGAAATTTGCAAAACCCACTCCACATTGGCCTCAGGTGTCTCACACACACCTCTCATGTCTGGGAGTAGAACCTCTACCTAACAAGTTTATTACATTACAGCACTATGCAGTTAAAGTACACACCACGGAGATTACTGGAGTACTTCTTCCCCAAAGGTGTATATCACATTGGATGACATCAGCAGGATTGCCGAAGTAGGGCATTCAAATTGTAGTGAGTGTGACTAGCCTAAAATGCATTGCTCCCTACACAGACAGTGAAACACACACAAAACATCTACAACCGACATGTGTGGGTATAGAACCCCTAACAGAGGTCTATAGCATACTACAGCATGGAGCTGTTATAGGATGCACCACGGGGATTATTGGAGAACTCCTTCCCCAAAGGTGTATTTCACAATGAATGACATCAGCAGGATTGGTAAAGTAGGGCATTTGAACTGTACTGAGTGTGACTAGCCTCTAATGCTTTGCTCCCTACACAGACATTGGCACACACAAAAAATCTAGAACTGCCATCAGTGGGGATAGAACCCTACCAGGGGTCTAAATCACACTACAGCAGTACACAGTTATGGCACGTGCTGTGGAGATTTCTGGGCTGCAACCTTCCCAGAGGTGTATTTCTGGGTGGATGACATCAGCAGCCTTGCCAAGGTTGAGCATTTGAATTGTACTGAGTGTGACTAACCTAAAAAACATTGCTCCCTACACAGACAGACACACAAACTTGCCATGTCTGGGATTAGAACTCCTAGCTAACTAGTTTATCACACTACAGCAGTATGCAGTTACAGGATGCGCTACAGAGATTACTGGACTACAACCTTCCCAGAGGTGTAATTCTAGGTGGATGACATCAGCAGCCTTGCCAAAGTTGAGCATTTGAATTGTAGGGAGTGTGACTACCCTAAAAACATTGCTCTCTATACAGACACGCACACAAAACAGTTGCCAAGGCTAGGGTTATAACTCCTACCTAACTAGTTTATCATACTACAGCAGTACACATTTATAGTACACGCTACAGAGATTACTGGGTTACAACCTTCCCAGAAGTGTAATTCTAGGTGGATGACATCAGCTGCCTTGCCAAAGTTGAGCATTTGAATTGTTGAGAGTGTGACTACCCTAAAAAGCATTACTCTCTCTACAGACAGACACACACACACAATTGCCAAAGCTGGGGTTAGTACTCCTATCTAACTAGTTTATTACATAGTAAAGGGAGATTACATAGGGATTACACTACAGTAATACACAGTTATGGGACACACCATGGAGATTACTGGGCTGCAACCTTCCCAGAGGTGTATTTCTAGGTGGATGACATCAGCAGTCTTACCCAAGTAGAGTATTTAAATTATAAGGGGTGTGACTACCCTAAAAAGCATTGCTTTCTACACAGACTGAATCAGACAGACACACACACACACACATGCGCACACACACACACACTTGCCAAGGCTGGGGTTAGAACTCCTACCAAACTAGTTTATCACACCACAGCAGTACACAGTTATGGGACACACCACGGAGATTACTTAGCTGCAACTCTCCCAAAGGTGTATTTCACAGTGGATGACCTCAGCATGCTTGTCATAGTGGGGCTCTGGGGAGGGCAGTGTGTGTGCATGGGCCATAACCCATTCATCTCAGGGTTGACACGCCACATGCGGGCACAATCTGGGTCATATTTCACAGGTACGTGTATTCAGCTGCTAGATGACTACTTCCTTGTACAGTCATGTTGCATAGCTGGCACATGCACCACATACTCTGTAATGCTGACAGATACCGGTGGCTAGTATCTGCAGTGGGTGACATCTGGCCCTCGTGTTGTTGTGGCCCTTTGGCTGTGTGCTGGGTGAGACAGGCCTGGATGGCTCCTTGTCACAATCACACTCTTCCACACATCTATTTATGTCTACCTTTGGCTTATTATAGTGTGTTGTCCTCAGATATATGTCTGTATTCCTGTCCACTGTGTGTGCAAAGCATGTGTGTTGCATACTGAGGAGTGCCTGCACTAACATCTGCGACTGCCAGTTATGTCTGGTCCACTGGTGTTTGCAGACAGTGCCTTAAGTGTGTGAGCATGCCCAGTATGACCTTTCAGTGTGTTGTTGACTGACATTGCCTTCATTTCTCTAAGTGTGTGAGCATGCCCAGTATGGCCGTCTGTATTGAATGTGTGGATCGAGTCCAGGTAGTTTGTACTGCAGTGCCTTTGTGTTGTACACCTACAGGTAGCATGCTGTCTTTGCAAGGAATCCATCGATCATTTGGCATTGACTGTTATTACATTTCTGCAGAGCAGGGGTGGGCACACCTGACTATTTCTACATTTCTACACAGGCGTGGGGGGGGGGCACACCTGACTGTTACTACATTTCTACGTAGGATGGGGGGCATACCTGACTATTTCTACATTTCTATGCATGATTGGGGGGGGCACACCTGACTGTTACTAAATGTCTACGTAGGATTGGGGGGCGCACCTGACACTTGTACACATTTGCTAGGACTGTACTGGTATGTCGGGTACTCCATTTCATTCTGCAGGCTTACTGTCGTGCTGACTACAGGTATACCAGTGTACTACATATCTTAGCTTTTAATTACCTACATATTAGTTTCTGACATCCCACTGCCTGACCTGCTGTAGTCTGTCTGTGTAGGCCTGGGGGGGGGGTTACCCATAGGCCTCATTCAGAGGCCATAGCACAGCCTTTGTTTGTGTTTGTGTTTGTCTACTCCTGTCCTACTGGCTGTGACTGTTGTTGGGTATGTGAACCCCCCTCCTTGGCATGTGTGAGTTGTGGGTGTCCCAGTATTGAGGGTGGTGCTGCAGGGCTGCCTATGTCAGATGCACATAGTACACTCCCTACACATGGTTAAGCACAGGTAATGTAATGTTTGGCATCCCTTTTACTGTATGTGATAGTCAGAGAGAGGTGTTATTCCCTGGGTCCCTCCTGTGCCAGTGTATGTGCTATGCATTGCCTCTTTGCCAAGGCCAGGGCATACTGGGCACACCTCATTCTGCCTACTGGGGCAGGCTCAGGTTGTTCCTCCTCCGAGTCACTCTGTGCCTGTGCAGGCCTTGGCAATGGTGGGGGGCTCTGTGGCCCTGCCCTGTTCTGTTCCTGCTGCAGCTGTTTCCACAGGATTATATTGTGTAGCATGGCACATACAAGGACAATTTGGGTACATGTACCTGGTGAGTACTGCAAGGCTCCACCGGATGTGTCCAGGCACTGGAACTGTGACTTGGGCATCCCAAACACATGCTCTACTATAATTCTGGACTGTGCGTGTGCCTCATTATGGAGTTCTTGTTCGGGTGTGTGTACATTTATGATGGGTGTCATCAGCTATCGCTCCAGTGCATATCCAACATCCCCCACTAGGTGACCATCAGGGATGTCTCCATTGGCAAATCTCTGGTACAGCTGCGTCAGATGCCAGATGTGGAAATTGTGATAGCTTCCAGGACAGCCAGCACACACATTCATTATTATGCCCTGGGCATCGCACACAACCTGGCAGTTGATGGAGGGGAAGCCCTTGCGGTTGATGTAGACCCTACCCTGCTCACCAGGTGGTGCTTTGATGCATATATGCATGCAGTCTATAGCACCCACTACCTCAGGGTATTCTGCTATTTGGTGGAACAGTTGCATATTGCTGGCCAATGCCTCACGGGTATTGGAGAAATATACGTGCTCACCGACATGTGCTGACATGGCATCCAGGAACTGGTGGAGTACCCTGGATGCTGATGCCTGTGAAATCCCCATCATATCCCCAGTTGCCTTTGGAAGGTTCCTGTAACTAGTATTTGTAGGCCTACACATACCTTGGTATCCACTGGGATGGGTTCCCCTCTGTTAGTTGTGTGTGTCAGGCGTGGCCGGCACAGCTCAACAATTTGCTGTTGGAGGTCCCTGTCCACCCTATAGTGTTCCACTATCTCCAGCTCATGTAGCCCCTGGTAGGTTATCCTAGATCTGTACACTCTTCTCCGTCTCCTCACTGTGAGTTGGTCGACAACATTCACATCCTCACCACCCTCAGCCTTTTCCACAAGTTGTATGATAGCTATTGCAGCCCCGATCATTTTGCTGCTGTGAGTGTTAAAAGTTGCCCGCTTGTTTACACCGGTGGTGTAGAGTGTAGGAAAAACCAGAGGGGAAGGTGTTTGCATAGTTTATAGTAGTATTTTAGGCTGGGCTGGTCTGCTGCCTGTGTAATTGGCTGATTCTGATACATTTCACCTGCCAGCTAAGTTAGTTCTCCTTGATTACCTTCCTACTGCTGTTTTCTCTTCCCATTGCGTTCCTGTTTAAGCCTGTGAGCACGCCGTGCAAACAGAGTGCTGAAATGTGCACACTGCTGCTATTTCCTGGTTTAACTTATTTTTTTTTCCTGTAAAACTCGGTGAGTGGCACGCACACCCGCTTAGGCTTTGTAAAGAGTGCTAGGCGGGTTTAAACACCCCCCCTAACTTAACTGTGCTAAGCTAGGAGCAAACCTGAAAAACAACAAAAAATAGGCAGGCAACAGTAATTCTTAAACTTTTATGGTTAGCGCTTTCGTCAAGTATTCTTACACTCAACTTCATCAGACACTAGTTAAAAGAATGGTAGCCATATTTAAAACCAGATTCATACTCACGTTCAGTCACCTCACATGACACCATATCACCTGATACAATTCTCATTTCTATAACACATGTACCTAAAAATTGTGTAAACAATTGTGTAAAAAATGTATATACACTTTCCTATTGACTTAATACTCAAATTCATATGTACATATACAAAGAGTACATAAATATACATGAAAAAGAGAGCTAAAACATCCAAAAAACAATATTTGTCATTGTGTACATAAATATTGTTACATGTCACTAATCAACCTGAATAAATTTCAGTTGAATGTCATAAATGCATGTACTTGTGTATGGGGGGGGGATTTGTGTGTATATAACAAACACAAAGAGTGCCCCAAATTATATGTCTAGTCATCTGAGTATTAGCCTTGTGTTAATGTTTTAAACTCCTCAGTTTCAAGACACATGCCAAAGAGCATACATCGTTCAACCCTGGTGTCACTCATAGGCCCTAGTTCTAAGCTGCCAAATCAGATCCTTCACCCTTCACCTCAAGTTTTAAGCCTAATTGACCGCCCCTGATGTCAAATTCAATTTGGTCGATCACCCTGAATGTGAAGGAATGACCAGGGTTTTCTACCACATGCTTTGTGAGAGCGTTGTCTGTTTTGGCTTTCCTAATGTGGTAAATATGCTCGTACACTCTCCCTTAGTTTATGTGACACCAGGGTTGAATGACGTATGCCCTTTGGAATGTGTCTTGAAACTGAGGAGTTTAAAATGTTAACACAAGGCTAATATGCAGGTGACTAGACATATAATTTGGGGCACTCTTTGTGTTTGTTATATACACACAAATTCCTTCCCTTTTTACACAAGTGCATGCATTTATGACATTCAACTGAAATTTATTCAGGTTGATTAGTGACGTAACAATTTTTATGTACACAATAACAAATATTTTTTTTTTTATGTTTTAGCTGGCTTTTTCATGTATATTTATGTATTCTTTGTATATGTACATATGAATTTGAGTATTAAGTCAATAGGAAAGTGCATATACATTTTTTATACAATTGTTTATACAATTTTTAGGTACATGTGTTATCCTAATGAGAATTGTATCAGGTGATATGGTGTCATGTGAGGTGACTGAACATGTGACTATGAATCTGGTTTTAAATATGGCTACCATTCTTTTAACTAGTGTCTGATGAAGTTGAGTGTAAGAATACTTGACGAAAGTGCTAACCATAAAAGTTTAAGAATTACTGTTGCCTGCCTATTTTTTGTTCTTTTTCAGTATTTTGTTTGCAGTTTGACACTAGGAGCAAACCTGAGCCACAGGGCTCCAATCCACTTACAGTATGCCTGACACCCCCCTCCCCATGATATCACCTACCTCCTAGTCTTGCAACCAGCTATTCCTACTCTTACACTGTTGGGACCTGACTCACATGCTGGGGAAATCTGGAATTCACTATCCTTCCCCTCATCTGCATAGGATTGCCTGTTAATGCATAGTTACATGTCTCACACTGAATCTCCCCCCTTAGCAACCACTACTCACTGGCCATGTTGTCTTCTGCCTGCCATTGACTTGCATGGCAGAATACTGATTTTAGTTAGAATGCTTTATTTAGGTTCATGTTATTTTTCCCCCGATCCCGTTTGCGCGTCGCTGTCCTACGCTTAAACAGCTGAGATCGGCTAAAAAAAATAAAAGTTGATTTTTGTGTTTTTTTTATTGTTTGCAATGCCAATGGCCTTATACTTGGCCATTGGCATGCTTACTACATGATATGCAGCCTTTATTTGGTGCTGTCACAGCTCCGTTTCGGATTTTGCAGAAATGTACTCGGTTACTAACCAAGTACATTTCTACAGATAGCACTAGTCCTGCACGGATTGTTGCAAGCTTCCTGGATTGCAAAATCACCTCATTTGCATAGATTTCTCCTGCAAATGGGGTGATTTGCATACAAGGGTTTAGTCCGTGCAGGATTAGTGCAGGAGGGCTTGTGCACGCCCCAGAAGGCTGTTCCTGGATCATACGGCAGACATATTGCCTGCTTGAACTCCTGCACCAATCTTGCACACTGTGCAAGCTTTTGAGAATCCAGGGGATTGTCACTCAACCATGACATAGCTCATTCAAATCTTATTTCAAACCTCATTCCTCTTTTGTATGTATTGATCCCACACTTCCCATTTTTCCTGTGTAATTTGCTCCTACATTTTCTAAAGATCCCAATTCCAGTTGTTTTATCTCTGTTACTGTCTTCACTACTTCTAGCAAAGTTGGTTTACACTTTGATTTCCATTTTCTAGTAATTAATTTTTTTGAAACCATCATAATTAGACTCATCAAGGCCTTACTATGTCTAGGCAATTCTGATTCCGTATCATAGCTCAAAAAAATAATTTCCTTAGTTAGACCAATTTGCTCACCCAGCATCCCCGACAGAGCAGTCTGCAGGGAATCTTTAAAGTCTGCCAACTCATTACACTCCCAGAAAACATGTTGCCAGTTACCTCTTTCTTCCCCATCACACCTTCAACATTTGCTGTCTACTTGAGGAAAAATTATTTGGGGTCTACTTGGGGTATAAAAATACCTATGTAAACACATCCAGGCAAATATCCTAATTCTTCTAGATTTTGTTGCATATTTGGAAGACATACATATATCTACCCATTGTTTTTTGTGAATTGCTTATCCAATCTATTTTCCCAATATTTTTTAACCTCTTCTGATTGATTCTTATGGTTATGCAATATTTTATATGCTGTACTAATTATTCATTTCTTAATGGTAACTTCTGTTCTAGATTCTGCTAAAAGCTCTACCAGTGCTGGACTTTCATTTAGGATATCCCTATTTCTTTCTCTTTGCTAATACTCTGATATCAGTCCTTGATAGGGAAGGCAATCATCTTCCCATTCTATCACATTTCCTTCTCTAGTTATTTGCACTCAGTACCTTGGTTCCTTTGCCAGTTTTCTCCTATACATTTCAGCCCCTCTTCCATTTGTCTGTATTCCTAATTGCAGTCACTCCTACTGACAGAATCTCCCTTTCCCATTCCCCTGCTGGCTTAGTTCTTAGAATACATTTTGCTACTTTAGCCTAATGGTGGTTATCCTTAGCCTGGGAGGCTATTTTTGCCTTGAAGTTGGATTTTGTGGACTTGATTAGTTCTCTTAGTTGCTTGTTGAGACTATTGAGGGATGTTTTTTTTTTTTTTGCCTTTTGGGGATAGCCCTTCCTATTTTTGGACAGAATTGTCTTTATTTCGTTGTATAACCTATTTATACAGTAGGCCCGCTATGGGGGCATGTTTTTTGAGTTTGTCCTAAGTTTATTTTGGTTTGGTACTGCTGTATCTATGTAGTTAATTAAATGTTTGTTCAGGGTTTCTGTTAACACTTTCATATAGGCCATAGTGTTTGGGGGAACTTTACACCCCTGGAAGGTCATTAATTACACATTAACACCAATGTGTTAGAGTTTCTGCTGCCCAGGGGCTGACTTTGAGTTTGCTCCCCTCCCTCACAAAATAAAGCATAATACATATCATAGTCATACAAAAAGTGACAATAATGGTACTCACATCCATTGTTAAAATAGATGCCTCACCTTTGATATCGGAGTTCCAATCCACAAACTTGTTTGCCCAATTGTGCAGAAGCATTTCCCTGACACACTAACAAATTATTTCCCCCAGTAACCTTTTCATTAGTTTGTATTGTGTATGCACAAGCACTAAAATGACACAATAAATTATTTTGTCCAGCAGTCACTTGAGCAGTCTGACCATGTATGCACAAGCAGTTCCCTAACACACAAATTATTTCCCCAAGCAACATCTTCATTAGTATGTCTAGGTATACACAAGCAGCAAAATGAAATATTTTCCAAAGAGACCCCTTCAGTAACATTTCCTAGTATGTACAAGCACCAAAATGAAACATTCACTCAGGATAATACTATGTATAAAGCACAGAGACTTAAATGTTATTATTAGATAATATCACAAATCTGTATCTTCAGTGAAACTATTCAGGATAGTAACAAGTCATTACACAACTAAAAGCTGTACTCACTCCCAACACAATAATATTCATGATTTAATTAATACCAAAGGAGTGAATTTAATTCACTATAGTAGTAGTAATACAAGACTAGGTCCAGGATTGTGATATAAAATGGTTATGATTGTTTGAGTTTGGTGCCCAGATGAGAACCGAGTGGTGAGATACAGTGGAGTATATACGGTATATAACATGATAACACACCTTCTGCTCTGACTTGATTGTCTTTCCTGGATCTACAGTAGTGACTGATTGAGAGGCTTGATCATTAATGACTAATGCAATTAATTCCTGCTTTGGTACACAAGGCAACACTATGACAGTAAACAGATGCACACCAGCATGTGTATGTCACTCAGTACAATTCCAAGATGCATTAACTGCAGTCTGCCCTACTCTGAGAAGGATTGCTAAAATGTGTGTAATAGATGGGTCCATATCAAACTACCAAAATCACCTGTCAACTATCAACAGAGATTTGTAAGCTTTTTCATCTCCATCTCAAAGCATACATTAGAAATATGATTGCCTTTGTTCAAGTTCTTGTAGAGAAGATTCAAATGGCATCTCAGAATCTTGGCTGAAGCTTTATATTGCTGACAATGAACATGTTATGTTGGGTTAATTGCTTCTAAGGAGCAGCAGAGAAATGACAGTAGCAGGTGTTTGTTTATTTTATTTATTGGCATTTGTTAACCGGGAAAGTCCACTGGGCACAGGACCCATTTTCAACAGAGGCCTGGGGAGAAAAGTTCCACAGTTAACAAACAATAAAACTATACAGTTTAATTACAGATCTGGGGAAACAGGCTCCGCAGTTTTAAAACAGAAGACCAAAGCAAACCAAATGTGTTATTTTAAACCTAGTCACTAATCTTTGTGCTTTATCATTCAGTAAGAAGCCTCCTGAAGCTTCCTGAATAAGAGGACAGAAAAACTCTACAAACGTCTGTGCTCCAACAATATTCTAAAGAAAAGTCACTCTTGGATGAGCTGCGTTTTTATATTTATCTTGATCATTCTATTAAATTAATAATTCTATTAAATTAATATCAGCCATCATTGACTAGAAACACAGCTACGGTGGTGGTGCTGCGGTAGTGTTGTCGCCTCACAGTAAGACGCTATCCGGTTCGATTCTCAGCTAGAGCATCTTCTGCGTGGAGACATGCGTGAATAGGCGTACCTTTGTTGAAGGTTGTGCGTCAGGGGTGGTAACTCGGCACGTAAAAATCAACTACCAATCGTTAGCGGGCCGGAGTTCCGCTGTGGCAACCCCTAACCAGGAAAAGCCGAAAGACACAAACAAACAATTGACTAGAAACACAACAACAACAGTAACAGCACCAGATATGAAATGCGTGTATTAGAAGGTTTTTGTAGATAATGGGCAGTAAGCTTGTCTTGGTACCCAGCCTATGGCTAGTCAGATTAAAAGTCTTTCCAGAATTATATTTTTTTACCACTAGCAAAGATAAAAAGACAAAACAATCTACCTGACCTGGTGCTTACCAGCCTCCTAAATGCATTTCTTCACCTGGCATCATATTTCATCTGGTCAGCAGGAGCTAGAACATGCTGTCAGGCCTAACGAGCCAAGCCTTTAGGATCAAAAACATTGATGACTTTTCTGCAGTGGTTTATAGAGACCTGGATTTCACATTTGGGAGCATATCATAACCCTCTTCACAACTGATGACGCATTCAATGACCTCTGTACTGCACTAAATATACCCATCAGCATGATTCCCTTCTTCAGAAGGATGACCATCAAATGTACTATTTTGAAGTAGATAATTCCTGAAGTTAAACTGTACATGTCCACAAAGGATGAAATTCACATTACCTAACTAAATTCTGCAGTCATTGATTTGCTGGCTGACCTTATTAAGTATAGGTTCCTCAGAAATATGTGCAAGCCCCTGGTAAGGATCTGCAATGACATTGTAAAAATCTGCAAATTATAATTCTTTGCTCTCTCTCTCTCTCTTTCTCTGTTGAACTCTGTCATCCTAAAACATTCTGAAATAGGATCAACCTAGTCAAAGAAGGTTCATGAACCTAGAAAAGATTCTAAAGGAGTTGAGCATTTTAGTCTATAGTACCCACCTACACACAGATTAACTTAACGTCAGAACATTCCTACATAATAAAAGTGAAATTTCTACCTTTCTTATTCATTTTAGGGAAATCAGAGTTAATATAGTACTAAGTACACACACACACACACACACTTGTAGTGCTCCGCTGCACAGTCCAAACATCCTTTAGAAGTCTGTGCAACCCGATGCAAAGGATATTCCTAAAGAAGAATGCCTTTAAAAAAAGTAATTTTTTTTTTTTTTAAAGAAAATATATTTTATATATTTTTGGACAATATGCAACAGCTTCTCGTTTATTAAAAGGTGACGCCTGGGGCAGAATGCCCCATCAACCCCCCCCCCCCAGTTACACCACTGATCAACACACACCCTGGAGGGCATTATTGCACTTAGAGAATGGGCTGTCTGTAAAATTGTTGTCTTTTACTTATTTATATATTTTTTATTACAATATTTTTTTTTTTATATATTTTTGATGTAAAATATTTCCTCTGCCTAATGTTTCAAAGTTGCTGTAGTATATGTAAATGGTGTTAGAGGAAGCAGTTTACATCCAAAATATATTATTTTTAAAAAACTGTCTAGATATTTGCTTTATTTTTTTTGTCCCTTACTCCTAAAATGTGTGGTTTCTTGCTAGTCATTGGAGATTGAAGTCACTAAATAATGACATACATTTGACTTTCAGACTTTATTTCCTTCAGAAAATTCCTGTTAACACAAATCCTGTTATTTAACATACTTTGTAATTTTTATAAGTACGACACAAAATCTATTCCAAATTTTGAGCCTTTGTTCCCCTTTATTGCAGGCTTTATCCAGATTTCTTGAGCTAAAAGGTCGAGAGGTAGGCAAACCTCTTATCTGCTGATGCCAGTGGTCCATCATCTCACTGTCTCTCCCTCTCTCTCTCACACACACACACACAATACTGTTATGGAAAAGCCTTCTTTCATGAAGATTACCTTTGATATTTTACTATTTTCCATTCTCCTGTTTCACTGTTTCTTCATTTACTCCCATCTTCAGTTTCTGTTTCGGCAACATGATGTACCTCTCACATGCATAATTTTGGGGTGGTACATGTTGGCAGCAGAAATCGTGAAATACAGTAATAATATTAATAGTAAGGCCATTGAAAAGTGACATGGATGCACAGATACTCAGTAAGCTTGATTTCAAGGATCATAGTGTGATTTACGTTATACTGAATTCAGTGGAGAGTCTTTTTGGCATAGCTGATACAGGAATGTGTTGTTTCAGTGAAACCTAACAGCACTTTTGTTTGAGGAGGGTCCCATACTCTGCCCCATGTAGCTTAGATTTCAAAACAAAATAGTTCCCATCACATTGACATGAGTAACACTACAGTAAGGGACAACTACGCCCTAGACATACTTCCCTGCCCTAGAGCATGTTTTTTCTTCCTACAAAATTATATCCATACTTCTGCATATTAAAAAGCATGACTTAATTTCGCCTCTCTGACATTTTTGTCCCATTTAGCTTCCTCAGGCACAACGTGTTGTGGTTGAATGAAATGTCATGATGCCAACTGTAAGAATTTGTCTTCCTTCTATCAATCGCCTATCACATCTGAAAGTCTTTTGTCAAGGAAAACACATACAGCAAGGTATCCACACCATTTTACTTAATTCCACACCCACTGAGGTTGTACAGTTATTCAGGCTCAAAATACACAACTCTTTGACTTTCTACTGTAATATAAACCTAATAACCACAGAGAACAATTTAACTATAGTGCCCTTTTTAGACGATTTTCCAAAGACCAAATTACCATGGTAACAGCTATAAATAAATGCAATCCGAGGGTCATGCTGCTCAACGCTAGAAGTCTAAATCTCAAAATGCACTTGTCAAAATAGACATCAACATTTGTGCTGTAAAGGAGACCTGGTTTAAAGCAGCAGAAAGCACCCCTGCATTACCAGGCTCATTCTACACCTTTCGGCCCCAGAACATGGACTGAAGCTCCAAAGGTGGTGGTGTCTCCATATTCATACCAGATATACACACCTCCAGACTAGTAGCCCAGCATAACGCATCTAAGATACTTCAGGTATAACTACCATTGGTTAAGATGGCAATTCAGGTCGTAGCCTACTATAGGTCCCCAACCATTTCCCAAGACTCTCACTCCACCTTCCTAAGCACCCTGGAAACTATTAGGGTCCCACCCAACACTTTCATGCTAGGTGACTTCAACTATCCCTCCATCAACTGGGAAAACTACTCATGCACCAATACACTGGCCCAGCACTTCCTGGAATTCATCAATTTCATTGCCTGGACCAGCTCATTCTTACACCCACTAGAGAAAGCAACATTCTTGACTTGGTTATTACTAACATGGGCAACTGTTGCTCTACACCAATAGTCAATTTGTCCCTGATTAGATCTGACAGCAAACTAATCACCATGGAAATTCACATCTTGCCCACACCCCCTGCAAAGGTAACCACCATGAAAAACTTCTCCAAAGCTGACTTTGGGCTTCTAAAAACAGAGGTGGCTAACTTCACAGCACCAATGTCAATGGAAAATAGATGCATGACTGCTGAATCATACTCCAATGCACTGTACAAACACATATATAAATGCATGGTACTAGCCATACCCAAGACACTCTCCTCCAAAAAAAGGAAGCCAATGTGGTGGTCCCCTGCCATTACTGAACTCTACAACAGAAGGAAGAAACTATTGCAGAAAAAGGTGAAGTCCCAAGACTGGAAAAACTCCATTATTAGCCTCAACAAAAAGTTGAGATCCCTCATCAAAACCTCTAAAGCCAACTATGAAGGCAGAATTGCGGAAAAATAACCACAAAGCCTTCTATAGTTATATCAAGAATCTCCATGGCAATACCCAGGTTTGCTCTGAGATACTGCACAGTGGTACCTCCTATACTAAGCAAACAGATATTGCCAACATACTGGCCGACAGATTCAGTGCCAACTTTAATCCCCCCAAAGGACCAATCACAATACTGGAGGAATGCCAGGCACCCAACATTGCTGTAGCACAGGTTAAAGCTGCATTGTCCAAGGCCATAAATACAGCTTCCATGGGACCCACCAATATCCCTGGATGTGTTCTACATGAACTACAAAGTGAACTGGCACCACATCTGTGTGCCCTGTTCAATCACAGCCTCACCTCAGGCTTCATCCCTACTGAATGGTGCACTGTTACAGCCATCCCTCTCCATAAAGGGGGAGTGGCTACAGACCCAGGGAATTATTGCCCCATTAGCCTGACGAGTTTGATATATAAGGGTATGGACCGCATCATCATGGACCTAATTAACAAGGATATAGGGAATCTCCAAACTCAAGATCCCATACAATTTGGTTTTGTGAAAGGTAGATCATGCCTTCTCAACCTGGTTGACTTCTTTTAGTTAGCCACCAGAGCTGTGGATGAGGGCAAGGCAGTTCATACAGCCTACCTCGATCTGGCCAAGGCCTTTGATACCATCCCCTACTCAGGAATTATTGATAAACTCACCAAACTAGGCATCAACCCCTGTATCACTAGGTGGTTTGCAAATTGGCTCACAGATAGAACCCACAGTGTGAAAGTAGCAGACTCCAAGTCAGACTGCTGACCAGTCATGAGTGGAGTCCCACAGGCATCAGTCCTGGGTCCTCTCCTGTTTGGCATCTACTTCTTAGATGTCCAGGCCAACACAGAGGGACTCTGGCTGTCCAAGTTAGCAAGCAACTGCAAGCTGGGAGCCATTGTTAACTCCCCAAGTGATGAAGACATCCTGCAGAAAGGCCTTACTGAGACCAGTGACTGGTGTCAAAAACATGGCCTTAAGCTTAATGCCAAAAAATGTGTTGTCATCCCCTTAGAAAAAACTCAGTTCCCACTAATTACCACATTGATGGGAGCCCACTGAACACTGAAGGCGTTATAAGAGATCTGGGGACACAGGTTGACAGCAACTTCTCCTTTGACCACCACATTGCCACTGTGGTCAGAAAGTCCTTCTATGTGGCACATCTCATTACCAAGAGTTTTGCATCCAGGAAGAAAGATGTCATCATCTCTCTCTACTCTTCACTCATTAGGCCAATCATCATGTATAATGCCCCATTTGGCATGTACCTCACTAGACACATGCAAAAGCTGGAAAGGTCACAAAACTACCTCATGAAGAGGATCCTACATGGACAGACTCAAAAAACTCCAGCTATTCTCTGTCTCAGATCATCTACTAAGAGGTGATCTCTGCTTGACTTACAAAGCCATGTCTGACCCAGCTCTGTTAGAAAGGGTCTCTATTAGCATATCGAATGGACTAAAAAGTGAAAGCTATTTAGTCGATCTGATACTGTCGAAATGGCAAAATAGTGAAGACACGGAACATCGAATTTTTTCCCAGGGAAAAATTTGGTGGGCCGTCTCAGAGACTTTGCCATTTCCTCCACTATGGTGCGATCTCGGAGTTGGTATATTTAAGTAGGGGGGTGGGGGGTGGGGGGGGGTGAAGCCCCAAATCCTTCTATGTGGCCCATCTAATTACTAAGGCGTTCGCATCTAGAAATAAAGAGGTTATAGTGCCCCTCTACTCGTCACTCATCAGACCCATCATAGAGTACAATGCCCCATTTGAGATGTACCTCACAAGACACTTCCAACAGCTTGAAAGACCTCAAAAGCACCTCACCAAGAGGATTACTGGCCTCAAACATATGTCCTATGCAGCCCGACTGAAAAAACTCCAGCTGTAATCAGTGGCATATCGCTTACTCAGAGGTGATCTCTGCCTGACTTAAAAAGCCATGTCCAACTTAGAATTGATGGACATGCTCCACCTAAAGAAATCCAAGTCACTGCGAGCCATGCGCTCTAGTGAGCTAAACCTTGCCACAACAATAAATAGAACATGCTGGAGGGATAGATTCCTGTCACAGAGACTCCCCATGCTTTGGAACAAAATTCCTAACTACATTAGGCAGAGCCCCTCACTAACACTCTTCAAGAGAAGCCTTGATGAGTGGATGGGTAACAGAAAGTACACCCTGGGATCACTTCATTGGCTCTGCTTGACAGAGGCTCAGTTAATTAATCAATGGGGTGGCGAAAGTCGACACACTCTGGCTAGGCTTATAAATGCCCTCGGGCAGATAGCCTAGTACCTACCTATGAACTTATGTTTGTGTTTAAGTGTTTTATTTATTTATTTATTTTTTTGCAGAGCAGCGAATGTCTTCCCTGGGAAAAAATTTGCTGTTCCGTGTGTGCGATATTTTGTGGTTTAGACATTATCGGTATGATGAAACAGCATTCGCTATTGTACGATAATGTAATATAGATGCATTAGAAATGCCACATCTAAAGAAATTCCAATCCCTCCGCACCACACGCTCCAGAGACCTCAACCTCATTACCATAATCAACAGAACATGCTGGAGTGACAGATTCATAACCCAGAGACTTCCCATACATATCAAGCACAGCACCTCACTGGCCCTCTTCAAGAGAAATCTTGATGAGTGGATGGGAAATAGAAAGTTCACCCGTGGGATCACTCCAGTGGCTCTACTCGATAGAGACACTGAGAAGTAATGTCGGGTAGCACGATGCCGGGGCATTTCTATGGGCTAGGCTTGTAAAGGCTCAAGAGTCATTAGCCTAGTACACACCTATGAACCTATGAATTAACTTCCTTAGCATTGCAAGCCAGAAAAAATAAACTCTTGGTGACTCAGGAAAAGTCAATAAAAAGGACGCAGGACCTGAAAAAAAAAACCTTGAAAAAACTGTGCTATTTCACTAACATTATAAATTATTGTAACCATGATATAGCAAGACAATCTAGGGTATTATAAATGTCATAGTGCATTTGGCAAGAAAGATTTTTCCAAGAAAACAAGTTCACATCAGCATGTCTGCCCCATGAGGACATTCAGGGTTAGAAAAAAATAAAAAGTAGCTGCGCTGCTGGTAGGTTTGGATTATGTAGAAACCCATGACAAGATATATCTATACCTATATCTATCTATCTATCTGTCTACCTATCTATCTATCTATATTCTGTTCATAGTGGTCCTTTTAAGATAATTTATATGATACCAGTGGCATGAGCCTTCTGGTACCTTTTAATTCCTCAGTGGTAAAATGAAGTATGGAGTTGTTCTCCATTTTATTTGTCTAAACAGACTGAAAAAAAACAGTAAAATTAAAATTTTTCATTTTTTATAGTCAATAAGGAGATATGGCACACACATATCTGACTTATAAAGGAGAAATTTTAACAGTGTATTTATATAAACATTCCAGTCTTTTTCAATAAAATGTTGACTTATTATTAGTAGTAGTGCTAATAGAGTGATAAATATTTACTTTATTATACAGTGAAAATTCCAGTAGTATTGGAATATGGCATATTTTGTAATTAGATTATTTAATACTACTACTCATTTTTTATTTTATTTTTATATAATTTACATTTGTTGACCGGGCTAGTCCAGCTGGATGTATGTCCATTTTCAGTGATGGCCCGGGGAGAAAAGCTCCACAAGTTAAACAACAAATACATAAGGACAATGATATTTACAAAGATATTGGAACTATTAATTAGAAAGTCACACAAAAAATGTCAAAAAATGAAAAATATAGTGAATATTCATTAGAAGCAGTACATGAGCACACTCATACTATAAAAATTACACATGAGGTCTAAAAAGTAGACTGGTTATAGTTGATAGACAATATATACATAGGCACATGCCCTAAATAAGATAATGTGATAAGAATCCTGGTATAATGGGAAGGGTTAATTGTTTAATCTGGGTTAGCACAGGGGCATAGCCAGTATGATTTGAGGAAGGGTTTAAGTTTACTTTTAAATAGGTTAGCTGAAGATAGTGAAGTTAGGTGATTGGGGAGACTGTTCCAGGTTTTGCCCACTGTATTAGAGAACAGAGTGTCCCCTGCTGAGTTATTATATTTAGATATTTGTACTAGTATTTTGTTAGATGAGTGCAGGGTTTTGAGATTATTATAGGGGGTGACCAAGGAAGTGAGTATAGGTGTATTTTCTTGGTGGTACAGGATCTTGTGGGCTACTATTACTTGACTGAATAATATTAGGTTTGCAATTCTAGCCAGCCTAGTTGATTCAAATTGATACAATGATGGGTTCTATAGGAGGACCCTGCAGCAAATCTGGCAATATTGTTGTAAGAGGTAGACAGCTTATTCAGAGCACTTTTACATAATTTGGTATAGATAGGAGAGGCATAAAGCAGAATAGATATAAGGTGGGTGCGGGCAAAGGTGATTCTGGCTAGTGGAGTTAGAAAGGGTTTGATCCTGTAGAGGGAACCTAATTTCTTATTAACTGTTTTTATAGTGTTATTGATGTGAGGCTCATAAGAGAGGCTATTATCAATTAGAACCCTGAGTAGTTTAATGGTAGTATCAGGAGATATAATGGTTCCGTTACTAGAGGTTATGTGGGGAGGTTCTACAGGTGGGTGTGAATAGAAGCACACTTGTTTTCTTTGGGTTTAAGATAAGATATCTATGCAGGAGCCAATTTTCAACTGTGTTAAAGGTCTTTTGGGTTAAGGATTGAAGTTCTGATGGGGAAGTGGCAGAGCATTTAAGTGTGGAGTCATCTGCATATTGGATGCAGGTGGCTTGTGGGATTACAGAATGGAAGTCATTTGTAAAGATGGAGAAAGCAAAGGTCCCAATATGGATCCTTGTGGGACTCCTAGGGTAACTGGAAGGTGGGAAGATAAGGTGTTTGCCCACACTACAGCCTGTTTTCTATTATTTATGTAGGATTGGAACCACTGAATAGCAAGATCATCCAATGACAGGTTACTGAGAGTGTTTATGAGGAGGTGATGCTTGACCATGTTGAAGGCTTTAGACAGATCAATAAAGAGGGCTGAGGATAGAGTGTCGTTATTACAATTTCTATTAATATGGTCAGAAAAGGATAAGAGAGCAGAGGTGGTGCTATGAAATGGTCTAAAACCATGTTGACAGTTGGCTAGTAGATTTTTCAAGTAGATGGGTTAAAAGTTGCCTGTGAATACATTTCTCCATTATCTTTGCAATAGGGGATAATATGGCTATGGGCCTTTTGTTGGAAAAGTCCTTGGAAGTACCACCTTTATGCAGGGGGATAATGTGGGAGACTTTCCAGATGGATGGGATGGATCTTTCAGAAATACTTCTATTAATGAGGATGGATATGGGGTAAGCTATGACTTTAGCTGATTTTTGCAGGTAGTTGATCTGCAGAGAGTGTGGTGGGTTTAAGTTTCTGGATAAGTTTACAGACGAGGGATGTGGGAACTGGTTGAAGATGAAATAGAAGAGAGTTATTGGTGGTGGCAGTGGTGGAGCATGTGATGTTCGGAGATAGCTGGTTGGCCAGGGATTGAACGGTTTCTGTAAAGAACGTGTTAAATGCGTTGGCTATTTGGGTAGGATTGTTGTGATTAGAGCCAAAAGGAGTAGGAGTGTAAGAGTGTCCTGGGTGTAGGAGGTTATTTATGCCTTGCCAGAAGTTTTTTGGATTATTTTGGTGGGTTTGTTGAAGATGGCAGTAGTAGTTCCTTTTATCAGACACTGTTACTTTTTTGTTTCATTTCTTAGCTGCCTAAACTCTAGGTGATCTGAAGGGCTTTTTGAATCCCGCCAGTTGGCCCATAGTTTATTTCTTTGGAGGATTTTTTGTTTGGTAGTTTTGGTGAGCCATGGGGCTGGTTTAGTTCTAGTTCTAATTTTATGTATAGCAGCATGGCAATCTAGAATGGATAAGAAGTTTGTATTAAAGTATTTGGCTGCATCATCTAATGGGAGATGTTTGAGGGGTGTCCAGTCACAGGCTGAAAGTTCAGGTTGGAAGCTTTCCAGGTTAAAGTTTTTGTTGGTCCTTACAGTCCTATAGTTGGTTGAGTTTGGAGATTCAGTCTTATATCTGATTAAGTAGGTGAGTGAGTGGTCACTTATATCTTCTGGCAGGCTGCCTGTTTCCTGGTGAGTATTAGCGAGAATCTAGTCTAGAGTGCTTTTTTTGTTATTAAGCTTGTTGGTTCGGGTAGGGGAAGTTATGGTTTGGTTAAAGCCATATAGATTAATATGAGTAGAAGGCTACTCAGATGTACAGGAAATCCAGTTTATATTAAAGTCGACAAGTATTATGGTTTCTTGTGGGTAGCTGGTTGATAGCCAGCTAAGCTGAAACTTAGATATAAGAATCTCTGCATTACTGGAAAGAGGTAGTTTGGGGTCTAGTGAGGTAACTTGTAGTCCATTTTTATAAAGCATAGCTACGCCTCCACCCTTCTTAGCATTACAGTCAAGTCTCAGGATATTATAGCCGAGGGGAATAACTACAGTATCTTGTATTGATGGGTTAAGCCAAGTTTCAGTAAGGCAGAGGATATCAAATGAATATACATCTATAAGGGCATGCAAGGGAGCAAGTTTATTATTGATGCTTGAAATATTTAGATGTGCTATCAGAAGAGAGTTGGGGGCCTGGTAAGTAGTTCTGTATTAGTTGAAGTTGTTGTATCAGGCTTTGTAGTTGTACTTGAGGCAGGACCAGGGTTTGGGTGTATATCACCATCTAAGATGATGTGGATTTGAACTCTTAGGGTGAGTTGTAAAAGTTTAGAAGTTAGGTTTTGGGATAATAATAACACTCATTTAGGTTCATAGGTAGGTACTAGGCTATCAGCCCGAGGGCCAAAGCATGCCTAGCCACAGTGTATTGGCTTTTGCCACTCATGTATTGTTAAATTCCTGCCCCTATATCGAGCAGTGCCCCAGACATAATCCCAGGGGTGAACTTCCTATTACCCATCCACTTATCAAGGTTTCTCTTGAATAGTGCTAATGACGAGCTCTGCTTGACATGGATGGGAGTTTTGTTCCAGAGCATGGGAAGTCTCTGAGACACGAATCTATCCCTCCAGCATGTCCTATTTATTGTTGTGGTGAGGTTTAGGTCCCTAGAGTGCGTAGCTTGGGGAGATTGGGATTTCTTCAAGTGCAGCATGTCCAACAATTCCGTGTTTGACATAGCTTCGTATGTCAGACAGAGGTCTCCTCGGAGTAAGCGGTATGCGACCGAGTAGAGTTTGAGTTTCTTGAGTTGGTCGGCATAGGGCTATTGTTTGAGGCCAGCGATCCTCTTGGTGAGGTACTTTTGGGGCCTCTCAAGTTGTTGTAGGTGTCTTGTGAGGTACATCCCAAACAGGGCACCGTATTCAATGAGGGGTCTGATAAGTGATGAGTAGAGGGGAACGATGACTTCCTTATTTCTAGATGCGAACCCTTTTGTGATTAAGTGGGCCACGTAGAAAGATTTTCTGACCACTGTGGCAATGTGATTACCTTGGGTCCCAAGGTCTCTTATCACACTTTCTGTGTTGTGTACTTCCCCCTGTTTGGTAATTCATGGGTACCGTGTTTTTGCCAAAGGGGATAACAATGCACTTTTTGGCATTTAGTTTGAGGCCAAAATTTTGACACCAGGTGTCAGTCTCGGTGAGGCCCTTTTGCAGGATGCCTATGTCGGCAGGGGAATCAATAATGGCACCCAGTTTGCAGTTATCTACGAACTTGGTTAGCCATAGACCCTTGGTGTTCACTTCATTTGTTAATCAGGTAGGCCCATTGGACACACAGCCCTTTTCACTGGTGATCCAGAAGCACTGTTTATTAAGTGACTTGCCCAGGATCACAAAAAAGGCAAATGAGGGCTGAGGGAATCAAACCCTGTACCACAGGAGCTACATCTCATTACCTTTGATTACTGGGAAGGTGTGACTGGACAAAGTTCTTTTCAATGGATGTCTGCGAGACAAGCTCCACATTGCATACTTTTCTACAGCATACCTTAGTAATAAAAAAAATTACAATATAGACATTGAGGTATATACACTTTAACAGATAATACAACCATCTGTCCATCCACAATCCTTTTTCCCATATTTGCACATGGGGTCAGGGTGTCACTTCAAGAGTGGCAATCATCTAGAGCCAAGGTTTACCCCACTGGGTGGCTGTCATTATGTAACACATATGGTGCGTTAAGCTTATATGCAGCTATAAAACATTCAGCATTATTTTACAGTGCATGTATGCAGTTGTCAAATTTTAATTTCATTCCACAAACACCAAATTAGGAATATACATAGTTTATCCAAACTATTAAAATTCACTTAACTTCTTTAACCAGAAGATTTTTATAGCAGAAACTGTGAATATTTTTATGATATGATTTTGGTTTGACTGCCTAAGGAGAGGGTTTAATAATGGTGTTGGTACAGAGACAGGATCATTTTGTTTACATGCATGTTTTTTAATGAGATTTTAAATTGTATATGGGATGAGATTTCAAATAAAAAGGTACTTAGAAATGTGGTTGTTGCAAGCGCAGGACTATTTTGTTGATAGGTATGTTTTCAACGACATTTTAATTGTAGATGGGATGATAGATTTATGATATTTGTTGGGAACAAGTTGCACAGTTTAGCAACATTTACACAGCAAAGCCAATCACCATTATGATTTTTACATTTTTGACTGAATGTTAGTTGGTTAGGTAGGCACAGTTCTCTGCGGGGTGTGTACCAGTTTAATAACTGACTGGTGGGTGGGCACAGTTCTCTGTGGGGTGTGCACCAGTTTAGTAACTGGCTGGTGGGTGGGCACAGTTCTCTGTGGGGTGTGTACCAGTTTAGTAACTGGCTGGTGGGTGGACACAGTTCTCTGTGGGGTGTGTACCAGTTCAGTAACTGGCTGGTGGGTGGGCACAGTTCTATGTGGGGTGTGCCAGTTTAGTAACTAGCTAGTGGCAGGATATCTATCTGGGGTATAGAGGATGTTGTGGACAATATTAAGGTGAATATATGCTACTCAATTAGGTTGCTCCATCAAGTTAGGTGAGTAAAGGGCGAGGCTAGTATATTTAGTTAGCGTGATTACTTGCTAACTATGCAATTTTATTGTTAAGATTGCTCCAGCTTGGCTAATTGAAAGGATTCCAGTTTAGTGGAAATTGTTGTATATAGAGGCTAGGGAGTAGATATTTCTGAGTCTTGGTCATACATGCATATTCTGTAAGTAAAGGTTTGAGTTTATAATGAATTCCTAATTTATGTCTGTTTTTATGAACTGCATTTTGGATGCATTGATTGAGTCATGAACTATGGTTAATTATAGAGCTGTAACTAAAATGGGGCTTAAGGGAGCAACTGTCCTAGGAACAAGCTGTTAGGGGGCTGTTAGAGGGCTTTAGTGCAGTACTGGCATTTATTTAAAAGTCGCAGCTTTTTAAATGAATGCAGTTAGCTTTGTGCATTAGTAACTGCAACAATCAGGTTTTGTTGCTGCAATTAGTAACATGGCAATGTACTAAATTCATTCATTTAAGAACCTGCATTTTCTTAAATGAATACAGGATTGTTGTCGGTACTGTGATTTCTCCGCTAAGGTAACTGCCTATCTGCTGTTGATGTGCTTAATTAAATAAGGAAGTTTTTGTTTTTCCAAATTTAGGAACGCCTTTTTTTGGTTTCCACCTTTTCAGCTTTGGGATGATCCTTTTTTTGTTGTCCACAACTTTGGACTGAGGGACACCCCTCTTGGGGGAGGGGGGGAACAACCCAGGGTATCAGATGACCTAGTTTGGTCAGTTATAACTCCTAGTAGTATGTTTTGTACTAGCTTAAGTCTAATATTATTTACTGACAATATTTTGAAGTCACAATAATTTGATTGTTGGGTTGGAGGTGAAAATGCCATTTGTTGAGTTTTATTTTATTTACTTCTCAGAGAACATCTGAACACCTATGACAGTGTCACATACCACTTCCTCTAGTAATGGGAAAAACACAATGGAGATAGGAAATGCTTGCTAGTAAGTTTTGCTTGAAGTAGCCAGGGCTGGCAGTTTAGGGAGATAAAAAAGTGAACTGGTGATGTCAGACAGAAAAGCCTGATAATCAAAAGCAACACAAAGATCCAGGCCAATCAGAGTCTCCACTGTGCAACGGTTAAACTTCATTTGAAGGAGGTCCATTGGAAATATGTAAAGGACTTCTTACAGATCTATAAGTATTCCACTTCCATGGCTTCTGAATTCCCTCTGATTTTTTAACTTTTTCTTGGTCTTTAGTGAAGCTTTCAGGCCATAAAGCCACAGATTAAAAAAAATAATAGTCAAAGAAGGAAAGGATAAAGGAGGACGAAGTACCCAAAGTTGGTGAAAAAAGGAAAAGGGAGAGAGATGCGCTAATTGCAAATTGTCAGCAAGATTATGGCTAAGGGACCTGTGGGGTAAATAAATGCAGGTGCACGAGCGTTTAGGGTGGTGTCAGAAACCATTATGGAAGCTAGATCTGCTAGGACAGGCACTAAAGAAAGACGTGGCTCATGGAAGAAGGCTAAAGGGCTGGCTGGATAAAGGAATGACACAGGAGAGAGCAAGAACTGTGGGACTGCAATGATAGAAAACCATGGTCTGGTAAGGAAGCAGACTGAGGTAATCAGGAGAAAGAAGGAGGCAGAGAAAAGAGGGTAAAACGCGTCTGTGAGGGGGGTAGAGGAGAATGGAAAAGGAGCAGTGACAGGGCAGATAGGGAAGAAGAGGAACGACAGCTGGAGAGAACAGACAGTAAGCGTGTCAGAAGGGGAAGAGACAGTAGCAGAGACAAGGAACAGGAGATGAGAAGACTTAAACACATTTTGACATGTGCTGTGCCTCATTATTCCACAGTTCCTAGTAAACTGTTCCACGTCAAGGAACTATGATGTATTAATTAATCAAATGTTCTTCTAATAGTGTTATTCCAGTCATTCCTTTAGCTAATAAATGGAGTGCATACAGCTCTCACCCAGCGGATCTAATCCAGTATGCAGACGACTCAGAACTAATGTGCGTTGCTTCTTGAATCATACAATGTCAAACTGTCCTACAGCATTCCTTTACAAAAACTGGAAACTGCCTTGGGCAATCTAAACTACTTTGAAATCCAAAGCTCTTTTTGTAGCACATATGAATTCTTTTGTGTTAAGCATTTACTATTTGCTGTTTGTAATGTGAAATTTCAGGGGTTCATAACTGCTGTTTGTTCCCACTATTGATTCACTCAGAAGAGTCGTACTTGGTAGAGCACTGCTTCTCTCCCACGGATCCCAAACCACCTTACTGCATAGAATGCTCACCAGCTGTCCTTCCCTGTGGTTCTTGGTTCCTAGCCTGTCTCTGTAGGCTTCCACATTGTCCAGGGTCAGGCATCATTCTCTTTGTATGAATACACCTCATACCTGAATGATGTACAACAGTCATTCTGACTCAGCCTTGTTAAGCTTAAGCAACAAATATGTGGTCAGTTTCTGTTTTATTTTGTTACATTGTGTCACATGTCCTTCTCAACAGACGCAAACACAATTCCGCTTAATTTCCCTAGTGAGCAAGTCACTTAACCAGAGAGTATACCCAGGTCAGCAGTGAAAATAGAGAGATGTGCGTAGTGGGTTTACCTAGTTAACAGATACATAAAATACATAAAAAATAATACAAATAAAAATAGATATTCCGCTTTCATTGTTCCTTACTTTTGGATATGTCTGAAATAAAAACTTCCTGCTTTTTGCTCCACGGTGGTGCAGACATATGGGACACTGACTAATTTCCATTTCCCTGGGTTTGCCTAGTAAGCCAGGACACTGTAGTATGACAGTATCCAATCAGTAGGGAGACAATTTAGCAGCAGAATGTGGGCCTCTTTTTTTTTTTGGGGGTAGGTTTGCTGCAGGGCCACCACCTAGTGGAGAATAGGGGTGCATTAACAGAAACAGATACTAGGTGTGATTTCTGTGCCTGCCAAGTAGTGTGTAGCACTGGACAGAGGTCCGTATGTGACATCATAAAGTGATTGGAATTAGAAACCTTGCCTTTTTGTGGAGTGTACTGACTGCTTTCAGGAAGAGTTATGGCATACAAACACCTTGTACCAGCCAGCTGTGTGGCCTTGACTCTTGCCCCCACCCATCCCCCCATTGCCTGCTTACATAGGCAGAATGAGCGGAATGTAAGTTTCACTGGGAGCACATGAGAATATATAATCAGACTGGAGATAAGGAGACTGAAAAAAAATTCTTTTATACGAAAATTCTCTGTCTATCGCAGTTTCCTCAGGATGTAAAGCAGCATGTTGTAAATCTTGCTCCGGTGTCTCTCTCACTATATATATATATATGCTTCCAGTTTCTCTTCACCCAATACCTTTTCTCTATTTGAATCTTTTTCTTATTATAATAGACATTTATGGATTGTTCATTTTCAAAATTCACAATTAAATGACTTTTATTTTTTAATAGCATCATGCTATTTTGCTAATAATCCAGCTGCTGTTATCATTTAAGATGTTTTGTGATTCCTAACTTGTTAATGTACCATAGCCATTCTAAATTATGTGCAATGCTGTCTCTGACTCAGTGTGGAGCCTTCAAACACGATTCTGATTCAGACGTTTGCAGCCATGAAACAGTGAGTAAATTACTACAATTCTGTCAAAACAAAACTTGTTCCAAAATAAGAGAGAGTTTTATTATGTTTCACTTCGTGCATGTCACACAGAAGTGATTGAAATTGTTTTATTTATCTGAATGAACATTAATTGACTGCCCATGAGGAATTTCAATATCTAAACAGCAGGAGAAATGCCATCCTCTCTTGCCAGGCCTCAGTAGCAGTGGTGGCAAAAAGAAATGAAAATAAACAGTTAAAACCGAACGTCTCTGCCTCTATACTACTTTATTAACTTAATGTTTTTCTGACTCAGAACCTGTATTATTTTTAACATTGTTCTCTTCACATCTTGAGGGACATCATCTTCTGTTCTGTAATGTTCAATTCCATTTATATAATATTCTAACTTAATGGTAGTGTTGTAGAAAAGAGGACAATCCCAGGATGCAAAAAACTCCCTTACCAGCCTCAGTAAGAAGCTGAGATCAATCATAAAATCCTCCAAAGCTAGTTATGAAAATAAAGTTGCCAAAGATTCCAAGGACAACCACAAGGCAAGAATCTAAATGGCAATGCTCATATCTGCTCTGAGCTACAACAGAGTGGCATTAAATATACTGATCCCAAGGATATTGCCAATATCCTGGCAGATCGATTCAGTGCCAAATTCACACCCCTCTCTCCCACTAAAGGGCCCATCTCAATACCAAAAGATTGCCAAATACTGGTAATCATGACCACACAGGTAAAAAATGCACTTTCCAAAGCTAAGAATACAGCATCCATGGGACCAGACGACATCCCAGGTTGTGTACTACATGAACTACAAAATAAACTGGCACCTCACCTAAGCATCATGGATAATCATAGCCTCACCTCAGCCTTCGTGCCCAATGAGTGGCACACAGCTACAGTTATCCCACTCCACAAGGGGGGATTCACCTTGGATTCCAGGAACTATCATCCCATCAGTCTGATGAGCCTGATCTGCAAAGCCATGGAAAGCATTATCATGGAACTTATAAATAAAGACACTGGCAACCTTCAAACACTGGACCCCACCCAGTTTGGTTTCGTAAAGGGCCAATCTTGCCTCCTCAACCTGATTGACTTCTTTGAATCAGTCTCCAGAGCCGTGGACAAGGGTGAGGCGGTCCACACAGCCTATCTGGACATTGCCAAGGCCTTTGATACCATCCTTCACTCTGGAATCATAGATAAGCTTACTAAGCTGGACATTAATCCCTACATCACTCAATGGGTCGCCAACTGGCTTACTGACAGAACCCACACTGTAAAAGTAGCTGACTCAAAATCCAGCTCCAGACAAGTGACAAGTGGAGTACCTCAGGGTTCAGTCCTGGGACAGCTCTTGTTTGGCATCTACTTCTCTGGAGTACAGGCCAGCACTAAGGGACTCTGACTAACAAAGTTCACAGATGACTGCAAACTGGGAGCCATTATTGAATCCCCAAATGATGTGGATATTCTACAAAAGTGGCTTACTGAAACAGATGCTTGGTGCCAGAGCCATGGGCTCAAGCTCAATGCCAAGAAATGTATGGTTATCCCCTTTGGGAAAAAACATGTACCCATGAATTACCGCATAAGTGACAGTACACTAAACACTGAAAGTGTGATAAGGGACTTAGGGACACAAGTGGAGAGTGGTCTCACCTTCGATAACCAGATAGCCACAACAGTCAGGGATTCCTTCTATGTGGCACACCTCATCACTAAGGGCTTTTCATCCAGAAAAAAGGAGGTCATTGTCCTACTGTATTCATCCCTCATTAAACTCATTATAGAGTACAACAGCCTATTTGGTATGTACCTCACAAGATATCTGCAACAACTGGAAAGGCCACAGAAATACTTCACTAAAAGAATCACAGGCCTAAAGCAGATGCCCTATGCTGATCGTCTAAAAACACTCCAGCTATACTCTGTCACATATCGCCTACTCAGAGGCGATCCCTGCTTAACATACAAGGCCATGTCAAACCCATTGCTGTTGGACATGCTACACTTAAAGAAATCCCAATCCCTCAGAGCCACACGCTCCAGGGATCTAAACTTGGTCATCACAATGAACAAAACATGCTGGAGGGATAGGTTCCTGACCCAGAGACTCCCCATACTCTGGAATAGACTGCCCATACATATCAAGCTGAGTGCCTCTTTGGCCCTCTTTAAAAGGAACCTTGACGATTGGATGGGAGATAGGAAATTCATCCTGGGGATAACGTCAGTCACCCTGCTAGACAGGGGACCAGGGAAGTAAATATTCTGGGAAGAAATAGCCAGGGAATTGTTATGGCTAGGCTTGTATTCCCAGTCAGCAGTAGTTTGTTGGTTCCAAGTGCTAAGAATAAGAGATCAGTGAAAGCCCATCTGTTAAAGA
Source organism: Protopterus annectens (assembly GCF_019279795.1). Classification (NCBI taxonomy): domain Eukaryota; kingdom Metazoa; phylum Chordata; order Ceratodontiformes; family Protopteridae; genus Protopterus; species Protopterus annectens. Next base: position 1,085,753,032 of record NC_056737.1, on the reverse strand, counting down.
AACGCCTAGCCCAGACGTCTTATTATGACAAGTCCAGCAAACTGCTCAGTCCATTACATGAAGGAGAAACAGTGAGAATGCAAACGTGCAAATGCTATGATTGGACTGGAGTCATTAAGAGTATTTATCCAGAGCCGAAATCGTACATTGTGGAATCACAAGGAGTAGAGTTTAGGTGGAATAGGAGACTTTTGATGCTGGTGTTCAAGCCTGTCTAACAGCACCTTGCCTGAGAGAAAGACTCTTTATCTCAGAGTGAGCTGTCCAGCTTTCCAGTTGACGTTCCGGTAAATATCTCTTTTCCTGAGTTAAATCCTGAAGTTCCTGATATGAGTTGTTCACTGAAGAGTGTCCCTGCTGCTAAACCCAGTTCTGATTACTATATTAGGTCACATTTCCAGACTATGTTACCGATACACAGCAACTTGGACATGAACATTGTGTTGGTTTCTGATGTCTATATTATTGCATGTCTTATTCCAATGTTACTTCATTGAGGTCAATCTATTTAAGACGGAGGATGTACATCAATACGTGTGTACAGCTTTAAGAAACTTTCTATGGGCTTGCACAAGTGTATAAATACTGAGCACTTGTGAGCCTGACTGCCATTTTGTAGCAAACTGCTGAGATGTAAGCATGCATGCCTGTGTAGTCTGTCAGTTAATCAGTTTGTTTATATTTTCTACTGCTGCTATCCATCCTGATGTGTTTCTATGTAATAAAGCATATAAATGAACTACCTAACCTGTTCGTCATCTATATTAGAGAGGGATGAGCAACAACAGGATTAATTCCTGCAGCTATCATGGATAATTTGCTTCAATTTCCTATCATCCTACATAACTTGTTACAGCTGCTCTCACCTTAATCACAATCCTCCTCTTTTCTGGTTACGTGTTTTTCTTTCTTTTCCATAATAATCACAGCTAGCAAATATAGCCTTTATATTTGCTTTGACTTACACTTTTAAGAGTGAAGTATATCAAATAGCATCTTATTCACAAATCATTTACGTAAGTAATCTGCACGTTAATTACACACTGAATAAGACCTCTGCAGCAGTGTCAGTCTTACACCTTGCACCAGGATATACTCTGCAACCTTACTGTCAGAATTAAACATATTTCTCTTAAGTGAACTTTTGGTCTCTAAATTGCTGACAGTTGTGCATATGTCAGACCAGTGTTTGTGCATCCTACGTTGTATTGGCACCTTGTTCATGAGGAGGTCCTATGCTCACACCTGTGCAGTACCAGAATGTTCTCTGATTCCCCCATGACCCTGAACTGGATAAAGCAGGTAGTCCGAGAATGAATACTCTGTAGTGGTTAAATAAAATAACAAACCTAAAATAGTTGATTCACTTCATCCAAAGTCAGGAAAAATGTCTGTTGCAAAACTGACCCTTAACCCATTAAAACTGTATTCATTCCACTAAGAATAACACTGTAAAAGAAAACCAAACTAAAAAAGAAAAGAAATACCCTTGTAGCTGATGCCTCAGGCTAGAACCTGAGCTTGCTATGCCTTTTCCATCCTAGTGCAACAAATGTTTGGTTTCAAAATAAATAGCCTGACCTGCTACTGTGTTTTCTCTTCATTCTTTTCAGTTCAGCTCCTGTGCTGTGCGCAGATCTGCACCCCTACCTTTCTTTTACCAAATGACCCATTTGCATACATACTATGCCATCTGAGATAGAGTAAGAGGTCAAATTACCTTTACTCAGAATAAAAAAAATATCCAGTGTACACCCTGAGGTAACTTTTCTGAATTCAGGAACAGCCCTAACACAGATGCGTTCACTGTCTATTTATTCAGAAGGGTTACACAAAGTTCACACATAGTGTACACTTAGTCGATACCTTTATGAATCCCCTCAATTATGTCTCCCCTGAAACAAGCTATAAGTGTACCAGCACTAACCTGGTCAGAAGCAAAGAAACAAATAAATAAATAATGATGTCCTTATTAGGTACCGTACCAACTGTACTCATACCAACCAAGATATAAATAAATATATCCTCCTTAGGTACCAGCTGAAGTCTTCACACTGCAGAGAGTTCTCATACCAACAAACAAATAAATATATCCCCATTAGGTACAACTCCAGTCATCACTCAAAGACAGTATCTGTACCAAGAAATAAATAAATATATTCCTTTTAAGTCCAACCCTAGTTGTCACTGTGAAGACAGTATTTGTACTAATAAATAGGTAAATCCCTACTAGGTACCAGCTGTGGTCATACCAATAAATAAATATGTCCCCAATTAGATCCCAACTATGGTTGACAGTCTGAGGGCAATGCTCAGTCACAAGGACACCAGCTGTTGTACGTCTCAGTTTCCAGAGTGGTTACTGGACACGGAAATGAAAAATGGTTCAAGTCCTCACAGGCCACAATGTTGTAGACGGCAGGAAAGAAAATTTCCTCTTGCTCAGCCATTACCTGCCTAGTGTTCATTTAGTCACCAGTCATGCAACTGAATTGACAAGGGTCTGCTAAACAGTAGCAAAGCAAAAAGCAGTGTATGTGATGTTAATTTGAGGAATAAAAATGTTCCTAATCAGGTATTCCTCCAAAGCATAATTATTGTGGCACTGTAAACCGTCAAGAGAAACTTAATCTTACCATCTTTAAAATATCCCTAAGCTGTCGCACTCATTCAGCACTTACCTGCCAAAAATCGCAAAGACTTTTCATTTTTTGTTGGTTTAAATCTTATGGTGGCGCTATGGTGTTTAGCAAAGAAAAAGCTGCCTTAAACAAATGAAGATACTTGCGTATTTTCTACACTCGATTATATAGTCTGCTTATTCATTTATTGTTAAATATTATTTGTTTGATGCTTTCAATGTGCTTTCTCTGTTTTATTTGTTATGTAATAGTACATATACAGATGCTTAGCAACAAATTCACACAAAAAATGTATTGTTTTACTAATTAAGTGCTCAGTTGTTTTTCAATGAACTAAGGTTATAAACTGATTTTACTTTTGCAAGTGTAAGAACTCAGAAATGATACATGAATCCAAACTCTTATTTTGTTTAATAAAACTCTGTCTTGGGTAATTCCAGGATTTTCACAAATCAACTTATTCATTTTGATTAGTTTTGTGCTTCTGGGCCGTAACACAAATACAGCTCTCTTGTCAGTTTTGAGCTGAATCCAGATGTGCTTGGTGACTGATATTAACAACTATGAACCCTACTATTTTCAGTTTATACCACTATGTTCACAGCCCTAACAGTAGTTCTGGTTTGTCTCGACAGAAGTCTCTGGGCAGGTGAGCCAAGATGTTTATCACAAGGAATATTTCTGAGATTCAAGAGATTCAGGAAAACATCACTCGTATCTCATGCTGACTTCTCTAGTAACTGTTTCGCACTTTGAACCACATGTTTTTCCAACCCTTTTGACTGCGGGTACTCAGGACTACTCATAACATGGATAAGTCCCACTCTTCAGTGAATCTTTTGAACTGCTGGCTTGTAAACTGTGTGCCATTGTCAGAACTTTGTGCGGACTACCATGGACTGCAAAATGATGCTTCATCTTAGTAATTACAGTATTTGACACCAGATTAGGAAGTGGGTCAATCTCGAACCAGTTTGAATAAGAGTCTACTAACACCAAGTAATGTTGACCATTCCATTTGAAAATGTCAGTGGCTACTGTCGACCAAGGTAGTTCAGGAATCTGGTTTAGCTGAAGTGGTTCCTTCTGTTGATGTGGCTTTCCACTGTTGCATACAGAACAAAATGAAAGTATTCTGTCAATATCCTTTGACATAAAAGGCCAAAATACTAGTCCTCTCACCCTTCTTTTAGTAGAATCAGTTCCTGGGTAGCCATGATGCAAGATATCAATATACTCTTGTTGCAAAGACTGTGGAACAATCACTTTTGGACCTTTCATGATGGTACCATTGTCAGACAAAATCTCATCTCTGTAAGGAAAATAAGGTTGCACTTCTTGAGGTAAACTAGATTGCTTTGACTGCCATCCTTGATTGATTCATAGATTAGGTTCATAGGTTCATAGATAAGCCTAAACCCTGCACCTTGTGTCTGTAAGGTAAACACCTTAATCATTATGCCAACCTAACACAATGGGTTCTTTAGTTACCAACAAAGTGAAAATGCACAAACATACATCTGAACCTCTTAGCACAAGAAATCTGTAGAAAGCTTAAAATAACGTAGGGACAAGTTGATAGAATAAAAGCATGTGTGTTCTAACACTCATCCATCTACCTATGTAACTGAATAAACTACTGGAAACTTCACCAAGGTGTCATTATTCCCACATGGAGGGTATCAGGGAGACTTGAGTCTCATAGATCTGATAGCTAAAGTGATTTTATCTGAACTAATCCTTTATACTCTGTTAGTCCTGTCACCCTCTGGGTCACAGGTGGGATATCAGACTTCGCTCAATCCCTTTGGACTACCTCTGTTTTTTGACTGAAGGTTAGAGGATGGTTGTGCTTCATTACAGTCTGATCTAAGAATACAGCTCACTACAGCTGGACAGATATTATAAAGTCAAGCCACTTCCCTGTGTGTACGGTACAGCAGGATAAATCATAGGTACATACTACGGGGCCACACATTCTTTCAGAACAAGAGGCAGTACAGTACTGTTGGCCTAAAATGGTTGAGCTTCTGTAAAACAGGATCTGAGACTGTATGATTTCTAAGCTCATCAAGATGTGTGGAAGAAAAATGTCTTGCTTCCATGACTTCAAAATCAAGATTCTCATTCGCTTGCTGTTCAGTGGTATTTCTGGGTGATCTGGATAAAGTATCAACAGGATAAAGAAGTCTGCCTTTTGTGTAGACAAGATTGAAATTGTATTGCAATCTCAACATCATACATTGCAATCTGGCTGGAGCTGTATATGCATAGGCTTTCTCAAAATACTAACTAAAGGTTGGTGATCTGTTTCAATCTGAATAGATCTACCATAAATTAATCATGGAACTTCAAACACACAAACACAATTGCCAAAAGCTCCTTCTCTGCCTGTGCAGACTGCATTTCAGTTTGGGTTACAGTTCTGGATGCATAGGGAATAGGTTGACCCTCTTGAAGAATGACTGCACCAAGACCAAATTTTGAAGCACCACAGGAAAGAGTAAATGGTTTGTGAACATCATAGTATCGGAGAGTTGGTGGACTGTCAATTCTCTGTTTCAGGACATCAAATGCTCTCTGGTGCTGTTCCAACCAAAACCAGGATGCATCTTTACATGTCAGCTCTTTAAGGAGTGTTGCTAGTTGGCTTAAGTCTGGAATGAGATTGCCTAGTTAGTTAACCATACCAAGAAAACATTGAAGGGCTTGAGCACTGTCTGGAGCTGGCATCTCGAGAATTGCTGTGTGCTTGGAAAGGTCTGGTTGTAAGCCTGAACTGGTAAACAAATGAGCAACATAAGTAACCTCATAAACTGAGCTTGCATTTCTGTGGATTCAGCTTAAGATTCACTTGACATGCTCTTTCCAGAACTTTCTTGAGGTTTCTGTCATGCTCAGCTTCACCATTACCTCTTACTAGAATATCATCTACTATAATAGCATAAGGATGCCCAGAAAAAAATTGCTCCATTGCACATTGAAATACTTCACTGGCAGAATTTATGTCAAATGGCATTCTCAAAAATCAGTACCTGCCAAAAGGAGCACTGAACATGATTAGCAATGAAGATTTCTTGTCAAGCAAAGTTTGCCAAAATGAACTCTTTGCATCCAAGACAGGAAAAACAGTGGCATTTGGCATCAGAGCTGCATCTTCTTTGTACGCTTTGGATGATGAGAGCTTTTCAGTGCTTTGTTCAAATCTCGTGGATCAATACATATTCTGATATCATCTGAGCTTTTTTATGAGCTACCACCGTGGAGAATACCCATTCAGTATGTTCATCAACTGGACAAATCCTACCTTGTTGTGCCATTTTATCTAGCTCGGCTTTGACTCTGTTCTGTATAGCTACTGGAAGTTTCTGGGTTGGCCTGGCAGCTGGGCTGACATCCGGATCTAACTTCATGTAGTACACAACTGGAAACTTGCCTAGTTTGTCTTCGAAAAGATCAGGAAAAATATACTGGGCAAAACTGGAGTAGTGGTCTGTCAAACTAACATGATGGTCTTCCTTATTAAATGAAAGCTATCCCATTTTCAAACTGTTTTTGAGCCCTAATAATGACTGTATGTGCCTTTTGACCACATAAAATAACAACTGTTAACTTTTCCTAGCAGAGTAACATGAAAGTCCTACTGAGCCTTCAGTTTGAATCTCTTCACCACCATAAGCAACAAGCTTTGCACACTTTGCTAAATCAAGCTTCTCATCAGCACATACTCTAGCAAATGTTTCTGCAGGCATAACATTGCACTTTGAACCTGTGTCAGCTTTGAGCTCTGTGGGTTTTCCATTTATCCAAACAGTACAAATACTTCATTCTTTGCCCTTAAATCTACTGTATTGACTGTTTCATTAAGCACAGACACCATCAACACAAAAAGTAGGGTCATGGCTTTCTAACTGATCAATTTGCTTCTTGGGATGTTCCCTTTTAATAAAAGAATGTGTGCCTTTTGATTTACAAAACCTTTTGAAATGATTCTACTTATTGCATTTGTGACATTGCTAACCAAAAGCTAAACATTTTTCCCTTTTAGGCTCATGACTTCCTCCACATTTACAACAGTTGGCTATAAAACTGGATGGGGGCCCATTCTTTGAGTTTGCTGACTAACCCATACTTCAATAAGACTGTGCGTGCTCTGGAATTTGCTAGAAAGCTATGGGGTTTCCCAATGAGTGTTACAGGGCTTACAGTTGCTGCCATGTGCTTGGGCCTGTTTCTTTTAACCATGTGCTGCATACTATCAACAGTGACCTTAGAAGTTGCAGGAAACATGTAAGCCTAGTTGTGTGCTTTTCCTGTAAGGTCATATATCTCACAAATCTGAGTGGCTGTATTCAAAGTTAAATCACTGTCACAAAGCAAAATCTTTCTCACAGCATCATCTTTAATACCACACACAAGTCTGTCTTTTATCAACTCATGCCTTAAATTACCAAATCTGCACATGTTAGCTTTGTTTCTCAAATCAGTTATATATGCTGGAAACAGTTTCACCAGACTTTTGATCCCTTGTATAAAATAAGTAACTTTCCATTGTAACATTCATTTGGGGATTACACATTTCTCTAAATTTATGTTTTAAGCACTCGGGGTCCTCCCTTGACTCATGCAGTACCACTGTATGATGGTTTCCCTCTCTCCTGCAAGACAGCAGGTGCATACACAAATGAATGCTCCCTTTCTATGGCTTCTGATCCAGCTAAATTAAGCAGAATAAATGCCTTTGTATGGTCATCTTTATCAGAAAATGCAGCCTGTATAAAAATATCGTACTCTTGCTCAAACACTCTCCAGTTTTCTGCAATATTATTAACAAACACAAGTGGATCTGGTTTCTGAAATCCATCTGCCCTGCCAACATATTATGCCCAAACACAGTGAAAAAATATGGCCCTTATAATTATATACAAACAAGCTGATATTTGTGCCTGTAATAATATTCATATGCACAATAAAATTTTGAAATACTGTACTTTGTAAAATATGCTTTGAAATGGCTGTATTTTGCGAAATAACTACTGTAATACTGCACAAACGTATGAACACTTCAAACACTTCAGACAACTTGAATAGCTTTGATTAATGCAAAAAAGTAGTGCTTAGCGAAGAAATGCAGTCGTTTCCCTTATTTTATTCATTTTATGCAATTTGCACTTAATTTCAAACATTTTCTGTAGTTATTTCAAATATTTCTGTTAATATATCGTAATTTTGAATATCCCTGTTACTTAGACATTCATTTAGAGTGTTCTGAATAAGAAATAGTTTCAGCAAGTTTTAATACCTGAAATTCGTTTCTGACCTGTTTTGCGAATTATACATGCAGTAGGGATGATTCACTCCTATTTATTCCTCCAATCATAACTGAGTGCCTCTCGGTCTCGAAGCTGAGGAATCTGGATCCCATTCTGGCACCATGTCACTCGGCCCTCTCTAGTATAGATGACGAACAGGTGGGGTAGTTCGTTTATATGCTTTATTACATAGAAACACATCAGGATGGACAGCATCAGTAGAAAATATAAACAAACTGATTAAATGACAGACTACACAGACATACATGCTTACATCTCAACAGCTTACTACAAAATGGCAGTCAGACTTGCACGTGTTCAGTATTTATACACCTGTGCAAGCCCCTAGAAAACTTCTTAAAGTTGTACAAACATATTGATATACACTTATTATAGCAGAGCAATCTGAGGGACCAGGGTAGGAAAAACTAAGATACGGAAGAACAGTTCTGGAAATGCCAAAGCCTCTGCTAGGAACTGAGGTCATGGTGAACTGTGGATAAATGATGAAATACACAAATGGAAATGTGTGGATATCATTTGTGGGTTACAACAAAAAAACAAAACATTGTTAATCAGTACTTGTTTTTGAGCATATTCATTAGTTACTTTCTTCTAAAGAAAGAAATCTGAAGATAATTTGCCTATTTCAACTTTAAATCCAGTGTGTACAGATTACTAGAAAGAAGAAATACAACAATTCAGATTGTGAACTAAGATCCCATATTTATGAAGATGTGTCACCTATATATTATTTTTCTTTTATAACACATTACTACACACTCTAAATACATAATAGTGATTCATGCCTGGACATTTTTGCTGTCATACTGTTTATTACAAAAGTCAAATATGCATCTTCTTTAGCAGACACTTAGATAAAAAGCATTTTGATATTTAGCATAATGTTAAGATATTAATATTAGAAATGGCTGGTTTAGTTAAAATTCAAATACCTCTCTGAGCAGTTGTATATTGGATCTTTTGAGCTTTTTAACATTAAAAGTTTGTTCAGGTCTTCTCAGTCTTACCTCTGTTTAAGCATGGGCAAATTAAACAGAGCAGCTGTGCATATATTACGTACATTAAAAATCAAGGCACTGCACAGTAGTTCAGTTCGACTTTGATTGTCTGACAGCTGTGTATATTTAAATATGTTAAAAAGTAATGCATTCTACAACATCTCACTTAAAATTTGATTCTGTCAAGAGATCATGTGGACTTGAGATGGTGCATAATGAATTAGTGATCCTATCACTGAGATGGGTTTCTTGTAATTCAGAATGAGAAAGTGCCACCCTGTTCAATCCTTTAAAATATCAATGTGCGCTGGGACCACTATTTACTGTGAAGGTGGGGAAATATAATGAAGCCTGTTGAAACTATGTCATAATAAGGGGATGTGCTGCTCTAAGTGGATATCATATTTCAGGCTAAACTGTTTCCATATTCCATTTCCTGACACTGGAACGCAGTAGTCAGATACTGGAAATTAAAAGTGTTTAGTAAATGCAGGTATGCAAGCCTTATATCAGTAACACCTCTGCTAATTTGCTAATGAGGGTGTATGTGTATCTATAACCAAAGTACTATGTTCAAGGTAATACCAGGTGTGCATGTAAACCCTAGGTGCATCAAAGGTATTTCCTTCTCTGTGTCCACAAGTGCAGGAGTAAAGCATACACTCTGAGGCTCTCCCCTTGGCTTCTTCCACATTATAAATGTATGTGGCTGTATAGTTTCCATGGCAACTGATATTCTTCAAAAGTCATCTAACCAGAAGGAATTGTTTGTGTGCTAACAACAGCTGATATGAATCTGATACATTTAGTTGTTCAAATGTATTTTCAGAGTACAGATTTACACAGGCTGGGATTCATTAAAATAAATGATCGTACAGTACAGCTTGCTGTAAACAATTTGTATCCACAATAGATCACATCACATGGCGCTAAGTGCATATTAATGATTCCTTAGTGCCATGGTGGAACTCTGTGTGTAGGCCACTTCCGTGATCGGAATGCATAACATGGCACCTATTGCCTTGTATTGTGTAAAGTAAATGAATACCTCTAACTCTCTACCGACAATTTTTAGATTGCTTGCTTGAAAAGTAATACCTGTGACTAAAGCACTCACATTTCATCTCCCTCTCCTAATACAATAAATTAACTGCTTATATTTGAACCGCTCATAGTGATAGAGGAAATGGTCATATGTATGTTTGTGAATAATGTTGCCCCATCTCCCATGCATGTTCCAGATACAGCTTAAGGTTACAGTACTCATATGTTCCTATGTCCAGTTCACAAAATGATTAAAAACACTTTGCTTATGTCAGGGGTAGCCTCTGCCCTCTTTCCCATTTACAAAGTAACTGAAATTTGCAAACATCATGTTTAGGATAGGGTTACCCCTCATGTCCTGTTCCCTAAAGTAACTAAATGTTTATGTCTGGGGTCACCCTCCATCTTCTGTACTGCTAAATAATGACTTGTTCTAAGTATGTCTATGCGACCCTACTCTCACCTCCCATGTATCCTAAATATTATATAAATGCGTGTTTAAGGTAGACTCCCCTCTACTTTCCTTCCAGTCACTATATATAATATATAGGGTTCATAGGTTAGTACTAGGCTAACTGCCCTTGTGGGCCATTTTAAGCCTAGCCAATTACCCCATGTGAGAATCAAACCCTGCACCTTGTGTCTATAAGGTAAATACCGTAACCATTATGCCAACCTTCCACCCTATACATATATATGTTTTAGACTGCTCTTGTCTAGGGCAGACCACTCCCAGTGTGGCCTATCAGGAAGCACACACTTCAATGCTCTTTTTCAGTGGGAAGTGCTTTCAGCATGCCAGATCATTCTGGTACCATGGCAAACAAGAGTAATTCGTAAATGAGCTGCTTTTAATACCTAGCATCCTCTGGCATGGTGTTTGTATCTGGTACGAATGCAGTGTATGCATGTCATGACCTAGTGGGGGCAAGAAAGAGACAGACAGCAGCAGACAGACTATATGTAACTTAACACACACTCTGCAGCTTTTCTATCACAAGAAGAATGTAGCTTTTGACTGCATTTGCTCCTTTTCTATGTGTTTGTTTGTTTCTTTGCATGTTTTAAATGTGTTTATCCAAGTTGAGCACTAATTTTAGGCCCAGTCTGTGAGTTACATCAGTAATGCAATGAATAAGAAGCATTGAGAAAAAAAAAAGGGAAAAAAGTGGGAAAAAGACATTTAAACATGTACAGAGTATACATGTCCTCCCCGTGGTTGGGTGGGCATTCGAAAGAAATGCGTAAATGGGCGTGTCTTCGTTGAAGGTTGAACGTCGAGCTGGCACCTCTGCGTTCGTGAAAATCTGCTGCCAATCATTAGAGGACTGGAGTTCCGCTGTGACGACCCCTAACCGGGAAAAGCCGAAAGACAACAACAACAACAGAATATACTAGCATGACAAATAATGCAAATTGTTATATGTATATGATTTTCTGCAATAGTGCAGCATGAAGTTTGCTAAGTAAAATGATTTTTCTTTGGAGATTTATCTGTTATTAAAGCGAGGAAGGACTAGGAGATGAACAATAAAGAAAAGAGTGTGGGATTTATTCTGCATAATTAAAATTATTGTCAGTATAATACTGGACAGGAGGTGAAACTGATATGCACTCATTGTTTTCAGTATAGCAGTAGATGGAGGTGAAACTGATATGCACTATCATGGTTAAAATATGTACAATTATGTGATCCGACAGGGAATGATATGCCATAATGAAAGCAGGCTTTTAGCATGGTGCATAGTTTAGAAGTAGTCTGCCACTGGAAAATTAAGTAACTGCATTACTGCAGAAATATTTACAATTGAGTTGTGATGAGTTAAATGATTTGTGAAAGTCTATCTAGGAGATAGGGTTTTTTATTCTGGAGGGGAACAACTCACATAGACTGGTGTCTAATACAGAAAAATTGAGATCCCTAAAGTGGAGCTTATTGTATGGGGTACAACAAGCTGGGGAGCTGCCTTGGAAGGGATCGCACATTGTAATTTGACTGCTGTGAATGAGTCTTACTGCTGGATAATGAAGGGAAGGATTCAAGCAGTAAGTCCACTCTTTATTGGGCAGGAAGTCATTTGGCTTTTGGTGATACTAACTTAGAGTATTCTTTGAGGGGTGCCAGAGTAATAGACCTATAGATTTTATTCGATCTGTTTGAATATCATTGAGGTTCTTTTCAAAGGCAAAAGAAATTATTGGAAAGACTGAATTGGGCTTATTTCAGTCGGCTCATAAGTACACCTTTACATATAGCATTTTTGCACCTGGGGGAAAGAAGTGAGAGATCTTCCATGCTCAGAAAAAGTGACTTGTGAATCTTACCTTCAGTTAATTGAATGTGGATCTAGCCAGAGCCCTAGGTATTTGAACTGTGTAGTAGTTTCTAGAAGATGGTTATTTTCCTCAGTTATGTGCCTGTTAGTTGAAAGCGAAGCTTGTTTGCTTCATGCCAGAGATGATTGCCTTGGTTTTCTTGGTATTCAGGGTAAAGTTCTTGTTAGATAACCAGGCTGCAAGGAACTGAAGATCTTTTTTTCAAGTTGTTTATGTGTGATGGGACAGACCTGTAGATAACCATGTCATCTGTGCGGAAGATAATGGGAAGCCGAAGAAGTTCAGAAGGGAAGTTGTTTATGACTATGGAGAACAGGTTTGGAGATAGACCTGAGCCTTAGGAAATGCCTTTGGGAGGATTGAGGGGTTGAATGAGGTGGATGCAGTTTTTACATTTATGTGTCTATTTAAGAGAAAGTTGATAAACTGGATGCTTCTGAGCTAATCCCAGTGGCAAACAGGTACTTTGTAGCATGATGTGATCAACCAGATAATATGCTTTGGCTATATCAATAAAAGCTTAGTTAGTAAAGTTGTCCTTGTCTATGCTGAGAGGTTTGTCATCTGAAAGTATCCATAATGCAGTAGTAATGCTTCAATGCATGCAAACAACATACTGATATCTCTAGAGCAGGGAATATTTTTGATATATTCAGACAATTTTTCTCTAGAAGTTTGTTAAGAATTGATAGTATAGAAATAAGCCTCAAGCCAAAAGTAGTCTGGGGTGAAGTAATTTTGGAAATGGCTTTCACAATGACTTTTTTTCAGTATGACTGTCAGTGTATTTTGCATTAGATCTCGGTTTAATACCTAGTGTAATGGGCTGAGTATAAAATGTCTACGTGTTTTGATGAACTTGGGTTCAGACAGCTGTGACCTATTGGGATAGCTTTGGCAATTTTCTTAAGACAGGCTTTAGTTTCTTTTCTTTTTAATATGTTTGGTGGGGAACAGGCAGTGTAAGGACATGGACTGGGGGATATGTCATTATTATTATTTATGGAATCTAGGATTTATGGAAGATGTTCTGAAAGGAAGTAATTGGCATGAGTTGCCTTTTTCACGTAGTACAGTATTATCATAATTTTGCTATTATTTTATATTATTTTACAAGCCCTAACTATTAGATTAATTTGCATCTAGAGCTGTTTGTGGTGGCACAGATGAGACAACAAATATGCTAGGGTAGACGTAGTTATATATCTTGGAATGGACTTACTGGGTATGCTATCTAGAAGTAGGAATTTATCTCAGGTAATGGAGACTGGTGTGGATTTCCACTGGAACAAAGTTTTGTCCCTTAATGCTACTACGACATTTAGTTCTTTGGTCATCCAACAAGCCTGTTTTCGTTTGAGTGAAAATAATTTTCTTTATAACATTATATTTTTTAATAAATTGGCTGATTGATTTATATCTGCACAAGCAGAAAACAGGGGTCCAAGTCCATTGCAGAAATGTGATCTTTTAGTTTTGTAGAGTTTCTGGGATGTTTAGTCCAAAACAAAATAAGCTTGTAGGGTTTGCATAGGCTGGTGATTGTAAAGAGTGCAGGGGAGTGGTCAATTAGGGATTGGGTGGTTATCAAGGAAGTGGTGGTGTGACTATTGTAACCATGAGTATTATTCATAGGTTTGAAGGGGATGGATCTGTTGTTTTTTGGTTGGTGGTGGGAATGTTTGGTTCAGCAGTTTATGACTGTCTGGTTTGAAATGGGGTCTAGTAAATTCTGCTAATATTTGTATAGGGCCAAGTTAAACTAGGAACACAAAAGGAGGCCTGATTTGAAGGGACTGTGTAGGTTTATATTGAAGTTTCCTAAGATTATCAGGTTTTCATAGGAACTAGTTTTGTGAAGGATATTAGAGATAAGGTTTTTATTTTTTTTATTTTTTAACTGAAGAAGAGGATGAAAGGTATATTACTGCTATATGTGGTAAGAGGCTTTTATTTACTGGAAGGGTAACAAGTAGCTAGTCGTGGCTCTGATTATTGTTAAAGTGCATTGGCTACCAATGAGCATATGTAGTGTTTGTATAGTAGCATAGTTATACCGATTCTTAGGCCTTTTATACTGTCATAGAGGTGTTTATATCCTGGAAAGTACTGATGTTGGTCAGGTGTCCCATTTTTATTCCAGGACTCTGTAACGCTATTAAGTCTGGGTGGTGGAAATGGCGAAAAGGAAATGCAGTATTATTTTAATTCTTCTTGCATTAAAAGGGGTACACTTTACTGGTATGGGTGGCCTGTTCTAGGGGAGAGAACCTTTAGTTGGGTGACCTGGATTGGAGTCTCTATTTAGGAACATAGCTGGATATTCTGAATATAAAACTCTTATTACACACACCGACGCACATCTATACCAAACTAAATGGAAATTACAGTAGTAAAAATAATAAGCAGCTTGTAGTAAATATAGTTTCCAATATGCAAGAAGTACAGACACACTGTACTTTTCTCAAAAAACTGCACTGGCTTCAGTCTGTAACCTGCATTTTCATTAGTGCCACCTGCAAAGGACTGACACATGCCTTAACCTATCATATCCTTATATAGTAATTTGTTTTATGACATACCCCCATACAGATTTTTTTTTCTATTGGCTTGCTCTACCCCTGCTGATCATCAAGCCCTCTTTCCTGACCACACCACAGACACTTTTGATACCCTGGGGTGAGATGGTTTCATCCCTGGAGGTGGCAGTCAAGTATGCTGGGAGTGTGATGTCATCACCCATGTTGGGTATTAAGTTTTTTCTCCTCAGTCATGTTTCTTCCTATGACATCCATGTCACCATGAGTGATGCATTGGCTCCACTCTACTAGTGACAGTCCTTCTGTACAATCTCCAGAAGGGATTCCATCACAGAAAATGTGCCCAGACATGTGTATCTACCCCTACCTGTAATGAGAGGTGAGCATGTCTCACCTCATCATTCCTCTCCCCCTCCAATGTTAGCTCCTCCAGTACCTGAACCGCCACTTGAACCCGGATCACCTGGATCTTAGTCAGGACTTTATCCTTCTCTATGACAATGGAGCTGCCATTACTTAGTACAGTAATTTAACACAGTGAAGAGTTAAGAGCATTTAGTTCACCTTACAAGTAGTATTACTTAAAAATGAAAAATACAGCTTGCAAAAAAGAAGTGGTGGTCCTTTAGTTTAAAATATAAATTAACAGCTGTGGGGCAGAACTGCAAGTATCACATGTCGTAGATTGGGGGGTAGCCAAAAGCAGTGCCTACTGGCCCATGGCTGTCCTCATCTCCTTATTCCTAAGGGAAAAGGCTAGCAGTATAGCCACATTAGGAAGCAGGGGTGCAATAGCTGAGGCCACAGAAGCTTGCTATACACCATAATTTTGTGGCATCCACCTGTGGCTAGCATGAGCCCTTCTGTTTATTCATTGTGTGGGATTTTGCATGGTGTGACGGAGTGCTCACAAACAATTGAATATGCTGTATTACAAGCAGCATGTTAGATGTGCCTTATTGTGTTCAGCTATAGAGTTTGATACAGTGCAAATTCCCATCTCACTGGCTGTTGCAAAACAGAATAAGGCAACTACATTTTTAATTTTAATTTGCATTTAGTCATTTGTTAACTTGTTAAGTGAAACGGCCCCTTGTCCGACATGACCTTGGCCAGTGAATGGAGGTCATGAGTAAACTCTGGATCTCTTGGCACCATGATGCATAAAAATCTATAAAGCAAAACAGACTTATGCCATATTGCACTACAACGTTTTATGAATCTCAGCAACTGTAATTGTTCATTTGTTTGTTTTTTCACTGTTCTATGAACTTGTTTTTATTCTTGGTTGTGGACTGTTAATTGAAGTACATCATCCTTAGTTACAAGAGGCAAAATTTTGCTGCTTTTACTATGCAGAGGTTCAGGTATCTGGGCCAAGCTTATATAGCTAGAAGTGGTAAATAGTATTTAAAGATCTGTCTTACAAATTTCAGTATAAACCATTTGGCTTATTCCATTCATCCACCTTGTTCAAAAGCTATCATGTAAAAGTGATTTGAGAATGCCAAGGAATTTTACACAGAAAAAGTGATTCCAGTAGACTGGCTAGTGGAAAACGTTTTACAAAATCTCAGTAAAATTATAAGAACTGGTAAATCCAGTGGGTTCACTGGAAGTACATTTAAACAGAGTGCTGACTTACAAAGCTAGCAAACTGTTTAAGGATAAAGTCAGACAAAAAGATACCATGTCTAATCAGGACAAGAGAAATCACAGATTAAGGCTAGAAGGAGAACAGCACAGACGGGAAAAACAACAGAGAAATAATATGCTGATATAAGAAGAGACCAGGAACTTGTTCCTTATCATGGATTAATTGTGATAGTGAGAAGTAATAAAATGAACGTGACTTCTAATTCTAAATTCAGCTTAGACATCTTAGTGAAATAAAAGTGTCACTGATTAGTTTGCTAAGTGAAAAACACATTAATACTATGAGGAATACGCAATTGTATTAGTGATGACTGCATCAAAAGTCTTACTGTTTGTCAACAGTGGAAATGAAAGATACTTTGCACAATAGTCATTTGTTTTTGTGAATTTGGATGGCAAGTTTTACAGGTAGTTTTTTTTATTGTTTTTATTCAAAGGTGTCATTAAATTTCACTGAGACTGCAATTTAAATCTTTATTTTGCGTGCTTGATGTGATTTCACCATGTGTATTAATTGTACTTGTGTGTTTGTTCTTTTTTTATGATTTGTAGTTATTTCACTGCAATGGGCTGCACTTTTTTTTACCTGTCACAGCTGACCTCAGGATCTTTCACTTTAGCTCCCTTGTCACCCCCCTTCTCAGATTCCTGAGGTCTAGTGGCTCTGTGGTGTGACATAGGGGTCCCCAATTCCCATTTGTGAGTTCTAAAGTAAGACAGCTGCCAGGTGCTGAGCATGAGACAGGTGAGGAATAATCATACTGCGGCTTGTACAGGTGTTTTTCCTTAGAATCCATCCTGCAGCATGTTAACGTTACTTGCATAAGCTAGATAGGCAGTAATGTGTGACCTGTGAAGGTGTATCTGTCCTGGGCCCTAGAACAGTCACATGTCCTCAAGTATCCCAGTTATCCCAGTACATTCCAAGTCCTACCCTCCACCATGACCCCCTCAGACCAGCACACTCCCTTCTACCCAGGATGGGCATGCTTGCCCTCCCTTTGTACTCAGTCAGTAGCCTGAGACACTGAACTCAGGTGGGATGGACTTTAGGTAATAGTGGTGTTTGCCCTTCTCTGTGGATGTGCGAATGTGGCAATAGTGTATTTTAGTAAGGGTGGTACGGGGTGACACCATTACATTTTTTTTCCACTCTTATACTTCTTTATCTGTACTGTGCCTGTTGGTACCCTCCACTGGGTTAACAATGTCCACTGCCAACTGGTGGAGGTTGGCTCAATGATTACCCATGGACCCATTACTAATATGAATGGAGAAGTACATAGGTCTAGGGCAAAAACCTGTGGTTTCCCATTGTGGACATTGAAGTGGATATTGTTTTTTTCTTTGTCCTGATTTTGGAAGATGTTTATGAATTAACCAGTACATTGTGAATGAATACCAATATGTACAAGTCTTTTTCTAAGAGAGCAATTAATCATACATCTTACAGAAATCTTAGCAGATAAAAGCATCCAACCTCTCCTTAAGGTGTGCACATATAACATTTGTCAACAAAATCAATGCATGTACCCCCAGATTAGGAAGGAAGCCATGCTGATAGCTATTCAAGAAAGTGTGAGCATTTAAAGAGGTCATGCATTTGGTGTTTATAGTTTTTCAAGGAGTTTTGTAAGGGGTCATAAGGTTAAAGGTGTGTGCAGACTGAGTGTTTTTTTTGCTTTTTTCTTAGTTGAGACATGTATCCTTCAGAGATGTTATGGCTGAGTAAGATTATAATGGGTACAGCTTGCTCTGATTCATCAAAAGATCAGAACTTAATAAGTACCTATGTTCAAAATCAAATTAAATATCTGTCTACTAATCATGAAATCACATAACACAACTTGTTCATTTTTCTCACTTCTCATTCAACATCGTTTCATATCAGAGAATAATTGAGAAACTAAGGCATTAAAATGCTAACTCATATTAAATTTGATGGTTAAAATCACATAATCCAAGCTCATCACTGTACTTTTCTTGCTTGCTAATCATTCCAGAATATTCTACACAAGGGAATAACTGATGCTAAAAGTGTTAAATGTCAAGTCATATGTAATTTTATGGGTAAAACAAATAAGACATTATGTTAGGGTTGGCAGTTTCTGATCTATCCCAAAGGGCATTACCAGTATAAGGCAATATGTTAGGGTTGAGAGTTTCTGATCTGTCCCAAAGCGGGTTACCAGTATAAGGCAATATATTAGGGTTGGGAGTTTCTGATCTATTCCAAAGGGGGTTGCCAGTTGTGGCTCATGGGACTGTGCTGGGATCACATTTTTTTTGGACTGTTCTTATGTATAAAAGTGAAATCAACCAGACTTCATCAGAATCTGCTCACAAGTTAAATCAATGAGTCCTGGTCTTTGGATGATCAAATATGCTGCCAGCTGCAAACTGGTTTGCATAAATACTTCAGTAAAGTATACCTGAGTTCTTTAACATGGAGAGTGGTAGACAGTAGTTTAAACTTTGACCACTATGTGTCTACCAAAGTCAGGGAAGCATATTCTACAGCCTATTTCATTGATAAGGGCATACGTACTACATTGAGGGAAATCATTATACCTCACTGATGGCTCATTAATCAATATAATGCTGCATTTCATAGCCTTCAAACAAGCCACATGAAAGTATGTGAACAGACACTCTGATTCCTTAATTAAACAGTAATAGTGTTGGAAAGTTTGAACAATTCAGAAGGGTTTCAGGAGATAATATACTCCGTTTTTGTTTTTTAAAGTTACTTAGAACTGATCTCTGTCTGGCATACAAGGGAATGCTGTCCCCTTCTGTTTACAAATCTGCACCTAGAATGAATGTACCACTAGAGAGTTAACAGCAGATCAAGGAACAAAATACTAAAAAGAAATAATGACAGAAAAACCCATGACAAGTACACAGGTACATTACACAAGGACTTATGCAATAAGCTTCTTCTTATAATTAGAAGCCATTCGTTAACTTCTTTCAAAAATGACCGGTTCCTTTGGCATGGAGGTATAATGTGAGATGATTTCATACTCCCCATGTTTATAGACACACCCAGGGATGGTAGGACATGCAATAAAATCTGACCCTCTACCACATAGATAAAATGTCACACTCCTGGTTCACTTGGCTGTCAATTACAAATGAATGGACTTATTAACAGGGCCCATGATGGTCAAGCGGTGTGGGGGGAGGGGGCAAAAAAACTTCCTGATTATGCATGCATGCATCTATCTTTCTGTCTGTCTGTCTATCTACCTACCTATCTATCTGTGTCTTTCTGTTTATCTGTCTCTAAATGTCCAGAGAAATACAAATTTTTATTTATTTGTATTTACATTTTAACATTTAACTCCACCAATTCAGTCTTCTGGTAAAATAGAAACAAAAATAAACATAAAAATATGTAGTTGGACTTCCCTTCTTTTGACTGGTCTGCAGGTGTGGCATTTTTTGGAAGCAAAAAATATCAACATGCGGTTATTATTTGAATGCCAGAGGGTTGCAAGCTTGATAATCAAACCAACAAATTTATGAGTCTACTTTTCTACCCTATTTTTCTCAAACTCTTTTTTACTTTGTGGCCTCTTTTCTCCATGTCCTGCTTTTTTTTCTTACTTTATTCATTGTCCCTTTATTATTCTTCCACCCTTTGATCTCAAAACGTTTTTTCTATCTTTTCATCTTTTCTTTCTCTTACCTATTTCTCATGTTCTTTCCCCTCTCCGTCATCTTTTTTTTTAAATTTGTGCTCTGATTCAATGCCTTTTTCCGGATGTTATGCTGGATTCTATTACATTATATTTGCTTGATGACAGAAAATAAACTAATCTATCCTTCCCCTTCAAATGACTTAGTCTGGTTCACTATCTAGTCCCCATCCTTTATTTATTTATTCTTTGTTGACCAGGTTAGTCCCACTAGGTTAGAGCCTCTTTTCAGGGGAGACCTGAGGTGGTATTTATACTACCACGGGACATTTGGCCAGGGCATTGTGGAACTTCCCCTACTCTTTGGAGCTGCTAGGTGGTGCCAGAGGGCTCCTACAGCAACAGGGAATAAGCCTAAGGGAAGTAGCCGCATGGAGGAGGAGATAAAATCTATGGAGAGTTTGAAGGAGGATAACAAGACTTTGGAGGAAAAATTTGTTTAATGTGGAGTATCAGAATATAAATAGAGATTCCTGTGTGGTGGAGGTTACACATGAGTAGCATTTAGCTGTCTCCTTGGAGAAAGAACTAAGCGAGTCTGTTGAAGTGGTGCAGATAACAGGACTGGTATCAGGAGGGTTTGTAGATGATGTTCTGTTAAAAACAATCAAACAGGATGATCCAGGTGACAGTTCTGTTTCAGGGGTGAGATGGCTGATAATTTTTATTCAGAAGTGTGGAAGATGTGGAAAATGAACAGGTGAAATGGCAGCAGAGAATGCAGCAGTAAAAACTTATTCAGCAGTGACAGAAAGTCAAAGAGGAAAGCAGCAACAATCTGAAAAAAGTCTGTTTTTTGAGCAGCAGTAACTAAAACATATGCAGCAGTGACAGCAGGCAAAAACGAGAGAGCAGGAGCTAACTTTAAGTAAAACTCTTTTTAAAAAGAAGACCAGCTGTGAGAATAAGAACAAAATTGACACTGTAATGGACAGATGTTATATATGGGAGAATTTGGTAGCTGTTCTGGGTTTTAAAGCTCAAGACATTTGGTCTTTTATACATACTGGGACAGAGAGTTTTTGTGATGTAACATTTGAAACTGATGGGCTGATGATACAATTTCTGGAACTGTGCAATAAAAATGACATTTATCAAAGAAGAACTATTATTGTCTTTTGGTTGTAATTTAAATGTTAAAAATGTTACTTTGCAGTTTAGAACTGATAAACTGGAAGAAGACAACATTAAAAAATACGTTCAGGGTTTATGTGAAACTGTTGATAATATTATGAAAGTTCAGATGTGAGAAAATTATAGAATGGAGAGTAGAGGTTGGAGTTGTTTTGAAATGTGAAAACATGGTGAAATACTTGCCAGGTTATATTTTTATGTCTGATCACAGAGAGACATTGACATATGCTGGTCAGCCTAAATCATATTTCTTTTGTGGGGAGTTTTCTTATTTAATTAATGATTGTGACAAGATACGATGTAACCAGTGTGGTGGGAAAGGACATACTACAAGAAAGTATGTGCCTACATGGGGTCTATATTAGAACACTGAACGTTCAAAATGTTGAGTGTTCTAATATTGACCCGTTTTCAGTGAACGCTGAAAATATCAAAGAAACAGAAAACCGAATTTTTTCCTAGGGAAAGAATTTGCTTGTCCATTTCTGTTGCTTTGGTATTTTCAGTGCTGTGGTGGAAAGTTACGGGTCGGGATCGGGTAACTGTGCGATTGTGTGGACGTGAGGGTTAGAGGGGGGTTAGCTGAGTTAGGGTTAGGGTGCAGGTCAGGTAAGTGTACAATTGTGTGGATGTGAGGGTTAGGACGGGGTAGGTGAGTTAGGGTTAGGGCGCAGGTGAGGTGACTGTGTGATAGTGACGGACCTTAGGGTTAGGGTTTGGGTTAAGGTAAGTGGATAGTTAGTGGTGTATGTATAGTTTAGTGTAGGGTTAGGTGTAAGAGTTTAGGTGTATGTGTGTGAATTGCTGTTTGTTTGGTGTGCTTGTGTTGTGTGTATGTGTTTTGGAACAACAAATGTTTTCCCTAGGAACAAATTTGCTGTTCTGAATGTTCAATGTTTTCAATTTTTGATTTATAGGGTTCGATATTAGAACACTCGACACTTTGAATGTTCGGTGTTCTAATATAGACCTGCCTGCATGCAGGTTGTGTAAAAAAGGGACACTTTTGGATAAATTGTCAAGAGCAAACAGTAAATAATGAAAAAGAACAGGAAAGGGAAGATAGTATACATGAGGAAAGACAACAAGAGGGCGCAGTAGGTGAAGAAGAAACTGTAGAAGAAGAAGAAAAATATGGAAAAAGAGTGCATGCAGGAAGAGAGGTTAGGAGAAGGGATTGATGCTAATAATTTTTTGAAGTTCTAGCTAGTGAAAAATCTGATTCTGAGGATAAATCATTATTTGTGCCCTGGAAATATATTCAGTTGGGGAAAGTAAAAATAAGAAAATGAAAATTAAAACAATATTTCTCCTAAACTTAAAAAGAAGGAAAAGCAGCAATTTTACAGAGTTTTTCTGTAAAAGTGAACAGTATTATTGCCACTGTAAGAAGGATAGCATTACTAGAATGATGCACCAAATGTGATGGGGATGTTATTGTGTTAGAGGATGTAAGATTCCTGACAGGTGATGAAAGACTGCAAATAGAAAACTGTGGGGTAGAAATATAATATGGAGCTTAGGAAGTGATTGTTGTTCTGGAGTGGCTGAGTTGTGTAATAAAACAGCGAAGATACTAGATGTAAAGTTGTTAAGGATCAGAAGGTTAACTGTGAGGTGGAGAGAACATATTTAGAGAATTATAGCATTATATGCATATATAACTAGCAAGAAAAGAGTGACTGTTTCATCAAATATTAGACTGTATGGTAGTTAACATGACAACTGTAATTGCAGGAAACTTTAATTGCGATTTAAGGGGAAAATGTAAAAATAAAGGGAAAGATTTTAATTTGCTGTGTGGAACAACAGTCAATGGACTTATAGAATGGAGGGCACTTAAATATGACACTAATTATTTTGTACTGTCAGAAGGCTTGGGGGTAGCAGACAGGGATACAGTTGTGACAGTTTTTATCAGACAACAACAATATGGATGGAAGTGACTTGGTTTGAGTTGTTAACTGAATTTAAAAAGAAGTATAAAAAGGGCTTTTTTCAGTGCCAGCGTGATGTAAGAAAGGAAGAGAAAGTCAAGTATAGAAAATGTTTAGAAATATATTAGAGAATGTATCATGATATACAAAAAAGAAATATATAAAGGAAATCAAAGAAAAAAATGAAGGCGTTACTGTTCAGGTACTGATATTATTTACAAAGGAGAAGGGAGGAGTCATCTGCATATCTGGGTACAATAGTAAAGGAGGATATTAATATAAAGACGGGAATTAAAAATGTAAAATGAGAGGTAAAAGTATACAAGAGCGAATTGTAAGTATTGCAGTACAGCATGTAGAAAATACAAGAGAATGGAAAGTAAAAAAAATCCAGAACAATTTAAGGAGGAAATTGAAAAATAATTTACTATTACTGAATTGGATGAAGTACTTAGGAAAGTAAATGTTAATTCAGTATCAGGCTCAGATGGTATAGAGTATGGAATGTATAAAAAATTAATGGATTGGCAAAGAGAGTATTTTGTGAATATACTGAATGAATGGTTGAAGGAAGGGGTTGATTAGGAATGGTTATGTAGTGGGATATTAAAATTTAAATGGAAGAAAGATCAGAAGAATGAAATAAAAAATGGAGACTCAACACTTAAATAACACAAATTATAAAATGTGTTTGAGAATAATACAGCGGAGAGTGGAAGGAAAGATGAGGTATATTGTGGAAGAAAGTATATATCTTATACAAGGGAAGGAATGTCAAGAATTGCTTATGGTTGTGAGAGAAATTGTGGATGATATTACCAAGTAAAAGGCAGGATGTGAAACGTATGGTAGGTGATGTTAGTAAGGCAATTGATACAGCTGGACATGATGCTTTGTGTGGTGTTATGGAGAAGTGTGGAATAGGTAACAGGAGAATTTGTATGCCAGCATTTCAAAATAATAGAGTGAGAGTGTTAGTGAATGATTGGCTGAGTAAAGAAATATTCATGAACTGTTGTATAAGACAAGGATGTCCCATCAGCGGAATATTGTTTGCATTGGTAAGAAATGTGATAGTGAGTGAAGCAACTTACAAAATGAAAGATGCTAGACATGTGATGCAAAAGGAGGTGGTGATTCTAGTAGTTCTGACATGCGCAACTGATAGAGTGATAGGTGCTGAGAACAAAATATGGATGAAAGAAGTTTTGGTTTGTCTGACTGGATGATCAAAGGAAATGGGAATGACCTTGAATAGAGATAAAAGTAAGGGTATAAGTGATGTGGTGAAAATTGGGGGTGTTCATTTTTCAATGAATGAAGTATCATCATTAAGAATAAAATTTGGGAAAATTATGTAGTTATGATGCAATGGGAGGGTTTGATAAAAAATGAAATAAATATGTCTTCTGCAGAGAACATATAGATTAGCATTCAGGAAAAGTCTTATCTGGTGAATTCTGTATGAATGCAATAAATAGCATACATATGAGCCCAGAATAATATGAAAAGGAAGTTATGCAGTTGGTGTTTTCTTTCATATGGTGTTCAAGATTAAAGCCAGTGAAAAGAGGTGTGTTGTATACAAATGAAGATGAAGGAGGATTGAGGTTACTAAATCCAGTTGTTTATTTTGCTTCTTTAAACTTGTATGGAATATTAAAGTGGGTAAAGGAACAGAATGAGAGTTATAATAGTGAGAATGTTTAAATATAAGTACAAAAAGTTCTGACAGAGGATGAGAATAAGAAAAACAGAAAAAAAGAATATGTAAGTGAAGAAAGTAAAACCCATCAAGAAAAAATACTAATATTGAAAATAAAAATTGATGATATAGAGAAAGGTAGAAGGATGTGGTATAATAATGTTATGAAACAATATTATTATGTAAATATGTGGGAAAATTTGCCAGAAGAAGTTATTAAAGCCATTAAGGTAAGGAAAAAATAGTGTACCAAGACAGTAAAGTGTCAGGACTTCCTATGCAGACTGTTAATAAACAAGTTACGATTAAGGGGAATATGCCATATAAAAGAAACGTGAAAGAATATGTTTATTTTGTGGAGAGGAAGACACAATAGAACATTTTTTTTGTGAAATGTAGAAAAGTGGGAGAAGAAAAATGTTGGGAATATTAATGACATAAGCAACACAGATAGGAATATGATTATGTATGGATATTATAAGTACAAGAAGAATGAATGTGTGAGAAGGCCAGATAAGAATTTATTTGATGTAATATGGAGCTATTTGGAATGAAAGAGGAAATTAAATTTTGTTTAACGGGAAATTAATTTTGTCAGATATATTGTGAAAAATGTGATTATGGACATGCAAGGAGTGGGAATCAATTATGGAAGAATAAGAGCGAGAATATTATAAGAAAAATGATGATGATGATGATGATCATCTTTCGGCTGTTCCCGTTAGGGCTCGCCACAGCGGATCATCTCTTTCCATTTCTTCCTGTCCTCTGCATCTTGCTCTGTCACACCAACCGCCTGCATGTCCTCTCTCACCACATCCATAAACCTTATCTTAGGCCTTCCTCTTTTCCTGTTACCTGGCAGCTTCATCCTTAGCATCTTTTTCCCAATATACTCAGCATCCCTCCTCAGCACATGTCCAAACCAATGCAATCTCGTCTCTCTTGCTTTGTCTCCAAACTGTCCAACATGAGCTGACCCTCTAATATACTGATTCCTAATCCTGTCCATCCTAGTCACACCCAGTGCAAATCTTAACATCTTCAACTCTGCCACGTCAAGCTCTGACTCCTGCCTTTTTATCAATGCCACTGTCTCCAACCCATATAACATAGCTGGTCTCACTACCCTCTTATAGACCTTCACTTTCACTCTAACTGGTACTCGTCTGTCACAAATTACTCCTGACACTCTTCTCCACCCACTCCATCCTGCCTGTAATCTCTTCTTCACCTCTCTTCCACACTCACCATTACTCTGAACTGTTGATCCCAAGTACTTAAACTCGTCCACCTTTACCAACTCTACTCCCTGCATCCTCACCATTCCTCTACCCTCCCTCTCATTTACACACATATATTCTGTCTTAGCCCTGCTGACCTTCATTCCTCTGCTCTCTAGAGCACATCTCCACCTCTCCAGAGTCTCCTCAACCTGATTCCTACTCTTACTACAGATCACAATGTCATCTGCAAACATGATAGTCCACAGGGCCTCCTGTCTGATCTCATCTGTCAACCTGTCCATCACCACTGCAAATAAGAAAGGACTCAGAGCTGATCCTTGATGTTATACCACCTCCACCTTAAACGGATCTGTCACTCCCACTGCAGTCCTCACCACTGTCACACTACCCTCGTACATATCCTGTACCACTCTTACATACTTCTCTGCCACTCCGGACTTCCTCATACAATACCACAATTCTTCTCTAGGCACCCTATCATATGCTTTCTCCAAGTCTACAAAGACACAATGCAACTCCTTCTGACCTCTGTATTTCTCCAATAACACTCTCAGAGCAAACATTGCATCTGTAGTGCTCTTTCCTGGCATGAAACCATACTGCTGATCACTAATCATCACGTCCCTTCTTAACCTAGCTTCCACTACTCTTTCCCATAACTTTGTACTGTGACTGACCAATTTAATCCCTCTGTAGTTACTGCAGCTCTGCACATCACCCTTATTCTTAAAGATAGGTACCAAAACACTTTTTCTCCACTCCTCAGGCATCCTCTGACTTTCCAAAATTTCATTAAACAATCTAGTTAAAAATTCCACTGCCATTTCTCCTAAGCACCTCCATGTTTCCATTGGTACATCATCTGGACCAACAGACTTTCCGTTCTTCATCATCTTCATTTTGTTTTCTCAGTATAAGAAAATGATAAACGGTACAATAAAAATATAGAAATGTGGGTGTATATGTGTCTGTAAATATGTAAAGAATGTTTTATATTGTGTTAAATAAAAGATCCCTACTCTTTTTGATAGGTGCAGTGGGGTCTTTTAGAAGTCAGATGGTAGTGGATTTTGTGAAAAGGATGGACATGGCTGTGGTGAATATGCATTTTAAGAAGAGGAAGGAGCATAGGGTGACGTACAAGAGCAGAGGGAGATGCACACAGGTGGAATATATCTAATGTAGGAAGGTTAGTCTGAAGGAGATTGGAGACTGTAAAGTGGAGACAGGGGAAAGCTTAGTTAGGCAGCATAGGATGATGGTCTGTAGGGTGAAATTAGTGACCAAGAAGAGGAGGAAGAGAGTGACGGCAGTGCCAAGGATCAAATGGTGGAAGTTGGAAAAGGATGATTGTGAGGTGGAGCTCAGGGAAGTGTTCAGACAGGCACTGGGTGGCAGTGAAGAGTTACCAAATAGCTGGGTAACTACAGCAGAGCTGGTAAGGGAGACAGCTAGAAAGGTGCTTGGTGTGACATCTGGACAGAGGAAGGAGGACAAGGAGACCTGGTGGTGGAACGAGGAAGCACAGGAGAGTATACAGAGAAATAGGTTGGCTAAGAAGAACTGGGATTGTCAGAGACATGAAAAAAGTAGACAGGAGTATAAGGAGATGAGGCGTATGGCAAAGAGAGAGGTGGCAAAGGCTAAGGATAAGGCGTATGGAGAATTGTATGAAAGGTTGGACACTAAGGAGGGAGAAAAGGACCTGTACCGATTGGCAAGACAGAGGGACTGAGCTAGGAAAGATGTGCAGCAGGTAAAGGTGATAAAGGATAATGAGGGAAACATACTCACAAGCGAGGAGAGTGTGTTGAGCAGATGGAAAGAGTACTTTGTGGGGCTGATGAATAAACAGAATGAGAGGGAGGGAAGGTTGGATGATGTGGGGGATAGTGAATGAGGAAGTGCAATGGATTAGTAAGGAAGAAGTAAGAATAGCTATGAAGAGGATGAAGAATGGAAAGGCTGTTGGTCTAGATGACATACTTGTGGAAGCATAGAGGTGTTTTGGAGAGGTGGCAGTCAGGTTTTTAACCAGATTGTTTAATGAAATCTTGGAAAGTGAGAGAATGCCTGAGAAGTGGAGAAGAAGTGTTTTTGTACCGATTTTTAAGAATAAGGGTGATTTGCAGAGCTGTAGTAACTACAGAGGGATAAAATTGATCAGTCACAGCATGAAGTTATGGGAAAGAGTAATGGAAGCTAGGTTAAGAAGGGAGGTGATGATTAGTGGTCAGCAGTATGGTTTCATGCCACGAAAGAGCACTACAGATGTGATCTTTGCTCTGAGAATGTTGATGGAGAAGTATAAAGAAGGTTAGAAGGAGTTACATTGTGTCTTTGTGAACTTAGAGAAAGCATATGACAAAGTGCCTAGAGAGGAGTTGTGGTATTGTATAATAAAGTCGGGAGTGGCAGATAAGTATGTAAGAGTAGTACAGGATATGTACGAGGGTAGTGTGACAGTGGTGAGGTCTGCAGTAGGTGTGACAGATGCGTTTAAGGTGGAGGTGGAATTACATCAAGGATCAGCTCTGAGCCCTTTCTTATTTGCAGTGGTGATGGACAGGTTGAGAGATGAGATCAGATAGGAGTTCCCATGGACTACGATGTTTGTGGATGACATTGTGATCTGTAGGGAGAATAGGGAATAGGCTGAGGAGAGCCTGGGTAGGTGGAGATATTCTCTAGAGAGGAGAGGAATGAAGGTCAGCAGGACTAAGACAGAATGTTTTAATTTATAAATTTAATCAAAAATGGACATCAGACAGAATATGTGTGTGTGAATGAGAGGGAAGATAGAGGAATGGTGAGGATGCAGGGAGTAGAGTTGGCGAAGGAAGATGAGTTTAAATACTTCGGATCAACAGTTCAGAGTAATGGTGAGTGTGGACGAGAGGTGAAGAAGAGAGTACAAGCAGGGTGGAGTGGGTGGGGAAGAGTGTCAGGAGTAATTTATGACAGACAGGTACCAGTAAGAGTGAAAGAGAAGGTCTCCAAAAGGGTAGTGAGACCAGCTATATTATATTATATGGGTTGCAGATAGTGGCACTGACAAAACGGCAGGAGTCAGAGTTAGAGGTGGCAGAGTTAAAGATGTTAAGATTTGTATTGGGTGTAACAAGGATGGACAGGATTAGGGATCAGTATACTAGAGGGTCAGCTCAGGTTGGACAGTTTGGAGACAAAGCCAGAGAGGCAAGATTGCATTGGTTTGGACATGTGCTGAGGAGGGATGCTGGCTATATTGAGAAAAGGATGCTAAGGATGGAGCTGCCAGGTAAGAGGAAAAGAGGAAGGCCTCAGATAAGGTTTATGGATGTGGTGAGACAGGACATGCAGGTGGTTGGTATGACAGAGGAAGATGCAGAGGAGAGGAAGAAATGAAAACAGATGACCTGCAGTAGCAACCCCTAATGAGAACATCCAAAAGAAGAAGAAGAAAATGTATAATCTTTTAGATCCACCTATTCTACCACCAACTCAAGCAGATGAGACCTCAGTTTAATACCTCATCTGAAGGCCCCCCTTATGCTGCACTGTGGTGTCTGCAATCACTCTTCCTGGTGCAGCAATAGAACCCACAGCTTTCTGCACCAAAAGCAACTGTTCTACATGTTGCAACACTGACACTGACACATCTTAATAGTCTATTGCATGGATCCACAACCTTTGTACTGACAAATTACTTCTGGATGTCTAGGGAGTAGTCCTTACAATCTGCTGCCTGTACCCCCTCCTTCCATCACTATCATTCCTGCTCAGTATGGCCCTTCACATCTTCTCCCCTCCTTCCATCACTATCATTCCTGTTCAGTATGGCCCTTCACATCTTCCTGACATGATCTTGTGTACCAGTGTCATGTCTCCCTTTGTTATTCCTGTTCAGAATGATTTCTTAACATCTCTTGACATGATCTTGTGCAACAGTATCATTTTTCTATCTATTCTTCCTGTCCTGAATGACCCCTTCATACCTCTCTGACATGATGCTGTGCACTTGTATTATGATCCCCTCTGTCCTTCCTGTCCAGGATGATGCTTCACATCTTTTGACATGATATTGTTCATCAGTATTGTGTCCTCATCTTTTGACATGATATTGTTCATTGGTATTGTGTCCTCTGTGTTCTTCCTGTTCAGTATGACCCCCTCATATCTCACTGACATTATTGTGTGCAGAGCAGTACCTGGCTCCTCTAGTGTCTGATACTATTGTTTAATTTGGTGCCCCTTGACTCTTACAGGAGCAAAAAAAAAAAGCCAAAAGAAGCTATGCCAGGTCCCTTTCTGTACTCATCAATGAGGGAACAAAAAAAAAAGCTCCATTCCCTATATGGCTAGCACTGTTCAATAAAGGAGCAAACAGAGAAGCCAAGCCACCCTTTTTGTACCTCAATGGGAGAAAAAAAAGAAATAAAAAGGTCTGTTCCCTGTCTGTCTAGCACACATCGATGGAGTAACAAGCAGCAAATCAAAGAAACAAGGCAAGCCAGAACCCTCTCTTCAATGGAGGAGTGGAGCCAGGACCCTATCTTCAATGGAGGAGCAAGAGCCAGGACCCTCTCTTCAACGGAGGAGCAAGAGCCAGGACCCTCTCTTCAACGGAGGAGCAAGAGCCAGGACCCTCTCTTCAATGGAGGAGCAAGAGCCAGGACCCTCTCTTCAATGGAGGAGCAAGAGCCAGGACCCTCTCTTCAACGGAGGAGCAAGAGCCAGGACCCTCTCTTCAATGGAGGAGTGGAGCCAGGACCCTCTCTTCAACGGAGGAGCAAGAGCCAGGACCCTCTCTTCAATGGAGGAGTGGAGCCAGGACCCTATCTTCAACGGATGAGCTGAGCCAGGACCCTGTCTTCAATGGAGGAGCAGAGCAAGCTGCTTGATACAATTTATACCACACATGTAGCACCGAAGTGCTTCAACTTCAGTTCCACAAAAACAAATTAATAAAATTAATTTCTGCGTGAACATTCAGAAACAATGTAACAAGAAAGAATGCTGGTACTGTACTTCTGATTGGTCAGCATTTTCTGATTACACTCCCTTCATTCCACTCCAGCTAGGCTACTTATCTTGTGCACTAATATCCTGTCCGACTCTGTCCACACCCATCTGTGCTTCCTGTTTTGTATGTTCTCTTCACATCTCCTGACATGATGTTGGACAGCAGTATCATGTCCCACCCCCCCGTTTACACACCCCTGTTAAAATGCAATTTTTTTTCATATAAAAAAATGAGACCACGATAAATCATTTCAAAACTTTTCCCAACTTTAATGTGACCTATAACCTATACAATTCACTTGAAAATCAAACAAATCTGTTAGGGGAAAAATGTAAAAAATAAAAAACATACAATAAGTTGGTTGCATAAGTGTGCACACCCTTAAACTAATACTTTATTGAAGCACCTTTTGATTTAATTACAGCATTCAGTCTTCTTGGGTAGGAGTCTATTAGCATGGTGCATTTTGACTTGGCAATATTTGCCAACTCTTCCTTGCAAAAGTGCTCCAAATCTGTCAGATTGCGAGGGCATCTCTTGTGCACAGCCCTCTTCAGGTCACCACACAGATTTTCTATTGGATATTGGTCTGGGCTCTGGCTGGGCCATTCCAAAACTTTAATTTTCTTCTGGTGAAGCCATTCTTTTATTGATTTGGATGTATGCCTGGGGTCATTGTTGTGTTGAAAGGTGAAATTCCTCATCATCTTCAGCTTTCTAGCAGACGCCTGAAGGTTTTAGGCCAAAAGTGATAGGTATTTGCAACTGTTCATAATTCCCTCCACCTTGACCTAAGCCCCAGTTCAGCTAAAGAAAAGCAACCCCAAAACATGATACTGCCACCATCATGCTTCACCATGGGAATGGTATTCTTTTGGTGATGCGAAGTGTTGGTTTTGCCCCAAACTTACCTTTTGGAATTGTGACCAAAATGTTCAACCTTGGTCTCATCAGACCATAACACATTTTCCCACATGCTTTTGGGAGACTTGATGCTTTGTTTTGCAAATTTTAGCCAGGCCTGGATGTTTTTCTGTGTAAGAAAAGGCTTCCATCTTGCAACCCTACCCCATAGTTCAGACATATGGAAAATGCAAGAGATTGTTGTCACATGTAGTACACAACCAGTACTTGCCAGAATTTCCTGCAGCTCCTTCAGTGTTACTGTAGGTCTCTTGGCAGCCTCCTTGACCAATTTTCATCTTGTCTTTTCATCAATTTTAGTGGGATGTCCAGTTCTTTGCAATGTCACTGTTGCCCATATTTTCTCCACTTTTTGATGACTGTCTTCACTATGCTCCATGGTATATCCAATGCTGTGGAAATTTTTTTGTACCCTTCTCCTGACTGATACCTTTCAACAATGAGATCCCTTTGATGCTTTGTAAGCTCTCTGTGAACTATGGCTTTTGCTGTAGCAGGCAACTGAGTAAATGTCAGGAAAATCCTACTAGGACAGCTGAACTTTATTTGGAGTTAATCAGTCTCTTTAATTGGTGGTAGGTGTATATCCAAGAAGACTGAATGCTGTTATTAAATCAAAAGGTGCTTGAACAAAGTATTAGTTTAAGCATGTGCACACTTATGCAACCACCATATTGTACATTTTTTTTTATTTTTTATATTTATTCCCCTAACAGATTTGTTTGTTTTACAATTGACTTGTGCAGGTTATAGGTCACATTAAAGGTGGGAAAAGGTTTGAAATGATTTATTGTGGTCTCATTTTTTTATATCACAAAAAAACATGGCATTTTATTAGGGGTGTGTACACTTTTAATTTCCACTATATATATATATATATATATATATATAAATATATATATATATATATATATATATATATATATATATATATATATATATATATATATATATGGGGATGCCTTATTTACCCGCACCGTACAACAATCTACCTTTATTCATTTATTCATGTACAAAAATTGACATTTATTAATGAACACAAATCGACATTTATTCAGGTACAAAAATCAACATTTATTCATGTACACAAACTGACATTTATTTCATCCTTTCCTGTTATTGGACAACAGTTCCAAGTAACGCGTTAACAGTTGTGTGAGAATTCTACATAAATAGTGCAACAAACATTTCAACTTCAGAATATTTGCACCTTGGCTTTCACAGTTATTCAAATACAGTCATGTTATCTTCTTCTGGAGCATTGTCATAAGTCTCCAACCCCTGAATTCCGGCCTGAATTTCTTGCAACTCCATTTCCTGTAGAACCATTGGCCCCGATCTGTCATGCCCAGCATCAGAGCTCTCCTTAAATGAGCTCTGCTTGTCCATGTCACCTGCTCGTAGTGCATTGGCAACACACCCGCCAGTGATTTTATCCCATGAATTTTTCACCCAAGTCATGACCTCTGACAGGCTAGCCTTCACAAAGTTTCCATGCTGATTTCTCTGCATTCTATTTTCAATGTAGTCATTGAGTTCCATGCACAAATGGTCCTTGAATGGCTTGTTTATTGCAATATCAGGAGTCTGGAGATAAGCAGTCATTCCTGCGGGAATCATTATTTGATCTATTTTTCTCTGTGCAAGGAATTTTTTTCATTTCTTTAGCATGGTGAGTGCTGGCTGAATCAAAAGGAAGGTCCCAGCAGCCAAGCACAAGCCCACAAAAAGCCAAGGCATAGTTAGTAGCTAAGTCCACAATACGCACACTTCTTTACTTAAAAACAGCAAACAGCAAACAGCAAAAATAACGTAAAGCGCTTTTCGTCTCACTGGTAGTGAGACTTCCTCAGACAAAGTTTCAGGTGTAAAGCAACTCTTTAAATACCCTACCCAATGTCTAATAAACACTGCTTCAATTAATTCATTGAATTAATACCAACCATTTCAATGTGATAGCTTTGCAATTCCGTGTCAAACAGTACTGCAATCCTGTTTACATTCACATTTCCAAATGCAATGCTTCAGTCAATAATCTCAACATTCCGGACTTTACTACAACAGCTTTAAACCTAAGGTTCTAACAAACCTTCACTAAAACATTAAATCCATATTCAATTTAGTATAATTTCAAAGCTTTACGGCTAGCTGGAAACATAACTAGCTAAATGCAGTCCGTTACAACTGATACATTTGCAGACTGAAATAAAACAGTTGATGTTACCTGTCTGTCCATACTCGGGTAGTAACCAACATTCTTTTGATAATTACAATATCCGAATTGGAAAAATATTTTTTGTCCTTTAGTCATAAAAAGTAGTTGAACTGTTTCTATCATTGTTGACTAATTGTTACAATTCACCTCCACCTTGTCAGTTATGAGTATACGTAACAGCACTACGTAGTGGAGTCTGCATTTAAAGCAACAGTACTGAACTTAATAAGCTCCAGTGTAACTTATTCACATGAACACCCAAAGCCTGGATAGCGGCATGGTCAATTAAACCCATAGCAGTCAGGTGTTCTAAAGTGTTTCACACTTTAAAATAAAATCCTATGCCAATGTTAAAAACTCTTAAACTTCCAAATATATTAAAAATGTACATAAAGACCCCTTCAACTACACATAAACATGTGACTGCACATAAGTAAATATGTCCTACAGACATTAAAAATTAACAGTTTCAATTCAAACATAGTGATATAGAAAATGTTCAAAAATGTCAAGAAATAATATAAATATAACAAAAACAAAGACCACCATGCCTGGGTCTGACGGCTGATAAATTAGTATAAAATCCAAGCAGTTTATTGGTACAAAACTGTAAGCGCTTTCACCCTTGTCAAACACTAATTACTATGCATCTAAATGACTGCTCAATATACAATAAAGACACTAATAAAACATCTAGAAACTGTCACATAGACAGCATTTACATATATCATCATCAAAGACATCAAAACATCATCAAAATATCATTGAGTCCTGGGAACTTATCTGCCCTACATCTGATGATCCATTGCATCTAATCTGATATATTTACAACCATGGTGTGGGTGTTCCATCCATTCATATCCATTAAAACTAAACAAAACTGGTGAGACAGGCACATGACATAATATTTAGCAATTAGGTGTTTGGGGTTTTTGCTTAACCTACAACAGTGCTCCAGTATTTAAATTGGAATAGGCATGCTTTTGATGGAGCTCTCTGTCACGGATGATTTGGACAATTTTGAGAAGGATTTTATTAAACTTAAAAGGTTGCAGCTACAGTTGCAGTGCTAGGCGTGCTTGGCAAAAGCGCCGGATTATTGTGGCGAGTCTGCGCATCCTTAAGATGCCTACTTCATGCTAACTTGTTTCCTGAGCTGCTATGTAAATGGCAGCGTTTAAATATAAATATAACAATTATATAGGGAAACTTCTTATAGAGTTTCATGAAGCCAGAGAAAGCTAGTGAAGAACTGTTAATGAACTCTATCATAAGATCAAAACAAAGGACTGTGATGGGACTATTATTAAGCTATTGGAGATTTATAGACAATGTTAGCATGTTTGAAAGACAAGCGCCTTCTAGGAAGAAAGAAAGGCAAAATCCTTAGGGATCTAAAGGACTTCCACAGTAATCATGTTTTTGTTTGGTAGAACTGTTGCCAATGAACAAACTGTTGTTAATGAGCGACCTGTTAGCAGGGGGAATGCTACTTCTTTTAATAGGAATAGGAATGATGGGAATGTGTTAATAATACTATTAGACCAAATGTTGCTCGAAATCGTGTTGTCCCTCAATTATACCTACCAAAATGTGAGTGGAATCAAAAGTAATTAGTAAAAAAAAAACTTTTGTAAGGAATGTACAACTCAAAGTAGATCAACCCGTGAGGAGAGGAGAGGAGAGAGAGAAGATTTAAAAGAGAACAGTGTGTATCAACCACAGTTACACCTTTGTTTAGACACCTACTCACACCTGGTTGAGAATGATGATAACATACATTTTTAGATAGAGGCTTCTAGACCACTGGTTAACAAAATTGTGATATGATTTCTTAAAAGATAGCAAACAGCTAATGATAGATTGATATGATGTTTGATTTCGATGTGGATAGTAATAATAATAAGTATATGGTAGCGGCTTTGACCATTATTTGTTTTTAATTACTTACAATAAACAGTTTTACACCAACACTATCTTAAGACTTTGCACGAGAAACTTTTGTTACGAACGGGTTTATAGACTTGCAATATGTGTGTGGTTTTTTGTATTTATGTTCTGTTGATGTGTACCTGCAGGATGACTTCCTGACTATATAGCTAATGATGGGCGTAGCTATGGAGCTTCCTGTGCCAATAATTACGATGAGTTGGGCTCAGTTCAGAGATTTGTTTGTAGTATTTGTTTTGGTCATGGATGTTTCCCTTTTCAGGTGGGTTTGTTCTCTAGTTGTGATGTTGTCTTCCTCATTTCTGGTAGTTCTCTCTATTTTGTTGTTGTTTGTTCATAAGATTAACCAAGTTACTAGTTTTTGATTTACACTTTGCATATCAGAGGGACTTATCTCACTTTGGATGTGGATGTTAAATGAGCTGCAGGTGGACTATACAATAACTTATATACATAGGAAACCATGCATATGTCCTGGAGCACTCCTTCATAGGAGAAGTATGAAATATGTCATTTGTTGATGTCGTGAAAGGACAAATCCTGAGGAGAGAAAGGTTGAATCTCTGGGATGGGTTACTCCGAGAGTTAAAGAAAATGGGTCTTTTGTTAGGATGAAAAGGAGGTGACTTTAGTATTTTTAGTAGGATGAAAAAGTAGGTTTTTGGATTCGTAGTACTGTGTAGACTATTTTTTTGGATCTAGCGGGGTAGCCGATGATGCTGAATGCCACCCCTTTTTATCTAAGGCCCGTTTTTTTTATAGGAGGTTTTAGAGGATTTGAGTCTATTAGATGGAAGATGGAAGATGAATGGGAGATCTTGACTCTGAATCCTTTGGTCAATTATAGTGGGTTTGAGCCTTACAGAGTAAACCCCAAGCCCAACCTATGCTCACAGCTATGTCATAGAGCCTGTCTCCTGATTTTAGGGATAATGAATGAATCCAGCATGGAATACCATGTTACATAGGTAGTTGTACAGGGTGTGTTAGATGTTACTAATTATGAGTACAAGTGGTCTACAGGTACCAATGGTTTTAGTTCTCTGAGTACCAATTGCTTGGATTTTAATGTAGTCTATTTGGCTAGGTGCTCCGCCTGCAGGCCGCTCTATATAAGCAAAAGGAGAGGGAACATATATATGAGTGAGGGAACATATATATCAGATTAGGACAGCTATTAACACGAAATAGTTTAGCAGACACAGCATAGTTTCATGGCCCACAGCATACTTTCTCATTGTGTTTAAGAGAGTGGGTATCTTTAGTAGAGAGGGGACATTATCAACCATACTGTTAGGATCATCAGAATGGAGTCAGAGGAGGTCCCAGGAGTTCCCAGGAGGACTCAATGATACCAATGATATAACTGAGATATTGAGAAAGATGTTGCAATTTTTTTGATTTGTTTTTTGATTTTGATGTCTTTGATTATGAATGATATATGTAAATGCTGTCTATATGACAGTTTCTATTTATTTATTTTTTTTTTTTTTTTTAACATTTAGCTTTTAGCCTTGTTGAATTTGAAGTACTTGTGTTTATTGTAGTATTGAGCTTCATTTATATGCATAGTAATTTAGTAAGTTTGTGTGTGTTTGTGTTTGGGTCCAACACAGTGCTCCAGTATTTAAAAAATTGGAATAGGCATGCTTTTTTTTTGTAACTGTCTGAAGAAGCCTAAGGGTGAAAGCGCTAACAGTTTTGTACCAATAAACTTGGATTTTATACTACAGTTGTTGATCGTGTTTTGAACTGTTTTGAACTGATTTCCTGCATTTTAGTGCTCGAGGAGTCTACAATTTATCAGCCGTCAGACCCAGCGCATGGTGGTGTTTGTTATTTGCAAATAATATAAATATGTTTGCTGAATAAATGTATTAGACCTAGTCCCCAATCTCTAAGAAAAGTGACCCTCAGCTATTGATCTCCGTCATCTTGCTAGACTTTTCAGTTTTAATATACATTTGATTGAATAATATTCATTCAGTCCTGGGTACTGGCAGGCTCTGGTCTGTATTTGCCCCATTAATTCTAATTTTTCCAACATCAAAGAACTAGGACCTCCTCTCATCCCATCCACCTTAATTGAGTCTATAGCTCTAAATTTAAATGAATGTGTAGGACAGTCTAGGGTATGTTTAGCAATTGCGCTGTCCTGTTTCAAGGTTCGGGTGCTGTAAAGATGTTCATAGACCCTTTCCTTAAATTTCCAGTTTGTTTTCCCTATGTAGAAAGCAGGGCAATTCTGGCAGCACACCAAATAAACCACACCTTTTGTATTACAATCAAATCTCTGTGGGGTCATATAATCCACCCCTCTGATGTTGAATCTTTCCCCTATGTCCATGTATGGACAATATGTACATCTACCACATTTAGTCATACCTACTTTTACTATCCTTTGCTTATTTTCTTTCTTTTTTGATAATAAACACTTAAGGTTGTTACTCCTTCTAAACACTACTTTAGGGGGGGGTCTTTCAGTTTACAGGTCAGTGCAGCATCTGATCTAATAATCTCCCATTTTTTGTAGATGATCTCTCTGATGTTATAACCATCCAAGCTGAACTTCGTGATTAAGTTGACCCCAACCAAAGAAGCTTTTTCTGTGATTTTATCACTACATTGGAAGTCCTGTTGACCTAATTCCTGTATGTCAAACAGGATGGGTTGGTAAAGGCCTCTCAATCTTTTCCCTTTTACCTCCTCGGTTAGTTCCCTGATCAGTTGGGTGGGATATCCTCTTTTGGAGAACATGTTTCCTAACCTATCACATTCTCGTGAAAAATCATCTTCCCTAGTCACCATGCGGGCAGCCCTGACTAACTGTCCTTTTACTACAGACCTCCTTTGGACCAAAGGGTGGCAGCTAGTAAAATGAAGGAAGGCATTAAAATATGTGACTTTTCTATAGATGTTTGCAAAATAGCTGTTTTTATGTAAGTCCTTACTCAATAAGACATCCAACTAGGCAATGTTAGTTTCATTATATGCGAAAGTAAATTTTAAAATGAAGTCGTATTATTAAAGTAGGACACTAGGTTTTCCGCCTCTTTCACTTTCCCATCTATCAGTATAAAAATGTCGTCCAGGTACCTAGTATAAAATTGGATTTTATTTATAATATTAGGTACCTTGCACACAAATTCCCTCTCCCAATATGCCATGATAAAATTAGCAAAGCTAGCCCTGCATGGTGACCCCATGGCTATGCCTGTTGTTTGGGCATAGAATTTTCCACCAAATGTAATGCAGTTGATTGATAAAACCAGTTCTACCATTTCTGCCAAGAGACTAATTTCATCATTAGATGCTCCTAGCTCATGTAATAGCAATCTAAGCCATTCAATCCCTTCCACATGTGGGATAGACATGTAAAAATCCTTCACATCAATTGTCAAGAAGTTCAGATTATGTCTGAACTTCGACTTTTGGATGTTAGCTAAAAATGACCAGGAATCTTTACAAACCTGTGGCTGTGACGTTACATATTTTTTCAGCTGAAAGTCTCTGTATTTTGCACAAGCGTATGTTATACTTCCCCTAGCATCCACTAAAGGTCTCATTGGGGGATCATTAATGCATTTATGGATTTTGGGGATCCCAAATAGGATCGGAATTCTGGGGGCTGGCATGCTAATATAATTATAAATGTCTATATCAATTCTGGCCTCTATAAACAGTTCTTCTATTAGTGACTGAATCCTTCCATAGGCCATGTTCAGTTTGTTATGTGGCACTTCTCTATAGGCGTCTGTTTGTATAATTTTCTCCATTCTTGATTGATAATCATTGTTATTCATTATAACTAGCCCTCCACCCTTGTCCGGCTGCATCACCCTAACTTGTGCTTCCTGTAAAAACCTAAGTGCCTGCCGTTCGACTTTTGTTGTATTATTGTGCCTGTCTGTACCTCTTCTTTGAATATCAAGTAAATTATACAGGACTAATTCACACATTTGTTCATACAGTAACAAAGTAGGCTGAATTTGTGGACAAAATGTGCTAGTTATATAGAATGGGTTATTTACATTGTTCTCTTGGCCAAACAAAATTTTAAAATTCAGTTTCCTGATAAATAACCTCAAGTCAATAACTGAACCAACAATGTTGGCTTTAAACATATGAGCAAATGTCTGGCCTTTAGCAAGAAGGTCCGCCAGTACTGAATCTACGGTTAAGCATGAGAAATTGAAAATTTTAAAGTCACCTTGAGAATTCATCGTCACCTCACAATTCAGGGAAGGTGATTCCGTTGTTTGGGATACTGTTGTTGCCTCCACACTGGGTTGTAGGTCACTTGGGGGAGACCCTGCCTCAGGTTGTAGCCTGAGGCTTGCCTTCGAAAATTTGCATTACCATGATTATTTGCACCTTGGTAGTTGTTATTACCCCTGTATTTATTTTTGGATGCCTTTTTGGCCTCCAGATTACTATGTTGCCCTTCTGGTTGCACTTGAGGGTGTTCTGTCCTTCTCTGTGGCCCCCGTTCATCTTCTGGTTGCCTTACCCCTGCTGTATTTTGAGACATTGGAGGTTTTGGGTATGCCACCCCTAAATTATATGCCTTCCTGTCTCTCTTTAATTTCTTCATTTTAGTTGCTTTTAATTTGTCCATATATTGATCAATACTGTCAAAATACCTCTCATAGTCATATTTGTATCTCATAACATCTATGTGTTTTTTTATGCTCTCATCCAGAGGGACAGTTTCCTTTAATAAGGAGTCAGCTGCCAGTTGATAGTGTTTTATCATAACCTCTAGGAGTTCAGTTCCATGTCTATTAAAAAGTTGAATCAAATCTTTGTGAAATGGTGACCCATCAACTAGTCCAGTTTGGTATTGCCATGATCTTAGTCCTTTAGGGACAATCCCCTTCCCGATACATTCTTTAAAGGATGCTATTTCTAATTGGCTTTTTTTGTATTTCACCATTTTGTTGTCCAAAAGTCTTAGATTCTCTCCTATATTCACTCCATTAGCCAGAGACCCTTCAGCCGAAGCTTCCATGTGGTCACTGGTCAAAGCTGGTTGTAATAAAGGTACTTCTTGAAGCCAGCCATCCAAATCTCAGACCAAAGCTCCCATAAGCCCCAAGGGTTGATCCCGTGTTTCTGCTGTGGTTCCTTGGTTGACTCTAACCCCCTCAGTGTTATCTGGACTCCCATATGTGCTTAAGTTCATCAATGCATTAGTTGGGGAGTCCGGGGGGGTGGAGTGTTTGCGTTTCTTGTCTCATAGATGTTAGGGTTGGATATGAGCCCCCAGACATAGAGTCGAATCTAAGGGCAAGTGTTTCCACCTGTTTAGATAATTGTGCCACCAGTGCTGTTAAATTCACTAGTGCATCCACTTGGTTTGGTGATCCATTGTGTGTGCTGCTCGGAGAACCCTCTATACTGGACAAAAACAAACAGGGTAAAAGCACAAGCCAAACCAAAAACTCCTTACTGCAGCAAAAGGAAGGTCCCCGCAGCCAAGCACAAGCCCACAAAAAGCCAAGGCGTAGTTAGTAGCTAAGTCCACAATACGAACACTTCTTTATTTAAAAACAGCAAACAGCAAACAGCAAAAATAACGTAAAGCGCTTTTCGTCTCACTGGTAGTGAGACTTCCTCAGACAAAGTTTCAAGTGTAAAGCAACTCTTTAAATACCCTACCCAATATATCTAATTAACATTAATTGAATTAATACCAACCATTTCAATGTGATAGCTTTGCAATTCCGTGTCAAACAGTACTCCAATCCTGTTTACATTCACATTTCCAAATGCAATGCTTCAGTCAATAATCTCAACATTCCGGACTTTACTACAACAGCTTTAAACCTAAGGTTCTAACAAACCTTCACTAAAACATTAAATCCATATTCAATTTAGTATAATTTCAAACCTTTACGGCTAGCTGGAAACATAACTAGTTAAATGCAGTCCGTTACAACTGATACATTCGCAGACTGAATTTGGATCCAATTTGGATATTGTAATTATCAAAAGAATGTTGGTTACTACCCGAGTATGGACAGACAGGTAACATCAACTGTTTTATTTCAGTGCCATGAATATACAGGATACAATACTATTATTTACTGTTAAACCCAAACTTCTAGAGACAGACTTACTACATAACTGCGGACATTAGCAAGGTACAAGTACTAATTACTAATTTACATTAATCTTTTGTGGGCTTGCACACTTAAATAACAAATGTGATTCAGTCATTTGTTATTTTCTGTTAAATGTGTTTCAGATCAATTGCAACACTGTTTTTTTAGAAGAAATGTGTTCCAGATCAAATGTCATGTACCTCTATATACATATTTATACATACACACACACACACACACACACACACACACACACACACACACACACACGGGTATATATATATATATATATATATATATATATATATATATATATATATATATAAACTTAATGTTGTCAACTCTATAGTTGTTTGACATCTGTTTAGGTGACAAAATATAGTTGACTAAATAGATGATCGACAGGTGTGCAAAACAGCACAATATTAAGGGTAACGGAACATGCAAGTTTCCCTGAAGTTATGCAGTCTCAAACTTAGTATATATAATTAGCAGGTCTGTGGAAGCACAGAAGAGGCTAGTGCTTGGAACATGAGTAATAGTGTGTTGATGTTTGCAATGTCAATGTTTTCTGGTCGACATTGTGAAAACTGACATTTGAGTCATTAGATGAAATTCAGTATTCCCATATTATATATATATATATATATATGTATATATATATATATATATATATATATATATATATATATATATATATATATATATATATATATATATATATATATATATATATATATATATAAAAACTATATATCTATATACATATAGATATAAGTAAATAGTCAAATATACATACACATACAGAATATCTATATACATGCACACACACACACACACACACACACACACACACACACACACACACACACACACACACGCATGACTAGGATGCCCTGCATGAGCTTTCATTGGTGCTCTTTCTTCTTCCCACATCCCAAGGACTGCCATAGGTGGCTTAATGATCCCCCATATTGACTGTGGGTATGCATGCCTTATGTGACTCAGGTTGTGTATCCCAAAACAGACCAGTGTCATATCTGGGATTTGTATGAATCCCACAAAAATAGAGTCATGTCTGGGATTTATGTGAATTCCACATTAGGCTGGCATCACTTGCATTTATGCATATTCCATGATAGACTAGTGTCACATCTGAGATTTTTGCTTATTTCATAAAAGACTAATGTTACATCTGGGATACAAATGAATCCCATAATACTGTTTTGTCACTTCCAAGATTT
Source organism: Protopterus annectens (assembly GCF_019279795.1). Taxonomy (NCBI): domain Eukaryota; kingdom Metazoa; phylum Chordata; order Ceratodontiformes; family Protopteridae; genus Protopterus; species Protopterus annectens. The sequence continues at coordinate 1,085,709,307 of NC_056737.1, read as the reverse complement.
ATGCAAATTCCACAATAGTGTAGTGCCACATCCAGGATTTATATTAATCCCAAAACACATTAGTGTGAAATCCAGGATTTATGCGACTTCATGTGACAACAGACTTGGTGACAGTGATTTGGAGAAGCTCCAATCCTTGGTGAGTTGAATTTCAAAGAAACGAGGCTGAAGGATTCAGTCTTCATCCACCTGTAGGTAAATGGCAATAATCACTGTTTCTGATACATCATCATTTAGCATGTTCTGTTTGTTTAGCGGTATGTATTTTAGATTATTTTTGTACAAGTTTATTTTCCATAGCTTGTTACTAATATTAAAGAGATTTTTACTAATGTAACAACTTGTTACAGCTTGCTACTATTGTTAGAATATGTTACAACATGTTACAGCTTGCTACTATTGTTAGAATATGTTACAACTTGTTACAGCTTGCTACTATTGTTAGAATATGTTACAACATGTTACAGATTGCTACTAGTGTTAGAATGTTTTACTATGTAACAGCTTGTTACTAATGATCCTAGTTTACTGTCTTGAGAAATTTATTTCCAAAGGATTTTCTGTTGATAGTCATACCAGACTCCTAATACTTTCCTCACTATAAAGTTAATTTGTGCTAGAACAAATAATACACATCATTTCTTTGTTTTCAGATTTCCATACTTGTAAACCAGTTAAAAGAACAGTGGCAATGTTTAAAAGAACATATTATCTAGTTGTTTAGATGAACACTTTGATAGAAAAAGAGAGACAGTTCACAACCCTTCATTATCTTGGGTCAGTCACTGTAGAAACACATGAAGAATTACTGGAGAAGGCTCGCATCTGAGTACGCAGCTGAGTCATAACTTAATTTTAGTTACATTTTTACCTTGAAGTTACATCCTTCTGGAATACATTTGTACAGAATGCAATGATATACTTGTATCCCATGGGAGGTCTTACTGACCACTTTCTGTTACATTATTTAAGACAGAAGGTCTTGTGATGACAAGGATAATTTTAGCATTTTTAAGATTTTACGGGAGATTTAGTATAAAGATTAATCTTTCAGGAGATTATTTTTAGACTGATTTAAAACAGTTTGGGAGCTGTCTAAGGCAGTTGGCCATTTATTAATTTTGAAATACATCTTTTGTTTCATTTTCAACTATGCAGGCTGTAATAAGAACATTATCATCCCTTTACTAAGTTTTATCATGGCCGTTATATTCGGATCTGATTAACATTATTGTATTGACACAATATATAATGACACAATATTTTGTCATACTAATCTGATTAAATAATTGCACAATACATAGCCAAGGCTTAAAAGGATGCTAGAATATTATCTAAAGAGCTTAAGCTGGTTAAATAACTAATCATATAATCATTCATTATAATCAGATATCCCAGAAATAATCTCATGTACTTGTGCAATTAAATATGATACAACAGCTCTTAAAATGTGGTAGCTTTTAAAAGAGGTCATCATATAAAAATATGTTCACGTTAACAGTGTTAATGTTATTTAAAATTTAGACATTTAATTGCAGTTTTAGAAACACCTCCTTGTCGAAAGTCACTCACTAGCGTGTTTCCAAGTATTGAATGCAAAATTATGTACCTTCAGATAATTAGATGTGATACTAGTTTTAATACTGACTAATGGTTAGATCATCACATCAGCACCATGAAAACACTGGTTTGGGTTTGAAGGAAAGATTGTCACAGGCAAGAATTCACATGCAAAGCCAACATTTTCTTTACATGTTCCATGTTTTCAAAACACAGCTGCCTTGCCTGTCTTATAACTAGGTTAGTTATTTGAGATGATCTATAACTATTTGCAATTTTATTTTTAATTTTAAGCTTGCTTTCCAAAATGCAGCATTATGCCAGGTCACAGTACGGAAACAGCATTACTAACTTTCATAATCTCTGTTCACAAAAGACAAAATGAGTGTGAAATTGTTGCATCTGCATTTCTAGACCTATCCAGAGCATTTGGGACAGATTCAGATCCCATACTATTATATAGATTCAAAGGATTGCATCTCATAAGCAGTACGATCAATTAATTTAAAAGTTACCGTAGCCACTAAACACGTACTGACAGCTCCTCAGTAAGCAACTTTAGGTGTGCCACAAGGTTCCGTATTAAGACGATCATAAATAAAATTCATACAGACCCTATACCCGCAAATGTAATCCAATATGCAGATGGCTCAGCACTAACATATGTGGGCTCTTCAGTCAAACAGCTATTAGATATTCCACAGCATTCCTTTATAACTTCTGAAAACTGGCCAGAGCACTCGAAATGCAAAGAAAACAAAACTAAGCTAAAGGTATTTTCACCTCCAACCCAGCAATCAAAGTACTGTAACTTAACAATATTACCTGTCAATAATACTACAATTGCACTAGTACAAAACACAAAGCTGTTGGGTGTTTGATAATTGATAATTGACCATAGATTAAAGTTCAGTCATCATATCCAATAAAAAAACAACCTTAATTTACTTATTTAATGGATTTGATATTTGTTTATAGGGAAAGTCCAGGTGGAATAATGTCTCATTTTCAGCTGATTCCCAGGCAGAGAAGCTCAGCATTGACATAATATGGTTACAGTTAAATAACAAAGTTATTACAAAACCTAAAACAGAAGAACAGTATATAAACTAGATAGAAATTCACAGGTTGTTTATTGTGTGAATTGGGCAGCTACATCAAACTGGCAAAAAGATCATTGTTGATGGTTAAATAATTCACAAGTTATAGTTCATAGAGATGAAGTTATACACACTGAGTACACACTTTGGAAAAGTGATGACTAGATAACATATCCTACCCAGAGTTATATTAATCCTTTATCTAAGGGAGTGGAGTGAGGGACTGGTTCAGCTTGGGGCAGTGCAGGAGGAGAACCAAGTCTTATTTATGTGGTATTTTAATAGATGTTTGAAGTTGGAGAGGTTAGAGGTAGGTCTAATTTGCAGAGGGATAGAATGTCATTTTTTAGCAACTGAGTATGAGTACGGACTTTGGAGGAAGGAGTTGTGGGGATTATATATGCAGAGAAGATACTGTTTATTAGATTGAACTGGGCTATTATGGTGGTAGGAATGGAGAACAGGATTAAAATCAGGGGACTTGTGGGCTTTGTGACTAATGTTGTTTGTGGAGATAAGCCGTATGTAATCTAAATGATTAGGCAGATTGATTCAGTTCAATGCCTTAAGGATAGCACAGTAGTGGATGTGGTATTATTTGTTGGTGGCAAATTTTACAACCTTGTTATAGCATGCCTCCATCTTATTTTTAACTGAAGATTGAAGGTGGTTAGGATGGTTGTACCATATGAGAGAGATGGTAAAATGTAGGTAGTAACAAGAATGATTTTGGTGTTTTTGCTGAGGAAGTTTTTTTTTCCTGCAGAGCATTCCTAATTTTGGTGAGTCTTTTTATGTTATTTTTCAACAATAAATCCAAACGTAAGGTTACCATCTATAATTACTCCGAGAAGATTTGTATGGGAGACTACTTAAATTTCAGTTTTGTTTAGTGAAAAGATTTCGAAATTTGGTTTATCTGGTATGTGTAATTTGGGGAAAACAGCAGTAACTTTGTTATTTAAGGGTTGAGTAGTAGTTGGGCATTATGGAGCCATTTCACATGTGAGGGAAAAACTTCTTGTGTTGAGTCAGGTTATTAGATGCACATAGAGGTTTGAAATCATCAGCATATTATGTAAGAAAGACTGGACCTGCAGAGGGATACAGGTCGTTGATAAAGATATTTAAGAGGAAGGGACCAAGAATAGTGTATTGGGGTATACCAGTGGAGACATGCAGGTAAGGAGTGAGGATATTCCATCATTTTACAGATTGAAGCCTGTCAGTTAAAGAACAATTGAACTACTGTAATGAAAAAGCAATAGTGTTAGTTGAGACATTCTGTACAAATGTTTAGGGGAGAAACTGTACTGAGGGCTTTAGGCAGGTCATGAAATAGGGAGAAAACAAGATTGCCTAAGTTTCTGTACTTGTTTATAGTGTCAGTGAATCATAATAAGTCAGCATTTGTACTGTGTGCTGGGCAGAAGCCATGTTGGGTGATTTTAAGAGTCATTCTTGTAAGAGATAGTGGAGAAGCTGTTGATTAATACATCTTTTATGAATTTTTTTAAAGAGGTGATAATATTGCAATATAGTGGAAACAGGAGATGTCAGCAGGGATGCTACCTTTATGAAGTGGGATAATATATGATTCATAGATTGTTATTAGGCTAATGACCCGGGGGGGCTTTCAAAGACTAGCCAAGTTTTCTCAAAAGAATAATGATGCCCTGTATCCAAATAGGACATTGAGGGCCAGGCATTTATATTTTACTACCCATCCCTTCAAGCTATAATACAAATACACACCCCTACTCAGCATCTTAGGTCCTCTAACATGCAATTCTTAACCATAACTAACCAACAAAAGAGCTGGACAATGTCTCTATTCCCATGCCGTTGTCAAACTTTGGGATGCGTTCCCTCTCTCTATTACTCAACTAGACTCTTTAAAAACATTTAAATTTGCACTAAAATAACAGTATCTCAATAACCTTGTCTGTTCTTGTAGTCATATGATTAAACCAGCTTAAATGTTTTGGCCACTATACTCTACAAATATTTTTACTAACTTAATATAGTTGCAATTTACACCATCTGTCTTTGTATCCAATCTCTCTTGCTTGCTTTATTTCTGTGGCTGAATAAACAGAATTGATTAAACAGTATTCTTACTTATGAGAATATACAAACAGAATTACTACAAAATTAATACACTGGGTTTATTTTCTTGTATTGTATACCTCTATAATATGTATTAGTCTTGTATATCTACTTCAGTTTGTATTATCTAAAACTTTCTTGACTTTCAAAGTTAATCTGATGTTATATAAAAATGTATGTGATTGTATGGAGCTTTTCTTCCTGGGCCTCCACTGAAAATGGGTTGTTGGGCCCAGTGGACTTTCCCAGTCAACAAATGTCAATAAATAAATAAATAAGCTACCTATGTCCATAATGGACATGGGTGCCAGGCCTGGTGTAATTTTCTTATTCCACATTCACTGGTCTAGGTAGCACTTAAACTGGGTAATAGACAAACTCACCTTCACATGGATGGGCATCCTGTTCCATAGGAGAGGCAGTCTCTGGGACACATATCTGTCTCTCCAGCATGTTCTGTTTAAGTCACAGACAGAATTCAGGTCCCTAGACTTTGTATTTCTTGTAATCTTTGGCTTACAAATATGTAGGAGATTCACAAGTGTGGGGTTAGCAGTTGCCTTGTAAGCCAGGCATAGATCACCCCTCAGCAACCTATAGGCGACTGAGTATAGGGGAAAGGGCTTTAAGGCACTCTACATAAGGCAGGGTTATTATACCTTCTATTGTTTTGTAAGGAACCTCTGAGGTTGCTCTAGTTGCTGCACATGTCTGGTCAGTAAAGGAGCTTTGTATTTGATTACCGGTTTGATAGGGGCAGAGTACAGAGGGTTACTGACCTCTTTGGACCTAGATGCCATGCCCTTACTTATAAGTTGCACAACATAAAAGGATTTCCTCACCACTCTGGCCATGTGGTGGTTGAAGGTATGGCTACTGTCTACGTGCATACCCAGATCCCTGACACTGGGTTGACTCTTAGGGGCATATTATCAACATTGTAATTAGCCAGGATGGTTGACTTCCCAAAGGGTACAATTATGCATTTCTTAGCACTGAGTTTAAGACCATGACTTTGGCACCATTTGTTAGTCAGAGATAGACCTTCTTGAAGAATGCTAGTGTCTGCAGGGGAGTCAGTGATAACCTCCAGCTTGTAGTCATCTACAAACTTAGCCATAAACCTTCATATTTGCTTCCATTTCAGAGAATTAGATGCCAAAAAGGAGTGTAGCCAGCACGTAAAACTCTACTGCCAATCATTAGCGGACCGGAGTTCCACTGTGTCGACCCCTAACCGGGAAAAGCCGAAAGACACAAACAAGATGCCAAAAAGGAGTGTGCTCAGTACCAAGCCTTATTTTTCATAATGAAGGACCATAGGATTCAACTATTGATCTATTTATAAGGAATGAGACTGGGTATTCTATGGCACTGACAACTCTCTTTAGGTATTCAGATGGGGGTGGGGTGGGGTTGTCAGCTGCAGTGGAGCAGGGTTTGAGTTTAAGTAGAAGCTTTTCTTATCATTGATATGGAGATACATGATATGTGGAAGGTGCTAGCAATGAATATAAAGGGTGAATTAGATTCATATGTGGAATATGGGGGGGGGTGGTAGAGGAAGTGATAGTGTGAGTGATGTAAGAAGGTTGTTTTTTTCTCTAACCTGTTGATTACAGAGGTAGTGGGACTGGATGTTACTGTGGGGGTGTAAAAACTGGATAGAAGTGAAGAGTTCTTAGTTAGGGAGGCAATACTTTCTATAAAGTCTGGTATTCAATAAGGTAGCCATTTCTAGTAGAGACTTATTGTGAGAAGTGCTGGATCCCGGATGTAACAGGTTATGTACCGAGTCCAGAATTTTTTGGAATCATTTTTGTTTTGAAGTTGCAGATGGCAATATTTTTTTTTATCTATGTTACTCTTTTTTGTTTTTGTTTTTTTAACTCAGATTGCATAATTCTCTCTCTGTAAAGTTGCAGGTTATAATGAGTTTTATGTTTGAACCATTTTTCCAAGCTTTGTCTCTGTTAGACATTGTAGTTTTTGTTTAGGTTATGAGCTATGGTGAGTGGTTAATTTCACTCCTTTTTGTGGAGCGAGGCATGATTGTTTAGCATATTTATGAATAAGGTATTAAAACAGTGACTGCCTTGTCAAGTGGAAGAGTTTTTAGGGCAGATCAATTAAAGACTTTCAATGTATTGATGAAGGAGTCTTTATTGAACTTAGGTTTCATGATGTTTTAAGTTGCTGAGTGTTAGGTTGGCGGATGGTATTTCTCTGGGCATGGGCTGGGAGGAGGTCACTGAGTCAGTCTGGATGGGTTCCACGGGCTGTAAATTTACTGGGGTTGGAGACCGATATCCAGTCTAGAAGTACACCTTTACTGTTAGTATTAATAAGTCAAGAGCAGTAGTGTAGCAGGGGTGGAGCAAAGAGGGCAGCTGCCCTTGGCTCAAAGTGTTAGGTGGCATTTTTGGATGATCCTGATTCCTGATCACTCTTTAGTAACAGTGCATACCAGCTTTGAAATGCCAGTACAGTACTTACTGTCAAAGCTGAGAGCTGTAGTGCTCTTTGTGTGGTCTAACTGTAGCAACTGCTTACTAAAAATGGAGGAAGTAGTTTGCTACAATTTAAAAGAAAAAAAAGTTTTTTTATTCTTTTTTACACAGACCTGAGCACTGTAGTGCTCATTTGGTATAAACTGTAGCATCTGCTTGCTACATTTGTAGCAAGAAGGTTACTACAATTTAAAAGGGCAATTACAGTGTTAAAAACTTGGTCCAAATTCAGGCTGCCCAAAGTAGCATCCACTTTATCACATCAGATAGGATCCCTCCCACAGCATCAGTTTACATTAAGTATTCTTAAAATCTGCATTCCTAGTGTTATTTTGTTCCCTGACCCACTGTGAACTAATTCTTGCTTTTGGTTCCTATCAGCTTTTAAACTGATTAATGCTATGGAGGGCCTGCATTTTTGTTTGAAAGGCTCTTATCCACACTGACACACTGGTGATTGTGATGTTCTGTTATTCCCTCCCAGTCTTTCCCTTTATGCAAGTATGGGGACAGCAAAAAAAAAAAGTGTGGTATATTGTTTTCAATATAGATGTGGAAACATTGCTCTTTTAGGATCGAAATGTAAAGTGTGCACCGACCACTATCGTCACAGCAGCTGCAACTCTCATCTTACTTTCTGTTGTCACAGTACTGATTGTGAAAGTCTCCAGAGCACCTGGGAGAGTAATTTGTAAAAAGTAAAGCAAGTCCACATTGCTCTGTGTATTTCATTCATTCATTTTTTTTTCTTGTTTACTTTTGCTGTGTTTACTTGAAAACATCTTTATTCAAAAATATGGGACAAAGCTGACATGAATATTGTTGAAAAGGGTTGACATTTTAGACATGGTGCCCTGCTTATGAAGTTAATTCAACAACAGATTTATGCAGCAACTTGCATTTTTGAGCAATCAGAAGTGTGAAACTCTAGTGTCTGCCAAAATATGCTGACCGTGATCCTTAGTACTCTGCAACAAAATGAAAATGTTCACAAGAGGCAGGGCAAGTTAACTGAACAATATGTTTTTCTGCACCATGCATTCTCTATATGACAGTATGAAATACTAGTGGCATTGGCATTAGTTGCTGGTTAGTGTATCTCTCAGGAATTTTCCAGAAATCTAACGTTTTTTTTTTTTGGCACCAAGCATTCTCTAAATAGTAAGAAATGGAAAGCTCTAATGTCTGCTATTACTGGCTGGCTGTTATCCTCAGTAATTTCCAAGAAAATTGATTTTTTAGCTAGCACAGACAAGGTTATTGGGTTGACAGGGTTTTGCAACAACATGCATTTTAGAAAAAATAAAAAGTATAAAACTCTAATATCTGGCATCAGTGACTGACTGTAATCCTCATTTATTTATTAGAAAATACATATTTTATGAAGGACACTGCAGAAATATGAATCAAAACCAGGGGCAACAAGTCATAGACAGTTGCAAGGTTTTGCTTATGTCTAATGCAGTGTGCTTCAGCCTGGATAAAGTAAAGCCACACACCTGCTTTCTTGTGGGACTTATCAGCTTTGACCTGGAGAGAGTAGTTCAGAATCTTTAGTGGTAAGCTTAAAGCATATCCCTGTGACCGCAACAATATCAGAGGTATACTGTGATATCCAAGCCTGTAGTTCTGTAATTTTGTCACAAATGCTATGGAGGTTGATAGTGATAATATTCATTTTTTGGGGTAGACAGGTGGGAGATTGATAGGCTGAGAGGTTTGAAGTGTTGGTTTTAGTGGTAAGCATAAGTGGCAGTGGCACTTTAATGGCAGGACAGTGCAGTTGGTTATCAGAATGGTGTGAGGTGGTGGTTTAGGAAGAGTTACTAAAGTTATTTTCTTTTCTACTGAGATTAGTTATTGGTTTTCTATGGCTGAGGTTGAGGTAGATGTTACCACTGAGGGAGAATATTGAGAAGTACTATATCAAGTTAATGGGGACATGTATGAGTTTAATTTTTGGGTGTAGAGGGGTGTTATTATTAAAAGAAAGGAATGGTGAGAGGTTAAAAACGGGAGATGTATTGGTAGAGCTTCTGCTGACTCCATAGCATGCTGGGTAAATTGCAATAGGACAGGTGTGTAGAGGTGAAAGTATGCAGTGATAGTTTGTTAGATAGAATGTTAGTAGCAGTAGACAGAGACATGATGTTAGGAAAAACTTGTTTGAAATTTTGGTGGTTATAGATGAGAAAAAATACAAAGGGATAGTATGAAGTGAAAGGAAACAGAGATGATGTTAATGAAGAGAACTAAGTTGAGAAGACAGAGTGATATTTCTAATTGGGTAGTTCTAATTATAAGATATACTGATATTTCTGATTGGGTAGTTCTAATTATGTACAGATGTGAAAGGAATGGAGTACTAATGCTATCTGAATTCAGCAATATAAGAAGTGGAATATAATTAAAAGCACTAATAATGAAAGTGAGGAGTGTGTAATGGTATGAAGAGCAGATATGTCAAGTTTAAGTTTATAGTGGAATGATGTTTATATTAGACTCTCCAAACCTGCACAAGGAGATTGTCCTTGTTAGGACTAGCACAAAGCAGAGGAAGATTACCCTTTAAAGTCCCTTGATCCTTGGTGTTACCAACAGTGGTATGTGACTTTAATTCAACTGACCTGTAAGCTATATTTCTACCTTAAACTTAAATTCTAAGGTATTCTTGACCACTATTAGTACAGTAAAAAGTAACAAAAAATAAACATTCAGAGACATCATTCTGTAGGTTTAAATGTTGATGTTTATTTCTTTATGAGCATATTCATTGCAAATATGCTTTATCAGCTAATAAAACTCTTGGTTTGCAGTGGTTTAAATCCTCTTGAAAAGGGGAAGTGGACCAGGCTACCCGGCATGATTGGTTGATGGGATGGGAAACCTGATTGGTTAGAAAAACATGCCTCAGGTTGGAGGAGAAGAAACTCCCTTATTAGAATATATAGACTGATTGGTGTGATTGCTATACTCCCCTGATCCCCTTTTCAGGAAGCATTTTATTTGCAAGCAGAAAAAAAAAACATTGAATAAAGACTTAAATATATGTGCAGATACCAGATTTAAAATGTTTTTTTTTTGTTCTCAGCAGTGCCCTCTTACTCATTAGGCATGAACAAATTATTTTTATTTTTCATTTTTATTTTATTTTGGTTCAGTGTTGTTATAGCTGAAGAAATCAAAGAAGAAAATGTCCAAATTTGTTACAACTCCACTATCCAGAGATTGAATATGATCCAGGGAAGAAATAAAAGTAGTTTGGAAGTCCTAGCTATATTTTTGCTTCCAAGATGTAATATTCTTCAGATTACCAAAGGTGAAAACAAACTGTTACAAAAATCTAGAAAAAGCAAACAATTAACATAATAAACCCAATTTTGTATTGTGTGACCAGTGGTGGTCCGTAGGTTGTGTCTTGCCACAATCTTCACTTAATGAGCAGCCAAACAGGAGGACCAGGTGCCATGTGTTCTCTGGGGGTGGTTCCTTTGATAGTAGAACCCATGTAAATGTTGCCCTTGTCAGCTGGTTCAACCTACACTCTAGTGGGCATGCACACTAACCATATTGTACTTTGTCTGTAAATGGTGGTCAGAGTTGGTGTTTTAGGGTTGTGTCCATAATAACCCAACAGTATAGCCATATTCTGTTCCTCTCAGTATGGTGTTGGTCTCCCCTGGTGGTTCTGTCTTCTGGATCTAACGTGCAAAAAGGGAACAAGCTTGTTATTTCAGTAGTTAACCCATATAAAGCGTAGGTGGGATCAGATTGTGAGCCAAGTGGAGATTCTGTTAGGGCAGGATGCATGAAGGTGTGGGCTGATCAGGTGATTGTCAGGAACTGTATTCATATGCACAGATGATTGGGCTGAATAGATTTTAGTAAAATGTTCTGTGGTTGATTTTTTTTTTTTTGAGCTGAAGTATGTTCTTGATAGAACATCCATAATTTAAGGCAGGTTTGTTTTATGCATGTAGGCTTATCTGCCATTAAAGTTCTTTCTTTTCCAGGAGGGCATTCTGGTTGCCATTCAAGGGTTTTCTTATAATTCTGTCAAGCATGTGGAATCTGTATTTGGAGTGACTGGCCATCTCCATGCTATGTTTAGCTTAAGCATTTCTGCTGGCTTTATGTCTAATATCTGAAAACTGCTGGGAAATTTGTATTTTTAATTTGTTTACAGTCTTGCCCATGTAGAGTGCTTCACACTTCAGGTGCTGTGCCTTGTACAGTACCATGTCTGTGTTACAATCAGCTTTAAAATTGCTGTAGTATATTTTCTTCATCCAAGGGCATGTGAAGTGATCCATACAATTCATATATACACAGAATGAGCAGATGTGGCTTTCGCATCCAAAGGTTATTCAGATGGATCATTGCAATCTTGGTTGGATTATAAAAAGTCTCTAAACCTGCTTCTCTTTTTTAAAATAGAGATTGTTCCTGGGTATAGGATTTTGGCAATCTGTTTGTTATTGCTAATGATATCCCAGTTCTCTTTCATGATGATGCAGATAATCCACAAAAAAGCTGAGTTTGTTTTATACTGTGAATAAGTATTATAGCTTTGCCACTTTAAGACAACTAAATAGTATTGCTGTTTTTAAGAAGCAATGTATCCCATAATGCTTTGAGCCTAGGGCCAGTGGCCAGAGTATTCATGATGAGTGAACTGCTGACGTCATTCTTTCTGTGTCTATATTTTGTACAAAATAAAAGGTACCATTTTCTAAAGTAATGCTGGTGTATCATGACATTATTGACATATCTATCTGACATTACAGAGTAACCAGAGATATGTATAATTACATGTTAGCAAAACCAAGATATTCTTTATGGAGTAAAAACAAAAATTTAGATCTAGTCAAAAAACCTCACCAAGCTGAGTAGTAATCGACAAGCTTAGAGTAAACCTTTCTGCAAAAAACAAGCATTTTTACCTCACAAAGTGGTCATTTTACTGAATTAAACATGTTCGGAACAGAAAATTGTGTATTTGTCAAAAATGCAAATATTTAACCTGGCAGAGCCATTGACTTGTCAAAACCATTTGGTTGACAAGCACTGAAGCAGAGAGGTAGATGTTAGTACTCTTTAGAGTGGCATCTAGGCTGGAAAAAGAGATAGAAGAAATTCCAGTCAGCACTTTCTTGTACTCCTTGGGCAAGGAGTTTGAGGCAATATATAGTTATTTTTCATTGTAATGTTCCTTTCTAATGTTGTTTCATCAAAAACAATTGTTGTTCTACACTGAAGCCTTTCTTCCTGGGCCTCCACTGAAAATGGTTCATGTGTCAAGTAAGACTTTCCTGGTAAACAAACTAATAAATCAATCCATAAATAATCAATCAGTCCATCCATCAATCAATCTCAGAGGGATAGAGTGTTAAATATTAGTCAGCAATTTGTAAACTCAATGTATATTTTGTGTCAGAATTAAATATTGTACATGACAGGGCATCCTTCCATAGATATATACAAGCTAAAGTTGAATTTGCTTAATCATTTGCAAGGATTTTCCATGATCTAGGTGACTATTGTGGATTTAATGAAATGAAAGATGAACAAATCAAAGTCAGAACTGTGACTGTGATGATTGATGCAGAATTATATCAAATGTTACAACTTGATGTAAAGCTAGCTTTAGAAAAAGCAACACAAATCATGAAGACGAATAATAAGTAAAATAGTAAATAATGACTTAAATGTGGAAAATTATATATGTCTGGTAAAACACAGAGAAAATCTCAAGTTTAAAAAGAGACATAATATGAGTTAAAGTAAGTGAATGCATGAGAAACAGAGTGGTTGTTCACTTGGCAAATACATAACGTGTAACTGTCATCAGGCTGAATCAGAGCAGTGTTCAGCACTTGGTGTAACTGTTATCATGCTGAGTCAGAGCAGTGTGCAGTATGATGTGTACCCATTATCATACTGAGTCAGAGCAGTGTGCAGCACTTGGTGTAACTGTTATCATGCTGAGTCAGAGCAGTGTGCAGCACTTGGTGTAAGCGTTATCATGCTGAGTCAGAGCAGTGTGCAGCATGAGGTGTAACCATTATCATGCTGAGTCAGAGCAGAGTGCAGCACTAGGTTTAAGCATTATCATGCTAAGAGCATTGTGAAGCATGAGGTGTAACCATTATCATGCTGAGTCAGAGCAGTGTGCAGCATGAGATGTGACTGTTATCATGCTGAGTCAGAACAGAGCGCAGCATGAGGTGTAACCATTGTCATGCTGAGCCAGAGCAGTGTGCAGCATGAAGAGTAACTGTTATCATGCTGAGTCAGAGCAGTGTGCAGCATAAGGTGTAACCATTATCACTCTGAATCAGAGCAGTGTGCAGCATGTGGTGTAGCTGTTATCATGCTGTGTCAAGGCAGGGTGCAGCATGATGTGCAACCATTATCATGCTGAGTCAGAACAGTGTGCAGCATGAGGTGTAACCTTTATCATACTGAGTCGGTGTAGTGTGTAGCACATGGTGTAGCTATTATCATGCTGAGTCAGAGCAGTATGCAGCATGAAGTGTGACTGTTATCATGCTGTGTCAGAGCAGTGTGTAGCATGAGGAGAACTGTTATCATGCTGAGCCAGGGCAGTGTGCAGCATGAGGAGTAACCATTATCATACTGAGTCAGAGCAGTGGGCAGCATGAGGAGTGACCATTATCATACTGAGTCAGAGCAGTGGGCAGCATGAGGAGTGACCATTATCATGCTGTCAGATCCATGTGCATCATGAGGTGTAACCATTATCATACTAAGTCAGTGCAGTGTGCAGTACGTGGTTTAGCCATTATCATGCTGAGTCAGAGCAGTGTGCAGCACTTGGTGTAACCATTCACATGCTGAGTCAGAGCAATGTGAAGCACAAGGTGTAACTGTTATCATACTGAGTCAGGGCAGTGTGCAGTATGAGGTGTAACAATTATCATACTGAGTCAGCACAGTGTGCAGCAGGAGGTGTAACTTTTATCATGCTGAGTCAGAGAAGTGTGCAGCATCAGGTGTAACTGTTATCATGGTGAGTCAGAGCAGTGTGCAGCATGAGGTGTAACCATAATCATACTGAGTCACCAAAGTGTGCAGCATGAGGTGTAACTGTTATCATGCAGAGTCAGGGGAGTGTGCAGCATGAAGTGTAACTGTTATCATGATAAGTCAGGGTAGTGTGCAGTGTGAGGTGTAACTGTTATCATACTAGTCAGAGCAGTGAGCAGAATGAGGTGTAACCATTATCATACTGAGTCAGAGCAGTGAGCAGAATGAGGTGTAACTGTTATCATGCTGAGTCAGAGCAGTGTGCAGCATGAAGTGTAACTATTATCATACTGAAACAGAAAGTGTGCAGCATGAGGAGTAACCATTATCATACTGAGTTAGAGCAGTGTGCAGCACGATGTGTAACCTAATCTCATGCTGAGTCAGAATAGTGTGTATTATGAGGTATAACCATTATCATACTGAGTCAGCGCAGCGTGCAGCATGTGGTGTAGCCATTATCATGCAGAGTCAGAGCAATGTGCAGCATGAGGAGTAACCATTATCACATTGAGTCAGAGCAGTGTGAAGCATGAGGTGTAACCATTATCATACTGAGTCAGTGCAGTGTGCGCATGAAGTGTAACTATTAGCATGCTGAGTCAGGGCAGTGTGCAGCATCAGGTGTAACTGTTATCATGGAGAATCAGAACAATGTGCAGCATGAGGAGTAACAATTATACTGTGTCACCACAGTGTGCAGCATGAGGTGTAACTGTTATGCTGATTCAGGGCAGTGCGCAGCATAAGGTATAACAGTTATGATGAGTCAGGGTAGTGTGCAGCATAGGTTGCAACTGTTATCATGCTGAGTCAGGGTAGTGTGCTGCATGAGGTGTAACCTTTATCATGCTGAGTCAGTGCAGTGTGCAGCATGAGGTGCAGCTGTTATCATACAGAGTCAGAGCAGTGCACAGCATGATGAGTAACTGTTATCACACTGAGTCAGAGCATTGTGCAGCATGAGGTGTAACAGTTATCATGATGAGTCAGGGTAGTGTGCAGCAAGAGGTGTAACTGCTATCATGTTGAGTCAGGGTAGTGTGCAGCATGAGGTGTAACAATTATCCTACAGTGTCACCACAGTGTGCAGCATGGGGTGTAACTGTTATCATGTTGAGTCAGAGCAGTGTGCAGCATAAGGTGTAACAGTTATCATGATGAGTTAGGGTAGTGTGCAGCAAGAGGTGTAACTGGTATCATGTTGAGTAAGGGTAGTGTGCAGCATGAGGTGTAACCATTATCATGTTGAGTTAGGATAGTGTGCAGTATGAGGTGTAACTTTTATCATACTGAGCCAGAGCAGTGATCAGTATGAGGTGTAAAAGTTATCATGCTGAGTCAGGGCAGTGTGCAGCATGAGGTGCAGCTGTTATCATACAGAGTCAGAGCAGTGTGCAGCATGTGTTGTAGCTGTTATCATGCTGAGTCAGAGCAGTGTGTAGTGTGAGGTGTAACCATTATTATGCTGAGTCACAGTAGTGTGCTGCATGAGGTGTAAGTGTTATCCCAGTGAGTCAGTGTGCAGCATGAGGTGTAACTGCATCAGAGCAGTATGCTGCATGAAGTGTAACTGTTATACTGAGTAAGAGGAGTGTGCAGCATGAGGTGTAACTGTTATCATGCTGAGTCAGAGCAGTGTGCAGCATGAGGTGTAACTGTTATCATGCTAAGTCAGAGCAGTTTGCAGCATGAGGTGTAATTGTTAGCACCCTGAGTCAGAGCAGTGTAAAGCACAAGGTGTAACTGTTATCTTGTGGAGTAAGTACAGTGTGGAGCATGAGGTGTAACTGTTATCACACTGAGTGAGAGCAATGTGCAGCATGAGGTGTAACTGTTATGATGCTAAGTCTGAGCACTGTGCAGCATAAGGTGTAAATGTTATTACACTGGGTCAGAGCAATGTGCATCATGAGGTGTAACGGTTATCATGATGTGTCAGGGTAGTGTGCAGCATGATGTGTAACTGTTATCATGCTGAGGCAGCCTAGTGTGCAGTATGAGGTGTAACTCTTATCATACTGAATGAGAGCAGTGAGCAGCATGAGGTGTAACTGTTATCATGCTGAGTCAGAGCAGTGTGCAGCATGAGGTGCAACTGTTATCACATTGAGTCAGAGGTGTGTGCTGCATGAGGTGTAACTGTTATCATACTGAGTCAGAGAAGTGTGCAGCATGTGGTGTAGCTGTTATCATGCTGAGTCTGGGCAGTGTGCAGCATGGCGTGTAACTGTTATCATGCTGAGCCAAAGCAGTTTGTAGCACAAGGTGTATCCATTATGCTGAGTCAGAGCAGTGTGCTGCATGAGGTGTAAGTGTTATCCTGCTGAGTCAGAGCAGTGTGCAGCATGAAGTGTAACTGTTATGCTGAGTCAGGGCAGTGTGCAGCATGAGGAGTGATCATTATCATACTGACTTAGATCAGTGTGCAGCATGAGGTGTAACCATTATTGTACCAAGTCAGTGCAGTGTGCAGTACATGGTGTAGCCATTATTATGCTGAGACAGTGCAATATGCAGCATGTGGTGTTACTGTTATCTTGCTGAGTCAGAGTAGTGCACAGCACTTGGTGTAACCTTTATTATACTGAGTCAGAGCAATGTGCAGCATGAAGTGTAACTGTTATCATGCTGTTTCAGGGAAATGTGCAGCATCAGGTGTAACTGATATCATGGTGAGTAAGAGCAGTGTGCCCATGAGGTGTAACCATTATCATACTGAGTCAGCACAATGTGCAGCATGAGGTGTAACTGTTATCATTCTGAGTCAGGGTAGTGTGCAGCATCAGGTGTAACTGTTATCATGGTGAGTCAGAGCAGAGTGCAGCTTGAGGTGTAACCGTTATCCCACTGAGTCACAGCAATGTGCAGCAGGAGGAGTAACCATTATCATACTGAGTCACCAGGGTGTGCAGCAAAAGGTGTAACTGTTATCATGCTGAGTCAGGACAATGTGCAGCATGAGGTATAACTGTTATCATGATGAGTCAGGGTACTTTGCAGCATGAGGTGTAACTGTTATCATGCTGAGTCAGGGTAGTGTGCAGCATGAGGTGTAACCATTATTATACTGAGTCAGGGTAGTGTGCAGTATGAGGTGTAACTGTTATCATACTGAACTATGAAAACCAGTGTTCAAGTAAATCCAATAACCAATAAACAGCCAAATCGAATTTAGCACTTTCATTCACTCATTTATTACGTGAACTTCCTCAGAAAAACAGTTCCACTTATTCACTCTTCCTTTTATAACAAAATTACAGGAAATGACATCAAACACACATCGACATTTATATATATGTATATATAACAATAAAATAAACCATCTAAAAAGTTTAAATGTATTGTATATTCAACTGTTTATATTGTTATAAAAATAAATAAATTATACATGACTATTTGTTCAGTAAAAAAACATTTCAAATTTATAGACTCATTGAGTCCTGGATATCTATCAGCCCCTAAGAATAACTTCCATAACGTTTCTTTACATTCTAATATATTGTTTAAATCACCCCCAAAAACAACTTCATTGACCTTTTCTACTACAGAAAACTCAAATTTTTGAAATTAGTGCAGATAAGAGCATGCTTGGCCCAAGAATTGTTTTTATCTTTATTTTTAATGGCCAGATTGTGTTCATAAATTCTACGTTTTAATGTCCTAATATTTTTTCCTATATAATAATGGTCACATGATGCATAACAAGCTATGTAAACTATATATTCAGTGTTACAATTGTAGTAATCTTTAGCCCATAAAGTGTAATTGACATGTTTTAAAGTTACAAACGAACTATTACTAATGTATGTACACTGCTTGCAGTTCTTACAAGCATAAGTTCCTTTTTTAGTACTAACTACTCTAGTTGTCATATTAACTTTCCTGTTGTCAGACTCTACCATAGATTTTATATTTAACATTTTCTTATAAGTGAAACGTGGTTTCATACCTATTTTTGCTATAAGTTCTTGGTTACCTAACAATACCTTCCAGTTGTTAACTATTATTTCTTTGATACACCACATTTCATTCACAATATGCAAAGGAAACACAATATTGTAATCATTCTGTTTTGAAACATTCATTTTCAAAACAGGACTCACTGATATATCTCCAGACTTATATAGGAAAAACTATTAGGACATTAAAACGTAGAATTTATGAATACAATCTGGCCATTAAAAATAAAGATAAAAACAATTCTTTGGCCAAGCATGCTCTTATCTGCACTAATTTCAAGAAATTTGAGTTTTTCTGTAGTAGAAAAGGTCAATGAAGTTGTTTTTGGGGGTGACTTAAACAATATATTAGAATGTAAAGAAACGTTATGGCAGTTATTCTTAGGGGCTGATAGATATCCAGGACTCAATGAGTCTAAAAATTTGAAATGTTTTTTACTGAACAAATAGTCATGTATAATTTATTTATTTTTATAACAATATAAACAGTTGAATATACAATACATTTAAACTTTTTATGGTTTATTTTATTGTTTTATATATATATATATATATATATATATATATATATATATATATATATATATACACATATATATATAAATGTTGATGTGTGTTTGATGTCATTTCCTGTAATTTTGTTATAAAAGGAAGAGCGAATAAGTGGAACTGTTTTTCTGAGGATTTGGCTGTTTATTGGTTATTGGATTTACTTGAACACTGGTTTTCATAGTTCGGAGTTTTTCAGTCTGTGTTGGAATTTTTGTTATCATACTGAGTCAGAGCAGTGTGCTGCATGAGATGTAACTGTTATACTGAGTCAGAGCAGTGTGCAGCATGAAGTGTAGCTGTTATCATTCTGAGTCGGGGAAGTGTGCAGCATGAGGAGTAACCATTATACTGAGAGTAGTGTGCAGCACATGGTGTTGCTGTTATCATGCTGAGTCAGAACAGTGTGCAGAATGAGGTGTAACTGCTATCATGCTGAGTCAGAGCAGTGTGCTGCATGAGGTGTAACTGTTATCATACTGAGTTAATGCAGTGTGCAGCAATTGGTGTAAGTGTTATCATGCTGAGTCAGAGTAGTGTGCAGCATGAGGTGTAACCATTATCATGCTGAGTCAGGGCAATGTGCAGCATGAGGTGTAACCATTATCATACTGAGTCAGGGCAATGTGCAGCATGAGGAGTAACCATTATCATACTGAGTCAGAGCAGTGTGCACCATCAGGTGTAACCATTATCATGCTGAGTCAGCACAGTGTGCAGCATGAGTTGTAGCTGTTATCATGCTGAGTCAGGGCAGTGTGCAGCATGAGATGTAACCTTTATCATGGTGAGTCAGAGCAGTGTGCAGCATGAGGTGTAACCTTTATTACACTTAGAGCAATTTGCAGCATGAGGAATAACCATTATCATACTGAGTCAGAGCAGTGTGCAGCATGAGTTGTAACAATTATCATACTGTGTCACTACAGTGTGCAGCATGAGGTGTAACTGTTATCATGATAAGTCAGGGTAGTGTGCAGCAAGAGGTGTAACTGGTATAATGTTGAGTCAGGGTAGTGTGCAGCATGAGGTGTAACCATTATCATGTTGAGTTAGGATAGTGTGCAGTATGAAGTGTAACTTTTATCATACTGAGCCAGAGCAGTGATCAGTATGAGGTGTAAAAGTTATCATGCTGAGTCAGGGCAGTGTGCAGCATGAGGTGCAGCTGTTATCATACAGAGTCAGAGCAGTGTGCAGCATGTGTTGTAGCTGTTATCATGCTGAGTCAGATCAGTGTGTAGTGTGAGGTGTAACCATTATTATGCTGAGTCACAGTAGTGTGCTGCATGATGTGTAAGTGTTATACCACTGAGTCAGTGTGCAGCATGAGGTGTAACTGCATCAGAGCAGTATGCTGCATGAAGTGTAACTGTTATACTGAGTAAGAGGAGTGTGCAGCATGAGGTGTAACTGTTATCATGCTGAGTCAGAGCAGTGTGCAGCATGAGGT
Source organism: Protopterus annectens (assembly GCF_019279795.1). Lineage (NCBI taxonomy): Eukaryota > Metazoa > Chordata > Ceratodontiformes > Protopteridae > Protopterus > Protopterus annectens. Next base: position 1,085,689,014 of record NC_056737.1, on the reverse strand, counting down.
GTAACTGTTATCATGCTAAGTCAGAGCAGTTTGCAGCATGAGGTGTAACTGTTATCACCCTGAGTCAGAGCAGTGTAAAGCACAAGGTGTAACTGTTATCTTGTGGAGTAAGTACAGTGTGGAGCATGAGGTGTAACTGTTATCACACTGAGTGAGAGCAATGTGCAGCATGATGTGTAACTGTTATGATGCTAAGTCTGAGCAGTGAGCAGCATAAGGTGTAAATGTTATTACACTGAGTCAGAGCAATGTGCATCATGAGGTGTAACGGTTATCATACTGAGTCAGAACAGTGTGCAGCATGAAGTGTAACTGTTATCATGATGTGTCAGGGTAGTGTGCAGCATGATGTGTAACTGTTATCATGCTGAGGCAGCCTAGTGTGCAGTATGAGGTGTAACTCTTATCATACTGAGTGAGAGCAGTGAGCAGCATGAGGTGTAACTGTTATCATGCTGAGTCAGAGCAGTGTGCAGCATGAGGTGCAACTGTTACCACATTGAGTCAGAGTTGTGTGCTGCATGAGGTGTAACTGTTATCATACTGAGTCAGAGAAGTGTGCAGCATGTGGTGTAGCTGTTATCATGCTGAGTCAGGGCAGTGTGCAGCATGGCGTGTAACTGTTATCATGCTGAGCCAAAGCAGTTTGTAGCACAAGGTGTATCCATTATGCTGAGTCAGAACAGTGTGCTGCATGAGGTGTAAGTGTTATCCTGCTGAGTCAGAGCAGTGTGCAGCATGCAGTGTAACTGTTATCATGCTGAGTCAGGGCAGTGTGCAGCATGAGGAGTGATCATTATCATACTGACTTAGATCAGTGTGCAGCATGAGGTGTAACCATTATTATACTAAGTCAGTGCAGTGTGCAGCACATGGTGTAGCCGTTATTATGCTGAGTCAGTGCAATATGCAGCATGTGGTGTTGCTGTCATCTTGCTGAGTCAGAGTTGTGTGCAGCACTTGGTGTAACCTTTATTATACTGAGTCAGAGCAATGTGCAGCATGAAGTGTAACTGTTATCATGCTGTTTCAGGGAAGTGTGCAGCATCAGGCGTAACTGATATAATGGTGAGTAAGAGCAGTGTGCACATGAGGTGTAACCATTATCATACTGAGTCAGCACAGTGTACAGCATGAGGTGTAACTGTTATCATTCTGAGTCAGGGTAGTGTGCAGCATCAGGTGTAACTGTTATCAAGTTGAGTGAGAGCAGAGTGCAGCTTGAGGTGTAACCGTTACCCCACTGAGTCACAGCAATGTGCAGCAGGAGGAGTAACCATTATCATACTGAATCACCAGGGTGTGCAGCAAAAGGTGTAACTGTTATCATGCTGAGTCAGGGCAGTGTGCAGCATGAGGTATAACTGTTATCATGATGAGTCAGGGTACTTTGCAGCACAAGCTGTAACTGTTATCATGCTGAGTCAGGGTAGTGTGCAGCATGAGGTGTAACCATTATTATACTGAGTCAGGGTAGTGTGCAGTATGAGGTATAACTGTTATCATACTGAGTCAGAGCAGTGTGCTACATGAGATGTAACTGTTATACTGAGTCAGAGCAGTGTGCAGCATGAAGTATAACTGTTATCATTCTGAGTCAGGGAAGTGTGCAGCATGAAGGAGTAACCATTATACTGAGTCAGAGCAGTGTGCAGGACATAGTGTTGCTGTAATCATGCTGAGTCAGAGCAGTGTGCAGAATGACGTGTAACTGCTATCATGCCGAGTCAGAGCAGTGAGCTGCATGAGGTGTAACTGTTATCATACTGAGTCAATGCAGTGTGCAGCAATTGGTGTAAGTGTTATCATGTTGAGTCAGAGTAGTGTGCAATATGAGGTGTATCCATTATCATGCTGAGTCAGGGCAATGTGCAGCATGAGGAGTAACCATTATCATACTGAGTCAGAGCAGTGTGCAGCATGAGGTGTAACCATTATCATACTGAGTCAGGGCAATGTGCAGCATGAGGAGTAACCATTATCATACTGAGTCAGAGCAGTGTGCACCATCAGGTGTAACCATTATCATACTGAGTCAGCACAGTGTGCAGCATGAGTTGTAGCTGTTATCATGCTGAGTCAGGGCAGTGTGTAGTATGAGGTGTAACCTTTATCATGGTGAGTCAGAGCAGTGTGCAGCATGAGGTGTAACCTTTATCACACTTAGAGCAATTTGCAGCATGAGGAATAACCATTATCATACTGAGTTAGAGCAGTGTGCAGCATGAGTTGTAACAATTATCATACTGTGTCACTACAGTGTGCAGCATGAGGTGTAACTGTTATCATGATAAGTCAGGGTAGTGTGCAGCATGAGGTGTAACTGTTATCATGCTGAGTTAGGTTAGTGTGAAGCATGAGGTGTAACCATTATCATGCTGAGTTGGGGTAGTGTGTAGTAGGAGGTGTAACTTTTATCATACTGAGCCAGAGCAGTGAGCAGCATGAGGTGTAACCGTTATCATGCTGAGTCAGAACAGGCTGCAGTATGAGGTGCACTTTTATCATGTTGAGTCATGCTGAGTCAGAGCAATGTGCAGCATGAGGTGTAACTGTTATCATGCTGAGTCAGAGCAGTGTGTAGCATGAGGTGCAGCTTTTGTCATACAGAGTCAGAGCAGTATTTAGCATGAGCTGTTACAATTATTATGCTGAGTCAGAGTAGTGTGCCACATGAGGTATAAGTGTTATCCCACTGAGTCAGTGTGCAGCATGAGGTGTAACTTTTATCACTCTAAGTCAGAGTACTGTACTGCACAAAGTGTAACTGTTATCATACTGAGTTAGAGCAGTGTGCAGCATGTGGTGTAGCCATTATTATGCTGAGTCAGGGAAGTGTGCAGCATGAGTTGTAATTGTTATGCTGAGTAAGGGCAGTGTGCAGCATGAGGTGTAACTGTTATCATGTTGAGTCAGAGCAGTGTGCAGCATGAGGTGTAACTGTTATCATGCTGTCAGAGCAGTGTAAAGCACAAGGTGTAACTGTTATCATGCTGAATAAGTACAGTGTGCAGCATGAGGTGCAACCATTATCACACTGAGTCAGAGCAATATGCAGCATTAGGTGTAATGGTTATCATGCAGAGTCAGAGCAGTGTGCAGCATGAGGTGTAACTGTTATCATGTAGAGTCTGGGTAGAGTGCAGCATAAGGTGTAACTATTATCATGATGAGTCAGGGTAGTGTGCTGCATGAGGTGTAACCATTATCATGCTGAGTTAGGGTAGTGAGCAGCATGAGGTGTAACTTTTATCATTTTGAGTCAGAATAGGGTGCAGTATAAGGTGCACTTTTATCATGTTGAGTCAGAGGAGTGTATTACATGAGGTGTAACTGCTATCATGCTGAATCAGAGCTGTGTGTAGCATGAGGTGCAGCTGTTATCATACAGAGTCAGAGCAGTGTGCTGCATGTGGTGTAGCCATTATCATGCTGAGTCAGGGCAGTGTGCAGCATGGCGTGTAACTGTTATCATGCTGAGGTGTAAGTGTTATCCCACTGAGTCAGTGTGCAGCATGAGGTGTAACTGTTATCATACTGAGTCAGAGAAGTGTGCAGCACATGGTGTAGCTGTTATGCTGAGTCAGGGCAGTGTGCAGCATGGCATGTAACTGTTATTGTGCTGAGCCAAAGCAGTGTGCAGCACGAGGTGTATTCATTATGCTGAGTCAGAGCAGTGTGCTGCATGAGGTGTAAGTGTTTTCCTGCTAAGTCAGAGCAGTGTGCAGCATGAAGTGTAACTGTTATTATGCTGATTCAGGGCAGTGTGCAGCATGATGAATGACCATTATCATACTGAGTCAGATCAGTGTGCAACATGAGGTGTAACTGTTATCATGCTAGTCAGGGAAGTGTGCAGCATCAGGTGTAACCGTTATCATGGTAAGTCAGAGCAATGTGCAGCACGAGGTGTAACTGTTATCATGGTGAGTCAGGGAAGTGTGCAGCATCAGGTGTAACTATTATCATGGTGAGTAAGAGCAGTGTGCACATGAAGTGTAACCATTATCATACTGATTCAGTACAGTGTGCAGCATGAGGTGTAACTGTTATAATGCTGAGTCAGGGTAGTGTGCAGCATCAGCTGTAACCATTATCATACTGAGTCAGAGCAGTGTGCAGCATGAGGTGTAACCATTATCATACTGAGTCACCAGAGTGTGCAGCATGAGGTGTAACTGTTATGCTGTGTCAGGGCAGTGTGCAGCATGAGATGTAACTGTTATCATAATGAGTCAGGGTACTGTGCAGCATGAGGTGTAGAGGTGTAACTGTTATCATGCTGAGTCAGGGTAGTGTGCAGTATGACGAGTAACTGTTATCATACTGAGTCAGAGCAGTGTGCAGCATGAGGTATAACTGCTATCACACTGAGTCAAAGCAGTGTGCTGCATGAGATGTAACTGTTATCATACTGAGTCAGTGCAGTGTGCAGCAATTGGTATAACTGTTATCATGCTGAGTCAAAGTAGTGTGCAATATGAGATGTAACCATTATCATGCTGAGTCAGGGCAATGTGCAGCATTAGGAGTAACCATTATCATACTAAGTCAGAGCAGAGTGCAGTATGTGGTGTAACCATTATCATACTGTGTCACCACAGTGTGCAGCATGTGGTGTAGCTGTTATCATGCTGAGTCAGAGTAGTGTGCCGCATGAGGTGTAAGTGTTATCCCACTGAGTCAGTGTGCAGTATGAGGTGTAACTGTTATCACTCTAAGTCAGAGCACTGTGCTGCATGAAGTGTAACTGTCATACTGAGTTAGAGCAGTGTGCAGCATGTAATGTAGACATTATCATGCTGAATGAGGACAGTGTGCAGCATGAGTTGTAACTATTATGATGAGTCAGGGCAGTGTGCAGCATTGCGTGTAACTGTTATCGTGCTAAGCCAAAGCAGTGTGTAGCATGAGGTATATTTATTATGCTAAGTCAGACCAGTGTGCTGCATGAGGTGTAAGTGTTATCCTGCTGTGTCTGAGCAGTGTGTAGTATGAAGTGTAACTGTTATCATGCTGAGTCAGGGTAGTGTGCAGAATGAGGGGTGACCATTATCATACTGAGTCAGATCAGTATGCAGCATGAGGTGTAACCATTATCATACTGAGTCTGTGCAGTGTGCATCATGTGGTGTAGGTGTTATTATGCTGAGTCAGTGCAATATGCAGCATGAGGGGTTACCATCATCTTCTGAGTCAGAGCAGTGTGCAGCAGTTGGTGTAACCGTTATCATGCTGAGTCAGAGCAATGTGCAGCATGAAGTGTAACTGTTATCATGCTGAGTCAGGGAAGTGTGCAGCATCAGGTGTAACTGTTATCATGGTGAGTAGGAGCAGTGTGCACATGAGGTGTAACCATTATCATACTGAGTCAGCACAGTGTGCAGTATGATGTGTAACTGTTAATGCTGAGTCACGGTAATGTGCAGCATCAGGTATTATTGTTATCATGGTGAGTCAGAGCAGAGTGCAGCATGAGGTGTAACCATTATCACACTAAGTCACAGCAATGTGCAGCAGGCAGAGTAACCATTGTCATACTGAGTTAGAGCAGTGTGCAGCATAATGTGTAACCATATCATACTGAGTCACCGGAGTATGCAGCATGAGGTGTAACTGTTATCATGCTGTGTCAGGGCAGTGTGCAGCATGAGGTGTAACTGTTATCATGATGATTCAGGGTACTGTACAGCATGAGGTTTAACTGGTATGCTGAGTCAGGTAGTGTGCAGCATGAGGTGTAACCATTATTATGCTGAGTCAGGGTAGTGTGCAGTATGAGGTGTAACTATTATACTGATTCAGAGCAGTGTGCAGCATGAGGTGTAATTGTTATCACAGTGAGTCAGAAAAGTGTGCTGCATGAGATGTGACTGTTATGCTGAGTCAGAGCAGTGTGCAGCATGAAGTGTAACTGCTATTATGCTGAGTCAGGAAAGTGTGCAGCATGAGGAGTAACCATTTTCATACTGAGGCAGAGCAGTGTGCAGCACGTGGTGTTGCTGTTATCATGCTGACTCAGAGCAGTGTGCAGCACAATGTGTAGCTGTTATCCTGCTGAGTCAGAACAGTGTGCAGCATCAGGTGTAACTGTTATCATGGTGAGTAAGAGCAGTGTGCACATTAGGTGTAGCCATTATCATACTGAGTCAGCACAGTGTGCAGCATCAGGTGTAACTGTTATCATCATGATTCAGAACAGAGTGCAGCTTGAGGTGTAACCATTATCACACTGAGTCACAGCAGTGTGCAGCAGGAGGAGTAACCATTGTCATACTGAGTCAGAGCAGTGTGCAGCATGAGGTGTAACTGTTATCATGATGAGTCACTGTACTGTGCAGCATGAGGTGTAACTGTTATGCAGAGTCAGAGTAGTGTGCAATATGAGGTGTAACCATTATCATGCTGAGTCAGGGCAATGTGCAGCATGAGGAGTAACCATTATCATACTGAGTCAGAGTGGTGTGCAGCATGAGGAATAACCATTATCATACTGAGTCAGAGCAGTGTGCAGCACTTGGTGTTGCTGTTATCATGCTGACTCAGAGCAGTGTGCAGCATGAGTTGTAGCTGTTATCATGCTGAGTCAGAGAGTGTGCAGCATGAGGTGTAACAATTATACTGTGTCTCCACAGTATGCAGCATGAGGTGTAACTTGTATCATGCTGGGTCAGGGCAGTATGCAGCATAAGGTGTAACTGTTCTCATAATGAGTCAGGGTAGTGTGCAGCATGAGGTGTATCCTTTATAACACTTAGTCAGAGCAACTTGCAGAATGAGGAGTAACCATTATCATACTGAGTCAGAGCAGTGTGCAGTATGAGGTGTAACCATTATCATACTGAGTCAGCACAGTGTGCAGCAGGAGGTGTAACTGTTATCATGCTGAGTTGGGATAGTGTGCAGTATGAGGTATAACTTTTATCATACTGAGCCAGAGCAGTGAGCAGCATGAGGTGTAACCGTTATCATGCTGAGTCAGAACAGGGTGCAGTATGAGGTGCACTGTTATCACATTGAGTCAGAGGAGTGTGTTACATGAGGTGTAACTGTTATCATGCTGAGTCAAAGCAGTGTGTAGCATGAGATGCAGCTGTTATCATAAAGAGTCAGAGCAATGTGCAGTATGTGGTGTAGCCATTATCATGCTGAGTCAGAGCAGTATGCAGCATGAGGTGTAACTGTTATGCTGAGTCAAAGCAGTGTGTAGCATGAGGTGCAGCCATTATGATGCTGAGTCAGAGTAGTGTGCGGCATGAAGTGTGCTATCCCACTGAATCAGTGTGCAGCATGAGGTGTAACTGTTATCACTCTAAGTCAGAGCACTGTTCTGCATGAAGTGTAACTTTTATCATACTGAGTTAGAGCAGTGTGCAGCATGTACTGTAACCATTATCATACTGAGTCAGAGCAGTGTGCAGCATGAGGTGTAACCTTTATCACACTTAGAGCAATTTGCAGCATGAGGAGTAACCATTATCATACTGAGTCAGAGCAGTGTGCAGTATGAGGTGTAACCATTATCATACTGTGTCACCACACTGTGGAACATGAGGTGTAACTGTTATTATGCTGAGTCAGGGCAGTGTGCCGCCCAAGGTGTTACTGTTATCATGATGAGTCAGTGTAGTGTGCAGCATGAGGCGGAACTGTTATCATGCTGAGTCAGGGTAGTCTGCAGCATAATGTGTAACTGTTATCATGCTGAGTTAGGGTAGTGTGCAATATGAGGTGTAACTTTTATCATACTGAGCCAGAGCAGTGAGCAGCATGAGGTGTAACCATTATCATGCTGAGTCAGAACAGGATGCAGTATGAGGTGCACTGTTATCACATTGAGTCAGAGGAGTGTGTTACATGAGATGTAACTATCATGCTGAGTCAGAGCAGTGTGTAGCATGAGGTGCAGCTGTTATCATACAGAGTCAGAGCAATGTGCAGTATGTGGTGTAGCCGTTATCATGATGAGTCAGAGCAGTATGCAGCATGAGGTGTAACTGTTATGCTGAGTCAAAGCAGTGTGTAGCATGAGGTGTAGCCATTATGATGCTGAGTCAGAGTAGTGTGCGGCATGAAGTGTGTTATCCCACTGAATCAGTGTGCAGCATGAGGTGTAACTGTTATCACTCTAAGTCAGAGCACTGTTCTGCATGAAGTGTAACTTTTATCATACTGAGTTAGAGCAATATGCAGCATGTACTGTAACCATTATCATACTGAGTCAGAACAGTGTGCAGCATGAGGTGTAACTGTTATCATGCTGAGTCAGGGCATTGTGCAGCATGAGGTGTAACCTTTATCATGGTGAGTCAGAGCAGTATGCAGCATGAGGTGTAACCTTTATCACACTTAGAGCAATTTGCAGCATGAGGAGTAACCATTATCATACTGAGTCAGAGCAGTGTGCAGTATGAGGTGTAACCATTATCATACTGTGTAACACACTGTGGAACATGAGGTGTAACTGTTATCATGCTGAGTCAGGGCAGTGTGCCACCCAAGGTGTTACTGTTATCATGATGAGTCAGTGTAGTGTGCAGCATGAGGTGGAACTGTTATCATGCTGAGTCAGGGTAGTCTGCAGCATGATGTGTAACTGTTATCATGCTGAGTTAGGGTAGTGTGCAATATGAGGTGTAACTTTTATCATACTGAGCCAGAGCAGTGAGCAGCATGAGGTGTAACCATTATCATGCTGAGTCAGAACAGGATGCAGTATGAGGTGCACTGTTATCACATTGAGTCAGAGGAGTGTGTTACATGAGATGTAACTATCATGCTGAGTCAGAGCAGTGTGTAGCATGAGGTGCAGCTGTTATCATACAGAGTCAGAGCAGTGTGCAGCATGTGGTGTAGACATTATCATGCTGAGTCAGAGCAATGTGCAGCATGAAGTTTAACTGTTATGCTGAGTCAGAGCAGTGTGTAGAATGAGGTGTAACCATTATCATGCTGAGTCAGAGCAGTGTGCAGCATTAGGTGTAACTGTTATGCTGAGTCAAAGCAATGTGTAGCATGAGGTGTAACCATTATCATGCTGAGTCAGAGTAGTGTGCTGCATGAGGTGTAAGTGTTATCCCACTGAGTCAGTGTGCAGCATGAGGTGTAACTGTTATCACTCTAAGTCAGAGCACTGTTCTGCATGAAGTGTAACTTTTATCATACTGAGTTAGAGCAGTGTGCAGCATGTACTGTAGCCATTATCATGCTGAGTCAGGGCAGTGTGCGGCTTGAGGTGTAACTGTTATGCTGAGTCAGGGCAGTGTGCAGCATAGCGTGTAACTGTTATCGTGCTAAGCCAAAGCAGTGTGAAGCACGAGGTATATTCATTATGCTGAGTCAGACCAGTGTGCTGCATGAGGTGTAAGTGTTATCCTGCTGAGTCTGAGCAGTGTGCAGCATGAAATGTAATGGTTATCATGCTGAGTCAGGGCAGTGTGCAGCATGAGGAGTGACCATTATCATACTGAGTCAGATCAGTGTGCAGCATGAGGTGTAACCATTATCATACTGAGTCAGTGCAGTGTGCATCATGTGGTGTAGCTGTTATTATGCTGAGTCAGTGCAATATGCAGTATGAGGTGTTACTGTCATCTTCTGAGTCAGAGCAATGTGCAGCATGAGGTGTAACTGTTATCATGTTGAGTCAGGGAAGTGTGTAGTATCAGGTGTAACTGTTATCATGGTGAGTAAGAGCAGTGTGCACATGAGGTGTAGTCATTATCATACTGAGTCAACACAGTGTGCAGCATGAGATGTAACTGTTATCATGCTGAGTCATGGTAGTGTGCAGTATCAGCTGTTACCATTATCATGGTGAGTCAGAGCAGAGTGCAGCATGAGGTGTAACTTTTATCACACTAAGTCACAGCAATGAGCAGCAGTAGGAGTAACCATTATCATACTGAGTTAGAGCAGTGTGCAGCATGAGGTGTAACCATATCATACTGAGTCACCATAGAATGCAGCATGAGGTGTAACTGTTATCATGCTGTGTCAGGTAGTGTGCAGCATGAGGTGCAACCATTATTATGCTGAGTCAGGGTAGTGTGCAGTATGAGGTGTAACTGTTATACTGATTCAGAGCAGTCAGCCGCATGAGGTGTAACTGTTATCACGCTGAGTCTGAGCAGTGTGCTGCATGAGATGTAACTGTTATGCTGAGTCAGGGCAGTGTGCAGCATGAAGTGTAACTTATTATTCTGAGTCAGGGAAGTGTGCATCATGAGGAGTAACCATTATCATACTGAGGCAGAGCACTGTGCAGCACGTGGTGTTGCTGTTATCATGCTGACTCAGAGCAGTGTACAGCACAATGTGTAGCCATTATCATGCTGAGTCAGAACAGAGTGCAGCATGAGGTGTAACTGTTATCATGGTGAATAAGAGCAGTGTGCACATTAGGTGTAGCCGTAATCATACTGAGTCAGCACAGTGTGCAGCATGAGGTGTAACTGTTATCATGCTGAGTCTGGGTAGTGTGCAGCATCAGGTGTAACCGTTTTCATCATGATTCAGAGCAGAGTGCAGCTTGAGGTGTAACCGTTATCACAGTGAGTCACAGCAGTGTGCAGCAGGAGGAGTAACTATTATCATATTGAGTCAGAGCAGTGTGCAGCATGAGGTGTAACCTTTATCATACTGAGTCACCAGAGTGTGCAGCATGAGATGTAACTGTTATGCTGAGTCAGGACAGTGTGCAGCATGAGGTGTTACCATTATTACTCTGAGTCAGGCTATCGTACAGTATGAGGTGTAACTGTTATCATACTGAGTCAGAGCAGTGTGCAGCCTGAGGTGTAACTGTTATCACACTGAGTCAGAGCAGTGTGCATCCTGAAGTGTAACTGGTATCATTCTGTGTCAGGGGAAGTGTGCATTATGAGGAATAACCATTATCATACTGAGTCAGAGCAGTGTGCAGCACTTGGTGTTGCTGTTATCATGCTGACTCAAAGCAGTGTGCAGCATGAGGTGTAACTGCTATCACGCTGAGTCAGACAGTGTGCCGCATGAGGTGTAACTGCTATGACACTGAGTCAGAGCAGTGTGCTGCATTAGGTGTAACTGTTATTATACTGAGTCAGTGCAGTGTGCAGCAATTGGTGTAACTGTTATCATGCTGAGTCAGACTAGTGTGCAATATGAGGTGTAACCATTATCATGCTGAGTCAGAGCAGTTTGTAGCATGAGGTGTAACCATTATCATACTGAGTCAGCACACTGTGCAGCAGGAGGTGTAACTGTTATCATGCTGAGTTAGGGTAGTGTGCAGCATCAGGTGTAACCGTTATCATGGTGAGTCAGAGCAGTGTGCAGCATGAGGTGTAACCTTTATCACACAGAGTTAGAGCAATGTGCAGCATGAGGAATAACCATTATCATACTGAGTCAGAGCAGTGTGCAGCACTTGGTGTTGCTGTTATCATGCTGACACAGAGCAGTGTTCAGCATGAGGTGTAACTGCTATCACGCTGAGTCAGACAGTGTGCAGCATGAGGTGTAACAATTATACTGTGTCACTACAGTGTGCAGCATGAGGTGTAACTTTTATCATGCTGAGTCAGGGCAGTATGATGCATAAGGTGGAACTGTTCTCATAATGAGTCAGGGTAGTGTGCAGCATGAGGTGTAACCTTTATCACACTTAGTCAGAGCAACTTGCAGAATGAGGAGTAACCATTATCATACTGAGTCAGAGCAGTGTGCAGTATGAGGTGTAACCATTATCATACTGAATCAGCACAGTGTGCAGCAGGAGGTGTAAATGTTATGCTGATTCAGGTTAGTGTGCAGCATGAGGTGTAACCGTTATCATGCTGAGTTAGGGTAGTTTGCAGTATGAGGTCTAACTGTTATCATGCTGAGTCAGAGCAGTGTGCAGCATGAGGTGCAGCTGTTATCATACAGAGTCAGAGCAGTGTGCAGCACGTGGTGTAGCCATTATCATGCTGAGTCAGGGCAATGTGCAGCATGAAGTTTAACTGTTATGCTGAGTCAGAGCAGTGTGTAGAATGAGGTGTAACCATTATCATGCTGATTCAGAGTAGTGTGCCGCATGAGGTGTAAGTGTTATCCAACTAAGTCAGTGTGCAGTATGAGGTTTAACTGTTATCACTCTAAGTCAGAACAGTGTGCTGCATGAAGTGTGACAGTTATCATACTGAATTAGAGCAGTGTGCAACATGTGGTATAGCCATTATTATGCTGAGTCAGGGTAGTGTATAACATGAGGTGAAACTGTTATGCTGAGTCAGAGCAGTGTGCAGTATGAGGTGTAACTGTTATCATGTTAAGTCAGAGCAGTGTGCAGCACGAGGTGTAACTGTTATCACGGTGAGTCAGAGCAGTGTAAAGCACAAGGTGTAACTGTTAGCATGCTGAGTAAGTACAGTGTGCAGCATGAGGTGTAACCATTATCACACTGAGTCAGAGCAATGTGCAGCATGAGGTGTAATGGTAATCATGCAGAGTCAGAGCAGTGTGCAGCATGAGGTGTAACTTTTACCATGATGAGTCAGGGTAGTGTACAGCATGAGATGTAACTGTTATCATGCTTAGTCATCCTAGTGTGCAGTATTAGGTGTAACTGCTATCATACTGAGTGAGAGCAGTGAGCAGCATGAGGTGCAACTGTTATCACTTTGTGTCAGATGGGTGTGCTGCATGAGGTGTAAGTGTTATACTGAGTCAGAGAAGTGTGCAGGATGTGGTGTAGCTGTTATCATGCTGATTCAGGGCAGTGTGCAGCATTGCGTGTAACTGTTATTGTGCTGAGCCAAAGCAGTGTGTAGCATGAGGTGTATTCATTATGCTGAGTCAGAGCAGTATGCTGCATGAGGTGTAAATGTTATCCTGCTGAGTCAAAGCAGTGTGCAGCATGAAGTGTAACTGTTATCATGTTGAGTCAAGGCAGTGTGCAGCATGAGGAGTGACCATTATCATACTGAGTCAGATCAGTGTGCAGCATAAGGTGTAACTGTTATCATGCTGAGTCAGGGAAGTGTGCAGCATCAGGTGTAACTGTTATCATGCTGAGTCAGAGCAATGTGCAGCATGAAGTGTAACTGTTATCATGCTGAGTCAGGGAAGTGTGCAGCATCAGGTGTAACTGTTATCATGGTGAGAAAGAGCAGTGTGCACATGAGGTGTAACCATTATCATACTGAGTCAGCACAGTGTGCAGCATGAGGTGTAACTGTTATCATGCTGAGTCAGGGTAGGTTGCAGCATCAGCTGTAACCATTATCATGGTGAGTCAGAGCAGAGTGCAGCATGAGGTGTAACCATTATCACACTAAGTCACAGCAATGTGCAGCAGGAGGAGTAACCATTATCATACTGAGTCAGAGCAGTGTGCAGCATGAGGTGTAACCATTATCATACTGAGTCACCAGAGTGTGCAGCATGAGGTTTAACTGTTATTATGCTGTGTCAGGGCAGTGTGCAGCATGAGGTGTAACTGTTATCATGATGAGTCAGGGTACTGTGCAGCATGAGGTGTAACTGTTATCATGCTGAGTCAGGGTAGTATGCAGCATGAGGTGTAACCATTATTATGCTGAGTCATGGTAGTGAGTAGTATGAGGTGTAACTGTTATGCTGAGTCAGAGCAGTGTGCAGCATGAAGTGTAACTGTTATCCTTCTGAGTCAGGGAAGTTTGCAGCATGAGGAGTAACCATTATCATACTGAGTCAGAGCAGTGTGCAGCACGTGGTGTTGCTGTCATCATGCTGACTCAGAGCAGTGTGCAGCATGAGGTGTAACTGCTATAACGCTGAGTCAGAGCAGTGGGCAGCATGGGGTGTAACTGCTATCATGCTGAATCAGAGCAGTGTGCTGCATGAGGTGTAACTGTTATCATATTGAGTCAGTGCAGTGTGCAGCAATTGTTATAACTGTTATCATGCTGAGTCAGAGTAGTGTACAATATGAGGTGTAACCATTATCATGCTGAGTCAGGGCAATGTGCAGCATGAGAAGTAACCATTATCATACTGAGTCAGAGCAGAGTGCAGCTTGACATGTAACCATTATCATACTGAGTCAGTGCAGTGTACAGCAGAAGGTGTAAGTGTTATCATGCTGAGTCAGGGCAGTGTACAGCAAGAGGAGTAACTTTTATCGTGGTGATTCAGGGTAGTGTGCAGCATGAGGTGTAACTTTTATTACACTTAGAGCAATTTGCAGCATGAGGAGTAACCATTATCATACTGAGTCAGAGCAGTGTGCAGTATGAGGTGTAACCATTAGCATACTGAGTCAGCACAGTGTGCAGCAGGAGGTGTAACTGTTATCATGCTGAGTCAGGGTAGTGTGCAGCATCAGGTGTAACCATTATCATGGTGAGTTAGCGCAGTGTGCAGCATGAGGAGTAACCATTATCACACTGAGTCAGAACAATGTGCAGCATGACGAATAGCCATTATCATACTGAGTCAGGGCAGTGTGGAGCATGAGGTGTAACAATTAGCATACTGTGTCACTGCAGTGTGCAGCATGAGGTGTAACTGTTATCTGAGTCAGGGCAGTGTGCAGCATAAGTTGTAACTGTTATCTTGCTGAGTCAGGGTAGTATGCAGTATGAGGTGTAACCGTTTTGCTGAGTTAGGATAGTGTGCAGTATGAGGTGTAACTTTTATCATACTGAGCTGGAGCAGGGAGCAGCATGAGGTGTAACTGTTATCATGCTGATTCAGAACAGGGTGCAGCATGAGGTGCACTGTTATCACATTGAGTCAGAGGAGTGTGTTACATGATGTGTAACTGTTATCATGCTGAGTTAGAGCAGTGTGTAGCATGAGGTGCAGCTGTTATCATGCTGAGTCAGGGCAGTATGCAGCATGAGGTGTAACTGTTTTGCTGAGTCAGAGCAGTGTGCAGCATGTGGTGTAGCTGTTATCATGCTGAGTCAGAGTAGTGTGCCGCATGAGGTGTAAGTGTTATCCCACTGAGTCGGTGGGCAGCATGAGGTGTAACTATTATCACTCTAAGTCAGAGCACTGTGCTGCATGAAGTGTAACTGTTATGCTGAGTTAGAGCAGTGTGCAGCATGAGGTGTAACTGTTATCATTCTGAGTCAAAGCAGTGTATAACATGAGGTACAGCTGTTATACAGAGTCAGAGCAGTGTGCAGCACGTGGTGTAGCTGTTATCATGCTGTGTCAGGGCAGTGTGCAGCATGAAGTGTAGCTGTTATGTTGATTCAGAGCAGTGTGTAGCATGAGTTGTAACCAATATCATGCAGAGTCAGAGTAGTGTGCAGCATGAGGTGTAACTGTTATCACACTAAGTCTGAGCAGTGTAAAGCACAAGGTGTAACTGTTATCATGCCGAGTAAGTACAGTGTGCAGCATGAGGTGTAAACTTTATCAAACTGAGTCAGAACAATGTGCAGCATGAGGTGTAACTGTTATCATGCTCAATCAGGGCAGTATGCAGCATGGCATGTAACTGTTATCATGCTGAGCCAAAGCAATGTGTAGGATGAGGTGTATTCATTATGCTGTATCAGAGCAGTGTGCTGCATGAAGTGTAAGCATTATCCTTCTGAGTCAGAGCAGTGTGCAGCATGAAGTGTAACTGTTATGCTGTGTCAGGGCAGTGTGCAGAATGAATAGTGACCATTATCATACTGAGTTAGATCAGTGTGCAGCATGAGGTGTAACCATTATCATACTGAGTCACCAGAGTGTGCAGCATGAGGTGTAACTGTTATCATGCTCTGTCAGGGTAGTGTGCAGCATAAGGTGTAACTGTTATCATGATGAGTCAGGGTACTGTGGGGCATGAGGTGTAACTATTATCATGCTGAGTCAGGCTAGTGTGCAGCATGAGGTGTAACTGTTATCATGCTGAGTCAGGGTAGTGTGCAGCATGAGGTGTAACTGTTATCACACTGAGTCAGAGCAGTGTGCAGCATGAGGTGTGACTGTTATCACGCTGAGTCAGAGCAGTGTGCTGCATGAATTGTAAACATTATAATACTGAGTCAGAGCAGTGTGCAGCACGTGGTGTTGCTGTTATCATGCTGACTCAGAGCAGTGTGCAGCACCATGTATAGCTGTTATCATGCTTAGTCAGAAGAGTGTGCATTATGAAGTGTAACCATTA
This sequence comes from Protopterus annectens, assembly GCF_019279795.1. Taxonomy (NCBI): domain Eukaryota; kingdom Metazoa; phylum Chordata; order Ceratodontiformes; family Protopteridae; genus Protopterus; species Protopterus annectens. Next base: position 1,085,672,900 of record NC_056737.1, on the reverse strand, counting down.
TCATACTGAGTCAGAGTAGTGTGCAGTTTGAAGTGTAACTGTTATCATGCTGTGTCAGGGCAGTGTACAGCATGAGGAGTGACCATTATCATACAGAGTCAGATCAGTGTGCAGCATGAGGTGTAACCATTATCATACTGAGTCAGCGCAATGTGCAGCATGTAGTGTAGCCATTATCATGCTGAGTCAGAACAGTTTGCAGCAATTGGTGTAACAATTATCATGCTGAGTCAGAGCAGTGTGCAACATGAGGTGTAACCGTTGTCATGCTGAGTCAGGGCAGTGTGCAGCATGAGGTATAACCTTTATCATTGTGTGTCAGAGCAGTGTGCAGCATGAGGTGTAACCTTTATCACACTGAGTCAGAGCAATGTGGAGCAAGAGGAGTAATCATTATCATACTGAGTCAGAGCAGTGTGCAGTATGAGGTATAACCATTGTCATACTGAGGCAGAACAGTGTGCAGCTGTGCAGAAGGAGTTGTAACTGTTTACATGCTTAGTCAGGGTAGTGTGTAACATCAGGTGTAACCATTATCATGGAGAGTCAGAGCAGTGTGCAGTATGAGGAGTAACTATCTCATTGAGTCAGAGAAATGTACGACATGAGGAATAACCATTATCATACTGAGTCAGAGCAGTGTGCAGCATGAGGTGTAACAATTATCATAATGTGTCACCACAGTGTGCAGCATGAGGTGTAACTCTTATCATGCTTAGTCATGGCAGTGTGCAGCATAAGGTGTAACTGTTGTCATGATGAGTCAGGATAGTGTGCAGCATGAGGTGTAACTGTTATCATGCTGAGTCAGGGTACTGTGCAGGATGAGGTGTAACCATTATCATGCTGAGTCAGGGCAAGCTGCAGTATGAGGTGTAACTGTTATACTGAGCCAGAACAGTGAGCAGCATGAGATGTAACCATTATCATACTGAGTTAGAGCAGTGTGCAGCATGAGGTGTAACTGTTATCATGCCATGTCAAGGCAGTGTGTAGCACTAGGTGTAACCATTATCATGCTGAGTCAGTGCAGTGTGCTGTATGAGGTGTAAGTGTTATCCCACTGAGTCAATATGCAGCCTGAGGTGTAACTATTATTACTCTGAGTCAGAGCAGTGTGCTGCATGAGGTGTAACTGTTATCATACTCAGTCAGAGCAGTGTGCAGCATGAGGTGCAGCTGTTATCATACTGAGTCAGAGAAGTGTACCGCATGTGGTGTAGCTGTTATCATGCTGAGTCTGGGCAGTGTGCAACATGAGGTGTAATTGTTATCGTGCTGAGTAAGAGCAATGTGCAGCATGAGGTGTAATGGTTATACTGAGTCAGGGAAATGTACAGCATCAGGTTTAACTGTTACCATGCTCAGTCAGAGCAGTGTGTAGCATGAGGTGTAAACATTATCACACTGAGTCACCACAGTGTGCAGTATGAGGTGTAACTGTTATGCTGAGTCAGGGCAATGTGCAGCATGAGTTGCAACTGTTATCAAGATGAATCAGGTTAGTGTGCAGCATGAGGTGTAGCGGTTATCATGCTGAGTCAGGGTAGTGTGCAGTATGAGGTGTAACTGTTATCATACTGAGTCAGAGCAATGAGCAGAATAAGGTGTAGCAATTATCATGGTGAGTTAGAGCAGTGTGCTGCATGAGGTGTAACTGTTGTCATGCTGAGTCAGGGCAGTGTGCAGCATGAGGAGTAACAATTATCATATTGAGTCAGAGCAGTGTGCAGCACAAAGTCTAACTGTTATCATTCTGAGTCAGGGCAGTGGGCTGCATGAGAAGTGACCATTATCATACTGAGTCAGATCAGTGTGCAGCATGAGGTGTAACCATTATCATACTGAGTCAGTGCAGTGTGCAGGATGTGGCATAGCCATTATCATGCTGAGTCAGAGGAGTGTGCAGCAATTGGATTAAACATTATGCTGAGTCAGAGCAGTGTGCAACATGAGGTCTAACCATTATCATGCTGAGTCAGCGCAATGTGGAGCATGAGGAGTAACCATTATCATACTGAGTCAGAGCAGTGTGCAGTTTGAGGTGAAACCATTATCATACTGAGGCAGAACAGTGTGCAGCAGGAGGAGTAACTGTTTTCAAGCTTAGTCAGGGTAGTGTGTATCATCAGGTGTAACCATTATCGTGGTGAGTCAGAGCAGTGTGCAGTATGAGGAGTAATCATTATCACACTGAGTCAGAGCGATGTACAACATGAGGAATAACCATTATCATACTGAGTCAGAGCAGTGTGCAGCATGAAGTGTAACAATTATCATACTGTGTCACCACAGTGTGCAGCATGAGGTGTAACTCTTATCATGCGTAGTCAGGGCAGTGTGCAGCATAAGCTGTAACTGTTGCCATGATGTATCAAGGTAGTGTGCAGGATGAGGTGCAACCATTATCATGCTGAGTCAGGGTAAGCTGCAGTATGAGGTGTAACTGTTATACTGAGTCAGAACAGTGAGCTGCATGAGGTGTAACCATTATCATACTGAGTTAGAGCAGTGTGCAGCATGAGGTGTAACTGTTATCATGCCGAGTCAGTGCAGTGTGTAGCAATAGGTATAACCATTATCATGCTGTGTCAGAGCAGTATGCTGTATGAGGTGTAAGTGTTATCCCATTGAGTTGGTGTGCAGCCTGAGGTATAACTAGTATCACTCTGAGTCAGAGCAGTGTGCTGCATGAGGTATAACTGTTATTATACTGAGTCAGAGCAGTGTGCAGCAGGAGGTGCAGCTGTTATCATACTGAGTCAGGGCAGTGTATCGCATGTGGTGTAGCTGTTATCATGCTGAGTCAGGGCAGTGTGCAGCATGAGGTGTAACTGTTATCATGCTGAGTCAGAGCAGTGTGTGGCATGAGGTGTATCCATTATAATGCTGAGTCAGAGCAATGTGCAGCACAAGCTGTAACTGTTATACTGAGTCAGGGAAGTGTGACACATCAGGTTTAACTGTTATCATGGTTAGTCAGAGCAGTGTGCAGCATGAGGTGTAACTGTTATCACACTGAGTCACAGCAGTGTGCAACAGCAGGAGTAACCATTATCATACTGAGTCAAAGCAGGGTGCAGCATGATGTGTAACTGTTATCATGCTGAGTCAGGGCAGTGTGCAGCATGAGTTGTAACTTTTATCAAGATGAATTAGGTTGTGTGCAGCATGAGATGTAGCTGTTATGCCGAGTCAGGGTAGTGTGCAGTGTGAGGTGTAACTGTTATCATACTGAGTCAGGGCAGTGAGCAGAATAAGGTGTAACCATTATCATGGTGAGTCAGAGCAGTGAGCAGCATGAGATGCAAGTGCTATCATGCTGAGTAAAAGCAGTGTGCTGCATGAGGTGTAACTGTTATACTGAGTCAGGGCAATATGCAGCATGAGGAGTAACCATTATCATACTGAGTCAGAGCAGTGTGCAGTATGAGGTGTAACCATTATCATACTGAATCAGCACATTGTGCAGTATGAGGTGTAACTGTTATCATGCTGAGTCAGAGCAGTGTGCAGTATGAGGTGTAACCATTATCATACTGAATCAGCACATTGTGCAGTATGAGGTATAACTGTTATCAAGCTGAGTCAGGGTAGTGTGCCGCATCAGGTTTAACCGTTATCATGGTGAGCCAGAGCAGTGTGCAGCATGAGTAGTAGCCATTATTCCACTGAGTCAGAGCAATGTGCAGCATGAGAAATAACCATTATCATACTGAGTCAGAGCAGTGTGCAGTATTAGGTGTAACAATTATCATACTATGTCACTACAGTGTTCAGCATGTGGTGTAACTGTTATCATGCTGAGTCAGGGTAGTGTGCAGTACGACGTGTAACTGTTATCATACTGAATCAGTGCAGTGAGCAGAATGAAATGTAACCATTATCATGATGATTCAGAGCAGTGTGCAGCATGAGGTGTAACTGCTATCATGCTGAGTCAGAGCAGTGTTCTGCATGAGGTGTAACTGTTATCATGCTGAGTCAGGGCAGTGTGCAGCATGAGGAGTAACCATTATCATACTGAGTCAGAGCAGTGTGCAACACGAAGTGTAACTGTTATCATGATGAGTCAGGGCAGTGTGCAGCATGAGGAGTGACCATTATCATACTGAGTCAGATCAGTGTGCAGCATGAGGTATAACCATTATCATACTGAGTCAGTGTAATGTGCAGCATGTGGTGTATCTATCATGCTGAGTCAGAGGAGTGTGCAACAATTGGTTTAACCATTATCATGCTAATTCATAGCAGTGTGCAACATGAGGTGTAACTGTTATCATGCTGAGTCAGGGCAATGTGCAGCATGAAGAGTAACCATTATCATACTGAGTTAGAGCAGTGTGCAGTATGAGGTGTAACCATTATCATACTTAATCAGCACAGTGTGCAGTATGTGGTGTAACTGTTATGCTGAGTCAGGGTACTGTGCAGCATGTGGTGTAACTGTTATCATGCTGAGTCGGGGTGGTGTGCAGTATGAGGTGTAACTGTTATCATACTGAGTCAGAACAGTGAGCAGCATGAGGTGTAACCATTATGCTGAGTCAGAGCAGTGTGTAGCATGAGGTGCAACTGTTATCACGTTGAGTCAGAGGAGTGTGTTGCATGAGGAATAACTGTTATGCTGAGTCAGAGCAGTGTGCAGCATGAGGTGTAGCTGTTATCATACTGAGTCAGAGCAGTGGCAGCATGTGGTGTAGCCATTATGCTGAGTCAGGGCAGTGTGCAGCATGAGGTGTAACTGTTGTCATGCTGAGTCAGAGCAGTTTGCTGTATGAGGTGTAAGTGCTATCTCACTGAGTCCATGTGCAGCATGTCGTATAACTGAGTCAGAGCTGTGTGCTGCATGAGGCGTAACTGTTATCATACTGAGTCAGAGCAATGTGCAACATGTGGTGTAGCCATTATCATGCTAAGTCAGGGTAGTGTGCAGCATGAATTATAGCCATTATGTTGAGTCAGGGCGATGTGCAGCACATGGTGAGCTTATTATCATGCTGAGTCAGAGCAGTGTGCAGCATGAGGTATAACCTTTATCATGCTGAGTCAGAGCAGTGTGTAGCATGAGGTCTAACTGTTATCATGCTGAGTATGACTGATGTGCAGGATGGGGTGCAACCATTATTATGCTGAGTCAGAGCAGTGTGCAGCATGAGGTGTAACTCTTATCACAGTGAGTCAGAGCAGTGTGAAGCAGAAGGTGTAACTGTTATCATGCTAAGTACAGTGTGCAGCATGAGGTGTATCCGTTATCACACTGAGTCAAAGCAATGTGCAGCATGAGGTGTAGCTGTTATCATGATGAGTCAGGGTAGTGTGCTGTATGAGGTGTAACTGTTATCATGCTGAGTGAGGGTAGTGTGCAGCATGAGGTGTAGCTATTATAATACTCAGACAGAGCAGTGTGCATCATGTGGTGTAGCCATTATCATTCTGAGTCAGGGCAGTATGTAGCATGAGGTGTCACTGTTATCATGCTGAGTCAGAGCAGTGTGTAGCACGAGGTGTAACCATTATTAAGCTGAATCAGAGCAGTGTGCTGCATGAGGTCTAACCATTATCATGCTGAGTCAGGGCAATGTGGAGCATGACGAGTAACCATTATACTGAGTCAGAGCAGTGTGCAGTTTGAGGTAAAACCATTATCATACTGAGGCAGAACAGTGTGCAGCAGGAGGAGTAACTGTTTTCATGCTTAGTCAGGGTAGTGTGTATCATCAGGTGTAACCATTATCATGGTGAGTCAGAGCAGTGTGCAGTATGAGGAGTAATCATTATCACACTGAGTCAGAGCGATGTACAACATGAGGAATAACCATTATCATACTGTGTCAGAGCAGTGTGCAGCATGAGGTGTAACAATTATCATACCGTGTCACCACAGTGTGCAGCATGAGGTGTAACTCTTATCATGTGTAGTCAGGGCAGTGTGCAGCATAAGCTGTAACTGTTGTCATGATGTGTCAAGGTAGTGTGCAGGATGAGGTGTAACCATTATCATGCTGAGTCAGGGTAAGCTGCAGTATGAGGTGTAACTGTTATACTCAGTCAGAACAGTGAGCAGCATGAGGTGTAACCATTATCATACTAAGTTAGACCAGTGTGCAGCATGATGTTTAACTGTTATCATGCTGAGTCAGTGCAGTGTGTAGCACTAGGTATAACCATTATCATGCTGAGTCAGAGCAGTATGCTGTATGAGGTGTAAGTGTTATCCCACTGAGTAGGTGTGCAGCCTGAGGTGTAACTAGTATCAGTCTGAGTCAGAGCAGTGTGCTGCATGAGGTGTAACTGTTATTATACTGAGTCAGAGCAGTGTGCAGCATGAGGTGCAGCTGTTATCATACTTAGTCAGAGCAGTGTACCGCATGTGGTGTAGCTGTTATCATGCTGAGTCAGGGCAGTGTGCAGCATGAGGTGTAACTGTTATCATGCTGAGTCAGAGCAGTGTGTGGCACGAGGTGTATCCATTATCATGCTGAGTCAGAGCAATGTGCAGCACAAGGTGTAACTGTTATACTGAGTCAGGGAAGTGTGACACATCAGGTTTAACTGTTATCATGGTCAGTCAGAGCAGTGTGCAGCATGAGGTGTAACTGTTATCACACTGAGTCACAGCAGTGTGCAACAGCAGGAGTAACCATTATCATACTGAGTCAAAGCAGGGTGCAGCATGAGGTGTAAACATTATTATACTGAGTCACCACAGTGTGCAGTATGAGGTGTAACTGTTATCATGCTGAGTCAGGGCAGTGTGCAGCATGAGTTGTAACTTTTATCAAGATGAATCAGGTTGTGTGCAGCATGAGATGTAGCTGTTATCATGCTGAGTCAGGGTAGTGTGCAGTGTGAGGTGTAACTGTTATCATACTGAGTCAGGGCAGTGATCAGAATAAGGTATAACCATTATCATGGTGAGTTAGAGCAGTGTGCATCATGAGATGTAAGTGCTACCATGCTGAGTCAAAGCAGTGTGCTGCATGAGGTGTAACTGTTATCATGCTGAGTCAGAGGAGTGTGTAGCAATTGGTGTAACAATTATGCTGAGTCAGAGCAGTGCGCAACATGAGGTGTAACTGTTATGCTGAGTCAGGGCAATGTGCAGCATGAGGAGTAACCATTATCATACTGAGTCAGAGCAGTGTGCAGTATGAGGTGTAACTGTTATCATGCTGAGTCAGGGTAGTGTGCAGCATCAGGTTTAACCGTTATCATGGTGAGCCAGAGCAGTGTGCAGCATGAGTAGTAGCCATTATCCCACTGAGTCAGAGCAATGTGTAGCATGAGGAATAACCATTACCATACTGAGTCAGAGCAGTGTGCAGCATTAGGTGTAACAATTATCATACTGTGTCACTACAGTGTTCAGCATGTGGTGTAACTGTTATCATGCTGAGTCAGGGTAGTGCGCAGTACGAGGTGTAACTGTTATCATACTGAATCAGTGCAGTGAGCAGAATGAGGTGTAACCATTATCATGGTGAGTCAGAGCAGTGTGCAGCATGAGGTGTAACTGCTATCATGCTGAGTCAGAGCAGTGTTCTGCATGAGGTGTAACTGTTATCATGCTGAGTCAGGGCAGTGTGCAGCATGAGGAGTAACCATTATCATACTGAGTCAGAGCAGTGTGTAACATGAAGTGTAACTGTTATCATGCTGAGTCAGGGCAGTGTGCAGCATGAGGAGTGACCATTATCATACTAAGTCAGATCAGTGTGCAACATGAGGTGTAACCATTATCATACTGAGTCAGTGCAATGTGCAGCATGTGGTGTATCTATCATGCTGAGTCAGAGGAGTGTGCAGCAATTGGTTTAACCATTATCATGCTAAGTCAGAGCAGTGTGCAACATGAGGTATAACTGTTATCATGCTGAGTCAGGGCAATGTGCAGCATGAGGAGTAACCATTATCATACTGAGTTAGAGCAGTGTGCAGTATGAGGTGTAACCATTATTATACTGAGTTAGAGCAGTGTGCAGTATGAGGTGTAACCGTTATTATACTTAATCAGCACAGTGTGCAGTATGTGGTGTAACTGTTATCATGTTGGGTCAGGGTACTGTGCAGCATGAGGTGTAACTGTTATCATGCTGAGTCAGGGTGGTGTGCAGTATGAGGTGTAACTGTTATCATGCTGAGTCAGAGCAGTGAGCAGCATGAGGTGTAACCATTATGCTGAGTCAGAGCAGTGTGTAGCATGAGGTGCAACTGTTATCACGTTGAGTCAGAGGAGTGTGTTGCATGAGGAGTAACTGTTATGCTGAGTCAGAGCAGTGTGCAGCATGAGGTGTAACTGTTATCATACTGAGTCAGAGCAGTGGCAGCATGTGGTGTAGCCGTTATCATGCTGAGTCAGGGCAGTGTGCAGCATGAGGTGTAACTGTTGTCATGCTGAGTCAGAGCAGTTTGCTGCATGAGGTGTAAGTGCTATCCCACTGAGTCCATGTACAGCATGTCGTATAACTGAGTCAGAGCAGTGTGCTGCATGAGGCGTAACTGTTATCATACTGAGTCAGAGCAATGTGCAACATGCGGTTTAGCCATTATCATGCTGAGTCAGGGTAGTGTGTAGCATGAATTATAGCCATTATGCTGAGTCAGGGCAATGTGCAGCACATGGTAAGCTTATTATCATGCTGAGTCAGAACAGTGTGCAGCATGAGGTATAACCTTTATCATGCTGAGTCAGAGCAGTGTGTAGCATGAGGTCTAACTGTTATCATGCTGAGTATGACCGATGTGCAGCATGGGGTGTAACCATTATTATGCGGAGTCAGAGTAGTGTGCAGCATGAGGTGTAACTCTTATCACAGTGAGTCAGAGCAGTGTGAAGCAGAAGGTGTAACTGTTATCATGCTAAATACAGTGTGCAGCATGAGGTGTATCCATTATCACACTGAGTCAAAGCAATGTGCAGCATGAGGTGTAACTGTTATGTTGCTATGTCAGAGCAATGTGCAGCACGAGGTGTAATGGTTATCATTCTGTGTCAGAACAGTGTGCAACATGAGGTGTAGCTGTTATCATGATGAGTCAGGGTAGTGTGCTGTATGAGGTGTAACTGTTATCATGCTGAGTGAGGGTAGTGTGCAGCATGAGGGATAACAGTTATGCTGAGTCAGGGTAGTGTGCAGCATGAGGTGTAGCTATTATAATACTCAGACAGAGCAGTGTGCATCATGTGGTGTAGCCATTATCATTCTGAGTCAGGGCAGTATGTAGCATGAGGTGACACTGTTATCATGCTGAGTCAGAGCAGTGTGTAGCACGAGGTGTAACCATTATCATGCTGAGTTGGAGCAGTGTGCTGCCTGAGGTGTAAGTGTTATCCCACTGAGTTAGAGCAGTGTGCAGCCTGAGGTGTAGCTGTTATACTGAGACAGAGCAGTGTGCAACACGTGGTGTAGCCATTATCATGCTGAGTCAGGGCAGTGTACAGCATGAGGTGTAACTGTTATGCTGAGTCAGAGCAGTGTGTTGCACAAGGTGTAATCATTATCATGCTGAGTCAGAGCAGTGTGATGCATGAGGTGTAAGTGTTATCCCGCTGAGTCAGAGTAGTGTGCAGCATGAGGTGTAACTGTTATCATACTGAGTCAGAGCAGTGTGCTGCATGAGGGGAAACTGTTATCCTGTTAGAGTAGTGTGCAGCATGTGGTGTAGCCATTATCATGCTGAGTCAGGGCAGTGTGCAGCACGAGGTGTAACTGTTATCATGCTGAGTCAGGGCAGTGTGTAGCATGAGGTGTAACCATTATCATGCTGAGTCAGATCAGTGTGCAGCATGAGGTATAACTGTTATCACCCTGAGTCAGAGCAGTGTGCAGCACAAAGTGTAACTGCTATGTTGAGTAAGTACAGTGTGCAGCATGAGGTGTAACCATTATCACACTGAGTCAGAGCAGTGTGCAGCATGAGGTGTAACTGTTATGATGCTGAGTCTGAGCAGTGTGCAGCATGAGGTGTAACTGTTATCACAATGAGTCAGAGCAATGTGCAGCATGAAGTGTAACAGTTACCATGCTGAGTCAAAGCAGTGTGCAGCTTGAGGTGTAACCATTATTCAGGTGAATCAGGGTAGTGTGCAGCTTGATGTGTAACTGTTTTCATGCTGAGTCAGGGCAGTGTACAGCATGAGGTGTAACTGTTATCATGCTGAGTCAGGGTAGTGCACAGCATGATGTGTAACTGTTATCTTTCTGAGTCAGGGTAGTGGTGCAGTAGGAGGTCTAAATGTCATACTGAGTCAGAGCTGTGTGCAACATGAGGTGTAACCATTATCACGCTGATTCAGAGCAGTGTGCAGCATGAGGTGTAACTGTTGTTGCACTTATCAGAGCAGTGTGCTGCATGAGGTGTAACTGTTAGGCTGAGTCAGAGCAGTGTGCAACAAGTGGTGTAGCTGTTATCATGCTGAGTCAGAGCAGTGTATAGCACGAGCTGTTACCATTATCATGGTGAGTCAAGGCAGTGTGCAGCATGAGGAGTAACAGTTGTCACACTGATCAGAGCAGTGTGCTGCATGAGGTGTAACTGCTATCATGCTGAGTCAGAGCAGTGTGCAGCAGGTGGTGTAGATGTTATCATGCTGAGTCAGAGCAGTGTGCAGTATGAGGTGTAACTATCACACTGAGTCAGAGCAGTGTGCAGTACGTGGTGTAGCTGTTATGCTGAGTCAGTGTAGTGTGCAGCAAGAACTATTACCATTATTATGCTGAGTCAAGGCAGTGTGCAGCATGAGGAGTAACCATTATCAAGCTGAGTCAGAGCAGTGTGCAGCAAGAGGATTAACCATTATCATACTGAGTCAGAGCAGTGTGCATCATGAGGTGTAACCATTATCATACTGATACTAGCAATAGTTGAATTTTGTACCTACCAAATCCTGTCTTGTTAGGACAAATGTCAAGACTGATTTCTAACAAGTGACAATGTTTGACACTGCATCTTTGTGTTACTTTTAAATATGTACCACACAGTACAATGTTGTTGTTTTTGGCAAAGAGTTGGTTTTTAAGTGTATAAATTTACACACAATTTCATTTAGTGTTGTATTTTAGGTTTTATATGTATTATCAGTAAGAAAGTAAGTACTGTAGTTTTAAGAAATGGTGAGGGCGTAGCTCTTAAACAATTAACTTTTGGTGGTTTTTTAGGTATTTATAGAGAGCCTTAGGGCTTAGTAAGTGTTCTGATGAAGTGTATTTTATACATGAAAGCGCTCAACAACTGTTTTTGGCTTGTTAAATAAAGAGCTTGTGCTTTTATTTAAATCAAGTGTGGATCGTGGAATTTACTGTGGTACCAGTGTGCTTTTTTTGTCCATTATCATACTGAGTTAATCTAGTGTGCAGCATGAGTTGTAACTGTTATCATGCTGAGTCAGAGCAGTGTGCAACATGAGGTGCAACTGTTATCATGCTGATACAGAGCAGTGTGCTGCATAAATTGTAAGTGTTATCATACTGAGTGTAACATGAGGTGAAACTGTTATTCTGAGTCAGAGCAGTGTGCAGCATGAGGTGTAACCGTTATCATGCTGAGTTAGGGCAGTGTGCAGTATGAGGTGTAACTGTTATCATGCGGAGTCAGAGCAGTGTGCAGCCTGAAGTGTAACTGTTATCACACTGAGCAGTGTGCAGCACGTAGTGTTGCTGTTATCATGCTGAGTCAGGGTAGTGTGCAGCATGAGGTGTAACTGTTATCTTGCTGATTCAGGGCAGTGTGCAGTAGGAGGTGTAAATGTCATACTGAGTCAGAGCTGTGTGCAACATGAGGTGTAACCATTATCACGCTGATTCAGAGCAGTGTGCAGCATGAGGTGTAACTGTTGTCGCACTGATCAGAGCAGTGTACTGCATGAGGTGTAACTGTTATGCTGAGTCATAGCAGTGTGCAGCAAGTGGTGTAACTGTTATCATGCTGAGTCAGAGTAGTGTGCAGCATGAACTGTTACCATTATCATGCTGAGTCAAGACAGTGTGCAGCATGAGAAGTAACCATTACCAAGCTGAGTCAGAGCAGTGTGCAGCATGAGGAGTAACCATTATCATACTGAGTCAGAGCAGTGTGCATCATGAGGTGTAACCATTATCATACTGAGTTAGTCTAATGTGCAGCATGAGTTGTAACTGTTATGGTGAGTCAGAGCAGTGTGCAGCATGAGGAGTAATTATCACTCTGACTCATAGGAGTGTGCAGCATGAAGTGTTACTGTTATCATGTGATACAGAGCAGTGTGCTGCACGAAGTGTAAGTTTTATGCTTAGTCAAAGCAGTGTGCAGCACATGGTGTAGCCATTATCATGCTGAGTCAGGGCAATGTGCAACATGAGGTGTAACTGTTATGCTGAGAGCAGTGCGCAGCATGAGGTGTAACCATTATCATGCTGAGTCAGAGCAGTGTACAGCATGAAATGTAACCGTTATCATGCTGAGTCAGTGTAGTGTGCAGTATGAGGTGTAACTGTTATCATGCGGAGTCAGAGCAGTGTGCAGCCTGAAGTGTAACTGTTATCACACTGAGTCAAAGCAGTGTGCTGCATGACATGTAGCTGTTATTCCGAGTCAAAGCAGTGTGTGGCATGAGGTGCAACCATTATCATGCTGAGTCACAGCAGTGTACAGCACAAAGTGTAACAGTTATCATGCTGAGTTAGGGCAGTGTGCAGTATAAGGTGTATGTATTATCATGCGGGGTCAGAGCAGTGTGCAGAATGAGGTGTAATTGTTATAATGCTGAGTCAGAGCAGTGTGCAGCATGAGGTATTTCCTTTATCATGCTGAGTCAGAGCAATGTGCAGCATGAGGTGTAACTGTTTTCATGCGGAGTCAGAGCAGTGTACAGCATGAGGTGTTTCCTTTATCATGCTGAGTCAGAGCAATGTGCAGCATGAGGTATAACTGTTATCATGCTGAGTCAGAGCAGTGTGCAGCCTGAGGTGTATCCTTTATCATGCTGAGTCAGAACAGTGTGCTGAATGAGGTGTAAGTGTTATCATTCTGAGTCAGAGCAGTGTGCAGCATGAGGTATAACTGTTATCATTCTGAGTCACAGCAGTGTGCAGCATGAGGTGTATCTTTTATCATTCTGAGTCAGAGCAGTGTGCAGCATGAGGTGTAACTGTTATCACACTGAGTCAGAGCAGTGTGCAGCATGAGGTGTAACTGTTATCTTGCTGATTCAGAGCAGTGTGCAGTAGGAGGTGTAAATGTCATACTGAGTCAGAGCAGTGTGCAACATGAGGTGTAACTGTTGTCGCACTGATCAGAGCAGTGTACTGCATGAGGTGTAACTGTTATGCTGAGTTATAGCAGTGTGCAGCAAGTGGCGTAACTGTTATCATGCTGAGTCAGAGTAGTGTGCAGCATGAACAGTTACCGTTATCATGCTGAGTCAAGGCAGTGTGCAGCATGAGGAGTAACCATTATCAAGCTGAGTCAGAGCAGTGTGCAACATGAGGAGTAACCATTATCATTCTGAGTCAGAGCAGTGTGCATCATGAGGTGCAACCGTTATCATACTGAGTCAGTCTAGTGTGCAGTATGAGTTGTAACTGTTATGGTGAGTCAGAGCAGTGTGCAGCATGAGGTGTAATTATCACTCTGACGTATAGGAGTGTGCAGCATGAAGTGTAACTGTTATCAGGTGATACAGAGCAGTGTGCTGCATGAAGTGTAAGTTTTATGCTGAGTCAGAGCAGTGTGCAGCACATGGTGTAGCCATTATCATGCTGAGTCAGGGCAATGTGCAACATGAGGTGTAACTGTTATGCTGAGAGCTGTGCGCAGCATGAGGTGTAACTGTTATAATGCTGAGTCAGAGCAGTGTACAGCATGAAATGTAACTATCATGCTGAGTCAGGGTAGTGTGCAGTAAGAGGTGTAACTGTTATCATGCGGAGTCAGAGCAGTGTGCAGCCTAAAGTGTAACTGTTATCACACTGAGTCAGAGCAGTGTGCTGCATGACATGTAGCTGTTATTCTGAGTCAGAGCAGTGTGCGGCATGAGGTGCAACCATTATCATACTGAGTCAGAGCAGTGTACAGCACAAAGTGTAATGGTTATCATGCTGAGTTAGGGCAGTGTGCAGTATGAGGTGTATGTATTATCATGCTGGGTCAGAGCAGTGCGCAACATGAGGTGTAATTGTTATCATGCTGAGTCAGAGCAGTGTGCAGCATGAGGTATTTCCTTTATCATGCTGAGTCAGAGCAATGTGCAGCATAAGGTGTAACTGTTATCATGCTGAGTCAGAGCAGTGTGCAGCATGAGGTGTATCCTTTATCATGCTGAGTCAGAACAGTGTGCTGCATGAGGTGTAAGTGTTATAATTCTGAGTCAGAGCAGTGTGCAGCATGAGGTGTAATTATCACTCTGACTTATAGGAGTGTGCAGCATGAAGTGTAACTGTTATCAGGTGATACAAAGCAGTGTGCTGCATGAAGTGTAAGTTTTATGCTGAGTCAGAGCAGTGTGCAGCACATGGTGTAGCCATTATCATGCTGAGTCAGGGCAATGTGCAACATGAGGTGTAACTGTTATGCTGAGAGCAGTGTGCGGCATGAGGTGTAACTGTTATCATGCTGAGTCAGAGCAGTGTGCAGCCTAAAGTGTAACTGTTATCACACTGAGTCAGAGCAGTGTGCTGCATGAAATGTAGCTGTTATTCTGAGTCAGAGCAGTGTGCAGCCTAAAGTGTAACTGTTATCACACTGAGTCAAAGCAGTGTGCTGCATGAAATGTAGCTGTTATTCTGAGTCAGAGCAGTGTGCAGCATGAGGTGCAACCATTATCATGCTGAGTCAGAGCAGTGTACAGCACAAACTGTAACAGTTATCATGCTGAGTTAGGGCAGTGTGCAGTATGAGGTGTATGTATTATCATGCTGGGTCAGAGCAGTGCGAAACATGAGGTGTAATTGTTATCATGCTGAGTCAGAGCAGTGTGCAGCATGAAGTGTAAGTTTTATGCTTAGTCAAAGCAGTGTGCAGCACATGGTGTAGCCATTATCATGCTGAGTCAGGGCAATGTGCAACATGAGGTGTAACTGTTATGCTGAGAGCAGTGCGCAGCATGAGGTGTAACCATTATCATGCTGAGTCAGAGCAGTGTACAGCATGAAATGTAACCGTTATCATGCTGAGTCAGTGTAGTGTGCAGTATGAGGTGTAACTGTTATCATGCGGAGTCAGAGCAGTGTGCAGCCTGAAGTGTAACTGTTATCACACTGAGTCAGAGCAGTGTGCTGCATGACATGTAGCTGTTATTCCGAGTCAAAGCAGTGTGTGGCATGAGGTGCAACCATTATCATGCTGAGTCACAGCAGTGTACAGCACAAAGTGTAACAGTTATCATGCTGAGTTAAGGCAGTGTGCAGTATAAGGTGTATGTATTATCATGCGGGGTCAGAGCAGTGTGCAGAATGAGGTGTAATTGTTATCATGCTGAGTCAGAGCAGTGTGCAGCATGAGGTATTTCCTTTATCATGCTGAGTCAGAGCAATGTGCAGCATGAGGTGTAACTGTTTTCATGCGGAGTCAGAGCAGTGTACAGCATGAGGTGTTTCCTTTATCATGCTGAGTCAGAGCAATGTGCAGCATGAGGTATAACTGTTATCATGCTGAGTCAGAGCAGTATGCAGCCTGAGGTGTATCCTTTATCATGCTGAGTCAGAACAGTGTGCTGAATGAGGTGTAAGTGTTATCATTCTGAGTCAGAGCAGTGTGCAGCATGAGGTATAACTGTTATCATTCTGAGTCAGAGCAGTGTGCAGCACGAAGTGTAAGTTTTATGCTTAGTCAAAGCAGTGTGCAGCACATGGTGTAGCCATTATCATGCTGAGTCAGGGCAATGTGCAACATGAGGTGTAACTGTTATGCTGAGAGCAATATGCAGCATGTGGTGTAGCCATTATCATGCTGAGTCAGGGTAGTGTGTAGCATGACGTGTGGCCGTTATGCTGAGTCAGGGCAATGTGCAGCTTGAGGAGTAACCATTATCATACTGTGTCAGAGCAGTGTGCAGCACATGGTGAGCTTATTATCATGCTGAGCCAGAGCAGTGTGCAGCATGAGGTATAATCTTTATCATGCTGAGTCAGAGCAGTGTGTAGCATGAGGTGTATCCATTATCATACTGACTCAGAGCAGTGTGCAGCACAAAGTGTAAATTTTATCATGCTGAGTCAGAGTAGTGTGCAGCATGCGAAGTAACCATTATCAAACTGAGTCAGATCAGTTTGCAGCATAAGGGGTGACCGTTATCATACTGAGTCAGTGCAGTGTGCAGCACATGGTGTATCCATTATCATGCTGAGTCAGGGCAGTGTGCAGCATAAGGAGTAACCATTATCATACTAATTCAGAGCAGTTTGAAGCATGAAATGTAACCATTATCATACTGAGTCAGTGCAGTGTGCAGCATGAGGTGTAACTGTTAGCATGCTGAGTCAGGGTAGTGTGCAGCATCAAGTGTAACCATTATCATGGTGAGTCAGAGCAGAGTGCAGCATGAGGTGTAACTGTTATCATACTGAGTCAGAGCAGTGTGCAGCATGAGGTGTAATTGTTATCATGCTGAGTCAGGCCAGTGTGCAGCATGAAGTGTAACTTTTATCATGCTGAGTCAGTGTAGTGTACAGCATGAGGTGTAACTGTTATCATACTGAGTCAGAGGAGTGTGCAGCATGAGGTATAATCATTATCATATTGAGTCAGAGCAGTGTGCAGCATGAGTTGTAACCATTATTATGCTGAGTCAGAGCAGTGTGCAGCATGAGGTGTAATTGTTATCATGCTGAGTCAGGGCAGTGTGCAGCACTTGGTGTATCCTTTATCATGCTGAGTCAAGCCAGTGTACAGCATGAGGTGTAACAGTTATCATGCTGAGTCAGGGTATTGTGCAGCATGAGGTGTAGCTGTTATCATGCTGAGTCAGGGCAGTGTGCAGCATGAGGTGTAACAGTTATGATGATGAGTCAGGTTAGTGTGCAGCATGAGGTGTAACTGTTATAATGTTGAGTGAGGGTAGTGTGCAGTATGAGGTGTAACTGTTATCATACTGAGTCAGAGCAGTGAGCACCAAGAGGTGTAAACATTATCATGCCGAATCAGATCAGTGTGCAGCATGAGGTGTAGCTGTTATTACATTGAGTCAGAGGAGTGTGTTGCATGAGGTGTGAGTATTATCATTCTGAGTCAGAGCAGTGTGCAGCATGAGGTGTAACTGTTATTACATTGAGTCAGAGTAGTGTGGTGCATGAGGTGTGAGTGTTATCATTCTGAGTCAGAGCAGTGTGCAGCACCTGGTGTAGCCATTATCATGCTGAGTCAGGGTAGTGTGCAGCAAGAAGTGTAACCATTATCATGCTGAGTCAGGGCAGTGTGCAGCATGAGGAATAACCATTATCATAATGTGTCTGAGCAGTGTGCAGCACATGGTATAGCTGTTATCATGCTGAGTCAGAGCAGTGTGCAGCACATGGTGTAGCTGATATGCTGAGTCAGAGTAGTCTACAGCATGATGTGTAAATGTTATCATGTTGAGTCAGAGTAGTGTGCAGCATGAGGTGTAACTGTTATCATACTGAGTCAGGGCAGTGTGCAGCACGAGGTGTAACTGTTATCATGCTAAGTCAGAGCAGTGTGCAGCATGAGGTGTAACTGTTATCATACTGAGTCAGGGCAGTGTGCTGCAAAAGGTGTAACTTATCACAATGAGTTAGACCATCATATAGCATGTGTTTTAACTTTTATCACACTGTCAGGGCAGTATGTAGTAAGTTGCAGAATCGTTAAGAGATGGAAAGAGACTGGGGCAGTTTGCAATTGTTTGTAAAAATAGCCTAATTAAATAAGTATAAAATAGTTGTTTCTGAGAATAAAATGAAAGTATTTTCTTTTTTTAAGTTTTTGATTTCAACAACTCATAAAAATTAAAACTTGACAAACATTACTATGAAAATAGAATTCAGAAAGCATTTTCCTGAGTTCAGGAGCTACTAGGTGTAATACTTAAGACTGGCAAGTAAACTCCCTATTCAGTGAACTCAAGTCAGCTTCAAGATTGACTCAGGGACCAATGTTACTGTGGTTTCATGTGATACCAACTCAGCTTCAAGACTGACTCAGGGACCAATGTTACTGTGATATCATGTGATACCTACAGACATTTCTTGAGCATCTGTAGCAGTATGAAGCCTAGATAGAAATATGTAGCCCTGTAGGCAAACTCAGATGCATTAGTATGTTTCTGGACATATCTGACTGGAAGGGGGAGATGTTTGAATTCTGAAGTTATGTGCTGGCTGGTCTGTATATAAACAATCTGCTCAGCAGAGCTGGGCCATGTGAAATGGGTGCTATCAGAATAAATGAAGTTGGTTTGGATTTGTTTGGTCAAGTTGGTCTTTTTATGTGTGAATCAGTAAAATTAAGATTAAAGTGAGCTGCAGGTCAATATGCTTTGAATGGTGGGTACCATTCCTTATGCTCAAGCTGAATGCCATGTTCCAGGAAGTAAACTTGATGTGTTTGAGCCAAAAATAACCAGGTCAACATGGGTCTATATTATGTCCATGAAAAATGAATTCACTGAACTGCATCTACATCGAAAATGCAGTTCAGCGAATTTGCTCTTGTGGGGAGCTGCACCCCCCACACCCCCCACTAATTATATATACCAAGTCTAAGATCGCACTATAGTGAGGAAAGGACAAATTTCCCGATCCTCACTGTACTGCAATTTTAATAGTATCAATTATCTGAACTGCATTTTCTATGTAGATGCAGTTCAGCTAATTCATTTTTCACGGACATAATATAGACCTGGTCAACGTAGTCAGCCTTAGGCATAGGCCAACTAGGAGGTCACCTAGGGCACCGCTGTAGCAGGGGTGCTTTTCCAGTAAACTGGATGATGTAAAAGACAAGGATGGGGGTACCAGGTGGTGTGGGGGGCACTGTAGAGCCCTTTTGCCTAGGGCACCACCTGACCTAAGGCCGACCCTGCAGGTCAACATCAGAAAATGTGTTTTTGTTTCCCCAAAAGCATTATTACAAGCCAGTATTTGACACAAGCGTGAAAGTTCAAAACCCACAATGTGTGATGACTGACCAAGTGCTGCCCAGCTGAGTGTGACAGTTCCAGATCCTCTTGATACTGTTTTGCTGAGTGACGCCAACCATAACAGTATTTGTTATGCAAGTAATAATGCCCAACAGGCTATTTGTTACTGTGGAAATAACGCACACCTAGGGTTGTTCTGAGGCCTGTGAAGGGCCTCTTCACCCTTGGAAGGGCATTATTTCCACAATAACAAATACACTGGAGAGCACTGTTATGCTTACAGAATGGTCTGGTAAATTGTGTCATATTTTATTATTATATATTTTTTATATTTTTAATGTAAAATAGTTATTTTGCCTATTGTTTCAAATTTAATGTAGTATATGTAATTGTTGCTGGAGGAAGTATTTTAGATCCAAACTATAAGTTATGTAAGTATTTAATGTCCACACATGGTTCTACTTCATATCATCGAATTACCATTTCATCGAATTGCAAATCATCGAGACCAAATAGTCGAAAACTCATTTCATCGAATCTCAAATCATTGAAAACTATGACACACACACACACACACACACACACACACACACACACACACACACACACACACACACACACTCGGAAGTGCAGAAATACCCACAGACATGTACATAGAAATATAGACAGACAAACAGTCTCACACCTACACATATACATAAATAGCAATATACACGCAGATACACACACACCCCGCACATAACACCCGTATTATTCAGCAAACACATCCACAGGTGTTGCCTTGTTAGAAAAAGAAAAAAAAATAAAGCATTGCTGCACAGCACTGCTTCATCCATTGATTTCTCTGGTAAATCACTGTGGAAGTCAGTCAGTAATGGCAAAAATTAAGAGTTTCGCAATTCATTTTTTAACCTATCTGCTATAATAGACCGCGTGCTGCAGTCATCACTCTCTCATTCATGCATGCAAGCACACATGCACATGCATGTAAATGTTCACACACACACACACACACACACACACACACACACACACACACACACACACACACACACACACACACACACACACACACACACACACACACACGCACACCCACACACTCTTTTATTTTTTTCTTTATCATTTTAATGTTATAAATACTAAACAGCAAAACTCTCATAAAAATGTCAGACATTTATTTTTTAACTGTCCAAGCTTAACAACAGGTTAAGTTGCTGCCATGAAGCAGCAGACTTGTTTTTTTTTTCCAGTGGGCATGACCTGTACATTAAAACGCTGCTGTACAATATTTCTTCTGCAGTTAAAGAGGTGTTGTACAGGTTGCCCATTCTCTAATTTTTCTTCCACAGGTTTCAGTTCCAGTTCCAGTTCCAGTACTGTTTGTGGGATATATTAAGGAAGGGAAATCACAATACCAATTTTTTAGAAAAAGTGTAGCGGAGTAATTTGAACACAAAATATGTGACTCTTGAATTTCTACATGTGGTAAACTGTTTTGCTTAATTAGTGACAACCTCAAGTGCTGCTGTTCCATAAATAATCACAGCATAACATTATAGAAATGTTAAGAGGCCTGCATTATCAATACCATTCAAAAATGGAATTTTAAATTAATGTGCACTTGTTGTGCACATATCCATACTTTGTAACTTTAGAAATAAGTTTCTCTTCCTCAGGAGGAAGAGCTGTGGTGATGAGTGTGAAGAGCTGCTTCAAATTTGTGTTTATGTATGGCCGGCTAACAACTTGCTATAATCAACTGGACGTATAAGAGAATTTAAGTACCTTTATCTGCTTTTTTTTTCAAAAAAATACAGTATTTAAATTGATTTTAACTGTGTGGAAAGAATATTTAGCTGAACTGCAAGTTTTCACTCTGCTCTTCAGTGTGGAAGAAATATTAACTGAACTGGTAGTTAGTCAGTGTTTGCTGAATTTTGTTATTTGCTAGTAATTACAGGTGTGGGGGTAGTCACATTCTTTGATTTCCTGTCCTTGCCTATTTAAGTGGTACAGTGTGAAATATTTTCTGCTTAAAACCTCAGCTTTGGCCGGCTAACAACTTGCTATATTCAACTGGACGTATAAGAGAATTTAAGTACCTTTATCTGCTTTTTTTTCAAAAAAATACAGTATTTAAATTGATTTTAACTGTGTGGAAAGAATATTTAGCTGAACTGCAAGTTTTCACTCTGCTCTTCAGTGTGGAAGAAATATTAACTGAACTGGTAGTTAGTCAGTGTTTGCTGAATTTTGTTATTTGCTAGTAATTACAGGTGTGGGGTAGTCACATTCTTTGATTTCCTGTCCTTGCCTATTTAAGTGGTACAGTGTGAAATATTTTCTGCTTAAAAACCTCAGCTTTGGCGGCTAACAACTTGCTATATTCAACTGGACGTATAAGAGAATTTAAGTACCTTTATCTGCTTTTTTTCAAAAAAATACAGTATTTAAATTGATTTTAACTGTGTGGAAAGAATATTTAGCTGAACTGCAAGTTTTCACTCTGCTCTTCAGTTTGTCCCACCCACCCTCCCTGTTTTTGTTTTGGTGTTAATCTTAGTGGCCTTGCAGCTGCCCACCCCTCTTGTAAATTTGTGTTTGGATACTCCTTCTGGGCCCATCTCATTTGCTCACTCAACTGAGTGCAGTGAGATCATATTCTGATTTCAGGCACTCCTACTGTGTACAAAGAGAGCATCTGGGAAACAGAAAAAAAAAAAAAAAAAAAAAAAATTAAGCTTGTTTCTTGCCTTTCCTGTTAAGTGGTATAGACTATTTGTAGGCTTTTGAGCCCCCAAGCCCTTCTGTGTTGGAGGGAAGCCTTCTAGCTTAGTTTTTTTCCCTATAACTAGCCAATTTTCTAGTTTCAGCACTCAAATCTGTTTCTTTGATCTCAGCACTTGTTCAGAAAAAAAAAAAAAAATTAATCTGCTTTTACTGTACTTGTGTTTCTACATACTTTTTTTTACTTTTGCATCATCTTAAAAGTACTCAATTGTATTTATTACTGCTTGGTGTAACTCATTCTAAGCCTTCTGGTTTAAACACTTGGGCTTCGGACCAGTTGTTTTGCACTGAGAGGGTTTGTGGTCTGCACTGTAGTGGCAGAACAGGTAGCTTACATCCTTCTAGGTTGGGAACTGCTGATTGAGGGCTCAGTGTCTGTTATTCTAAAAGTGTATTAATTCTGGTTTAAGCACTTAGGCTTTCAGGCCAGTTATTTTACGTTAAGAGGGTTCGTGGTCTGCACTCTTGTGGGAGGAGAGGCTGGACTCTGCCCTTCTGAGCTGGGAATTTCTGATTGAAGGCTTATAGTGCATGCATATCTGAACTGCTTCTTACTGAAGTTGGTGCCTTGTTTGCTGTGGCATAGACTGGATTCGGGCCTGCTGGATCTAGCTTTGTTTGTGTAACTTGAGCACTAATCCAGGCATTCTCTAAAGTGTTCAATTGTATTTATTACTGCTTGGTAGTAACTTGATTAAAGTTTAGCTGTCATTCTAAGTCTTTTGGATTAAGCACTTGGGCTTCAGACCAGTTGTTTTACATTAGGAAGGTTTGTGGCATGCACTGTGGTGGCAGGACAGGTAGCTTTCATCCTTCTAAGTTGGGAACTGCTGATTGAGAGCCCAGTGTCTGTTATTCTTAAAGTGTATTAGTTCTGGTTTAGGCACTTGGGCTTCAGGCCAGTTATTTTACATTAAGAAGGTTTGTGGTCTGCACTCTTGTGGGAGAAGAGGCTGGACTCTGCCCTTCTGAGCTGGGAATTTCTGGTTAGAGGTTTATAGTGCCTGAATATTTGAACTGTATCTTACTGAAATTGGTACACCTTGTTTGCTGTAGCATAGACTAGATCCAGGCCTGCTGAATATAGCTTTGTTTATATGCTTGTTGTTTGTTTGCTTGTTATTTCCCTGGAACGCTAATTCCACCTAATACGTGGCTTCTCAGTGCTTCTGTGGCTCACTAGTGATATCTGCATTGCTTACTGTACTTATTTCCTTGTTTCACTTGAAAGTAAGTTACTGTTTGTCGTTTTTGCATTTAAGTTACCTGTAACACATTGCACTTAAGTTACCTGGCACTTGCTCACTAAAGCAATTATATAAGTCAGCACTAAAAATTAAAAGCACTACACCCTCACTCCCCACTGGCCCTGGTTTTCAATTATTAAGGAATTCCCAATATTATTCTAGCATGTCCAAAGGTCAGTTGTCAATCTCCTCTCCGGTCCAGCTGGTGAATCTGGGAATCTTGAGGCAATGTTACAACTGCCTCATGTACACAGACAACCCTCTCCTCCTCCCAACAAATTCCAACACATGTGAGAGATGCAACCATATAGCCAAACTGGAGGCTAAGCTCTCTCAATTCAGTACTGGCATAACCAGTCAGGAGGAGAAGGAAACCATACTCACTACAATTCCAGTCTCACATAGACCTACCACGACAGCAAACCAAACACATAATCACACAAAAACATACTCGGAGGCTCTAAATAAAGATCTGCCGAAGCAGCAGAGACCTCCAAAGCAGACACCCAAGCAGCCGCTACCCCAAAACAAAACACGTGCAACACATATCTCACAAAGCCAGTGTGCCAAACAGTCACAGCCCTTAAGACTAAACAACACACCTGATACACTTGTAATAGGTGACTCTATCGTCAGGCACACTGACTTCCCGCTCACCAGGCTGAACAAGGAGAGGGTCACGGTGAGCAGCCTGTCGGGTGCTAGGATCCGCCACATAACACAAGCACTCAGGTCACTCCAAGGCAAGTACAAATATGACTCAGTCATTGTCCATGCTGGTGAATGACCTGAGACGTACCTCCCTGGACTACATGAAAAGAGACATAAAGGAGCTCTCTGAGCATGTAGCCCAGGCCGGTATGACCCTGACCTTGAGTAGCATCTTACCCTCACCAAGAATGATGCCACAATATGAAGACAAGATGATCAATTTCAACAATTGGCTTAAGTACTGGTGTCATTCAAAGGGGATCCAATGCCTGTCAGCTTGGGATGATATGCTCGACAAGCCACGATGCTTCGCTAGGGATGGCTTGCACCTGTCACCCTGGGCTTTCGGATATTGGCAAAGGCTCTTGCTACCCCATAGTGCCTTTTTAGGCAAGGCTCAAAAGACAAACCCACCTCCATAGGTATCACAAGGGATAAGAAACTAAGAGTAATGCTACTCAACGCCAGAAGTCTAAACCTCAAGATGCATGCACTCAAACTCTCCTTAGCATGGAGAACATCGATATCTGTGCAGTAACAGAAACCTGGTTCAGGGCTCCTGAGAGCACCCCAGCACTACCAGGTTATACCTCATACCATGCTTTTCGCCCCAAAACTTGGACCCGAACCACAAAAGGAGGGGAGTATCGATATTCATCAAAGATACCCACACCTCCAGGTTGGTGGCAAAGCACGAAGCATCAGAGACTATCCATGTGCAACTAACAGTGGGTAAAACTGCCTTCCAGTTTATAGCCTGCTACAGACCACCCTCCCAAACCCAGGAACCCCACTCGGCCTTCCTGAGAACACTGGAAAATATGAAGGTCTCTCCAAACACCATTATATTGGGCGACTTCAACTACCCAAACATAGACTGGGAGCATTACTCTAGCTCCAACACCCTAGCCCAAAGGTTCCTAGAATTTATAAACTCAAATGCTATGGAACAACTTGTTACCACTCCCACAAGAGGGGAAAACATACTGGACCTGATCATCACCAACATGGGGACTCTATGCTCCAGACCAGAAGTGTATCCCTCACTGGTAAGATCAGACCATAAACTAATCTCACTGGATATTCACATCCCGACCCAACCCCTGCCCGAAAACCACAGTGAAAAACTTCTCTAAAGCAAATTTCACACTCCTCAAAACTGAGGTGGACTCCTTCAAAGCGGCCGGGCCTGTGGAAAATACAGCCCAGACCACAGAATCCTTTATAAACGCATTCTATGAACACCTTCAGGAATGCATGGATCATGCAATCCCAAATAAAACCAAGACCCAATCCTCCAAAGGCAGACGTCCTGTCTGGTGGACCCCAGCCATAAACAAACTATACAATAGAAGGAGGAAGCTACTAAATGATAAAGCAAAATCCCAAAAAGGGAAGGCATCACTGATCAGTATTAGCAAAAAACTACGGGCACACATAAAATTGTCTCAGGCCAGCTTCGAGAGAAAAATTGCACAGGACACTAAGGATAATCACAAGGCTTTCTTTAGTTATGTTAGGAACCTGGGTGGTAATTCCCAGATATGCTCAGAATTAGTCCAAAATGACAAAAATACACCGAACCCACAGACATTGCCAACATCCTAGCTGACAGGTTCAGCGCAAACTTCTCCCCCCCCCACCAAAAGGGCAAATATCTATCCCAGCAGAGTGCTGCCCCCCTGACATCTCAGATGCTGAGGTAAGAGCCGCCCCTCTCCAAAGCAAAAACACAGCATCAGTGGGACCAGATGGTGTCCCGGCTCGTCCTACATGAACTCAAAGAAGAGCTAAACCCAAACATAAAACTACTGTTCAATCTCAGCCTTACTACAGGATATGTGCCCAAAGAGTGGCGTACAGCAACAGTGGTCCCTCTCCATAAAGGTGGTGCCTCAACGGATCCTGGAAACTATCGCCCCATAAGCCTGACTAGCTTGGTCTGCAAAGCTATGGAAAGGATCATCATGGACCTCATAAATAAAGATATTGGGGACCTACAAACACTGGATCCTACCCAGTTCGGCTTTGTTAAGGGCAGATCCTGCCTCTTAAACCTGGTTGATTTCTTTGAAACAGTCACCAAGGCCATTGACGAGGGAAGGTGGTCCACACAGCCTACCTGGACCTCGCAAAGCCTTCGATACAATACCCCACTCGGGCATTATAGATAAGCTCACCAGCTTAACTATAAACCCCTATGTCACTAGATGGATTGCAAACTGGCTCAAGGACAGAACCCACATGGTTAGAATTGCTGGAGCCATGTCAGACTCCAAACCAGTTACAAGTGGTGTCCCACAAGGCTCAGTCCTGGGACCTCTCTTGTTCGGTATATATTTCTCGGAGGTACAGGCCAACACGGAAGGACTGTGGCTGACCAAGTTCGCAGATGACTGCAAACTGGGTGCCATAATCGACTCTCCAGCCGACACAAGCATCCTCCAAGAGGGCCTCATAGAAACAGACAACTGGTGCCAGAGCCATGGCCTCAGGCTAAATGCCAAAAAGTGTATAGTCATCCCCTTTGGCAAAAACAAAGTGCCCACAAATTACCACATAGGTGGAAATCCATTAAGTACAGAAGAAGTAATTAGGGACCTGGGGACCCAAGTTGATAGCAATCTCTCATTTGACAACCACATGGCCAAAGTGGTTAGAAAAACATTTTACATAGCCCACCTAATCATGAAGGGATTCACATCTAGATCAGGGGAGGTCATCGTGCCTCTTTACTCATCCCTCATCAGGCCCATAATTGAGTACAATGCCCCTTTTGGGATGTACCATACCAGACACCTGCAGCAACTGGAAAGACCCCAAAAGTACCTCACCAAGAGGATCAAAGGGCTCAAACAGATGCCATATGCTGCCGGTTAAAGAAACTCCAGCTCTACTCAGTGGCATACCACCTGTTCAGAGGAGATCTGTGCCTGACGATAAAGCCATGTCCAACCCGGAATTAATGGACATGCTGCACCTCAGAAAATCCAAATCCCATCGAGCCACGCTCGAGAGACTTGAACCTCAGCACTGAAATAAATAGGACATGCTGGAGGGACAGATTCATAACCCAGAGGCTCCCTTCACTCTGGAATAAAATCCCAGTCCAGGTTAGGCAGAGTCCCTCATTGACTCTCTTCAAGAGGAATCTTGATGAGTGGATGGGAGATCGTAGGTTTACCCCGGGTATCACTTCTGTGTCACTGTTAGATAGAGGCACAGTATACTAACCTCGAAAAAGGGCATAGCAAAATAAATTTAAAATGGGTGGCGAAAGCCAAACACATTCTGGCTAGGCTTATAAATGCCCTAGGGCAGATAGCCTAGTATGAACCTATGAACCTATGAACCATTTCCACTTTAAGGCAAATATATAGTATCGCCATTTTAAGAAGTACTATATCCCATAATGCATTGTGCTTAGAGCTAGTGGCCAATGTGTTAGTAATGACTGAACCGTTAACATTTTTCTTACTGTCCTATCATTTTGTAAAGGATGAATGTTACTGTTTTCTATAGAAACACTGGTATTTCCTAACAGTACTGACACTGCCATTCAACATTACTGGATAACCAGACATGCACATCATGACAAAAATACTTTACTGAAAAGTTTTAGAATTATAACATTTTTTAAACAAGAGACATCTTTATTGAATTATCACTTATGGCATAGGCAATCATATATTTGTATAAATGAAAACAAACCATATTCACATATTTTCGGTTGCAAACATTATACATCACTTACAAACTAACTGGCCATTGTCATTTAAACATTACATAGCTCATTAAATTCTTGCCTTCCCTTAAATCTCATTCCTCCTCCAAAACATTATTCTGCATACATTATTCCTACAATTCCCATGTTGTATGTATTTGCTCCTACCCTTTTAAAAAGATCACACTTCCATTCTTCACCCATGTTACTGTACTCACTACTTCTAGTACTGTTGGTTTAGACTTTGATTTCCATTTTCTAGTAATTGCTTTTTGGCAGCCACCAGAATTCAGTTCAGCAAGGCCTTACTAGATATAGGCAATTACAATTCTGTATCACAGCTCAGAAAAATAATTCTTAGTTACACCAATTTGCTCACCCAGTATTTCTTTTTTTTCACTAAATATTTTTTTATTATTTCAAATAAGATCTGTTAAAAAACATTACATGAAATAAAGAAACATAACTAAAACATTACTAACTTCAAACCATTGTATAACTATTCACATTGGTGTCTATTCAAATAACATTGAAATTTTATATTATGTAAAATTAGAAACATAAGATGATATATCTTCATCGATCTTTTCAAATATTTCCAGTACTTTCATCCAAGATTAATGGTAAGAAGTAGATTTTTTAGTTCTGTTCTTCAATGTTAATATTTGCATGTGTGCAACTGTTGATGTTAAATTCTTAAATTCATTGAACGTAGGAGAAGTATCATTTTTCCAATGTATAGTTATGATTTTACGTGAGATTGCCAATAGTGACCATAGGATTTTAGTGTCTTTTTGGTACAAAGTTTGGAATAGGAGAGTTGAATAAAATTAAAGACTTTGTTAATTGAAAATTATCATTATAAACAGTCTGAAAAAAATAGTTAATAGACTTCCAATACATATTAAGACATATACATTCATAAAAAACATGCTGCCATTCTGCTTTTAACTTGATATGGCATCTCCAACATTGATCTTCAATAGAATACATTTTGGTTAGCCTATGTGGTGTATAGAAACTTCTATGTAAATATCTCCAAGTGAATAATTGCCAGTATTTTGATAATGTAGAAAATTTGGAAGATTTTAAAATATTATTTTTTTCTTCTTCAGTTGGAGGATTATTGTTTATTAAAGTATAATAATCCCAGTATGATTTTTCATGATAGTTTTTTGTTTTTTTAACAATTTTATAGATATCAGACAAATAACCTGTACCCTGATAAGGCTGTTTTGTGATAAGAATAAGTTATTCAATGAGTTTTGGAGCTTCATGTCTAAACGAAGGTTGCATTTGTTCTATTTTATTTATAAGAATATGCCTTAGATTTTGTAAAAACAACAAATTGTCTTTATTTATATTATAGTTATAAATTATCTGTTCATTTGTTAGTATTTTTCCTTTCTCTATAAGTTGATGCCAAAAGAGTAATGATTCTTTTTTAAGTATATTTATTTTAGATATTTGGGATGTATCTAGAATATTTGGTGTAAAAGCTATAGGGAAAATAAGAAAAATCAATAATTAATATTTGGTATTTTATTTATATATGTTTTGAACACTGAAAGTGTAGAGCTTATATAGTTTGATGGCAATTTATTGATATTATTCCTTTTCCCTAAAAAATAATCTTTTAACATCCATATAAGGGGTGATGATATTATTAAGTTGTCCTGTATATGATTGTAATTAACTTCCTTGTAAATCTGCTCATGGGCTTGTTTCCATATAGGTGTGTATGAATTATTTAACCATAGTGTTATATTTTTAATAACAGATGAGGAAATATATAAATCAATATCCGGTAAATTAATTCCACCGTCTTCCCAATTTGGTAAATGTTTATTTAAGGCTATACGGGGTTTATTTGGAAACCATAGAACATTTAAAATTAGTTTATTGTACCTTTGAATAATATATTTGGGAGGTGGCAATGAACAACTTTGTATTAAGTATAATATTTTGAGAAATATGATTACTTTAATAAGATATAATCTGTCTGCTGTTGAAAAGATGTATTTATTCCAGTAACCAATTGAGTGTTCTATTTTATCTAGTATTTTATTAAGTTAAATATTGAAGAATCTGTTAATTCATTGAGTAGATTTATTCCCAGATATAATAATTTATTTTCTGTTACTATATATTTGGAAATTTTTTTGTTTATATTCTTTTTTATACAGTTACATGGCATAATTTTTGTTTTATTTTCATTAATTTTTAAGCCTGAAATATTTTGAAATTTATTAATGGAGTTAAATAAAGCATTTAAAGACTCATTGGCATCTGAGAGAGTTAATAATATGTCATCAGCAAAGAGTTGGATTTTAAGGTTTACCATTTTATTTATACAAATGCCCTTTATGTTAATGTTTGATCAGACTTGATTTGCAAAGGGTTCTATGAGTAATGCAAATGACAATGGTGATAAAGGGCAACCCTGTTTAGTTCCCTTTTTAATTGTTATAGGGCCTGATCTATGTGATCCTACATATGCAGTAGATTTTTCATGTAATATTTGGATAAGGTTATTAAATTAGAAGGAAAGTTATATTCTTTTAAAACTAGTGAAAGAAAGTTCCAGTTAACCAAATCAAAAGCTTTATTAATATCTAATGAGATTACATTTAAATCTAGGACTCTATGTTTGCTATAGTCTATTAATGTTAGTATTCTTTTAATATTATCTGAAGTATTTCTTCCTTTAATAAAGCCTGTTTGATCTTTGTGAATTAAGAAAGGAAGAAAGTGTTTAATCCTATCTGCGTATATAGCCATAAACATCTTATAGTCTATATTGAGTAATGATATTGGCCTATATGAGGAGCTCTGCCTCTCATCTTTATCTGGTTTGATAATTGGAGATATCAATGAATATTTCCAAGAGGTTGGAATGTTCAAATCTTTTTTGGCTATATCATATACTTTTAATAGTAAGGAAATGGCTTGATTGGGTATTAATTTATACATTTCTGGTAGCATATTATCTGGGCCAGGTGCTTTATTTGTCTTGAGCTTTTTAATTTGTGACTTTAACTCTGTCATATTGATTGGTTTGTTTATAATATCTATTTGTTCTTGTGTTAATTTAATATGAATATTATTTTCTAAGTATTGTGTTATATCCTTAGTAGGTGTATCTTGAGTGTTTATGGAATTGTTAAATTGAAGTCTGAATGCTTCTAAGATATCATTTAGATCCGTAACTCTTTCGTTAGTATTAGGAATAAATATTTATTTTATTTGTTTAGATTTAATTATTTTTTGTTCTATTAGTTAAGTGTCTCAGGTGTGCCGAATTAGTGGAGTATGAATTTATTTTTATTTTTTCTAAATGAATCATAATCTTATGATGTAACAATTCTGCATACTTCTTATTGATTTGTGTAAGTTTTTGAACTTGAGAAGTATTTCCCTTTTGTATTTCCAGCTTCAATTCATCTGCTTTGTTTTGTAAATCTAGCATATCTTTATTCCATAACTTCCTTTTATTTATGTACCAGGATAATGTTTTCCCATATGTAACTGATTTTAATGAATCCCAGACATATATTTCTGAAATATCCTCTTTGTAATTTATTTCTAGAAAATTGTTGATTGTTTCTTCATAAAATTCTTTGAATTCTGTCATTTTTGTGATATAAGAAGGTATCATAGTAATGGGATTTGAATAAAAAGGTGTAAGTTCTATTTCGAAGACTATGGCATTATGATCAGATAATGGACAATTTATAATTTTGACTTTGTCAGTTTTTGTTATTAAGTCATTGGCAACATATATTGTATCTATTCTTGAGTTAGTTTTATATCTATGAGAATAAAATGTGAAGATTAATGAGTTTGGTTCTACAAATTCATTTATGTCTTTTAAATATAATGTATCTATAAACTTTGATAGTGCTTTAGAGATAGGTTGTTTTCTTCTTTTAGATTTAGAATCTGTATCTTTTTCATTCATTATACAGTTAAAATCACCTGCCAATATGAGGCTACCCTTAGTTAAATGAATTATCTCTTCAAAATGCTGTTTAACTGTTCTTAATCCTAGTCCTGGGATCCAATATAAATTTACTAATGCATAGATTCTGTTATTTGGTTCTAGTGAAGCTAAACAAAACATACCCGATGTATCTAGATGAGTAGTAATTATTTTAGGTGTTATAGTTGAGTTACGAAGTAGTATAGCTACTCCTCTTTTTTGTTTTGTATTGAGAGTTTATTAGTACTGTGTAATTATTAATATTTAAGTTGTCTATATCTATCTATCTAATAAATGTGTCTCTTGTAAAAAGACTATTTGTGGTTTATGTAAGTTTATGTATTTGAATAGACTTTGCCTTTTATTACTATTATTTAGACCATTAATATTTATGGATAGACATTTCATCTCCTAGTTTTGAATTTATTTTATATGTGAATTTATGTAAATATTGTTTACTCTTAGTTTCATCTTGGATGTAGAATTCAAAAATATTTTTCTTGTGTGGTTTTTACATGTTTCTAAGTGACACCAAAGTGGTAGAATAAAAAAACAAAGAACTTCCAAACTTGTAATTCTTAACCTTAAAAAACATTCCCTATCACTATAAGGTAATATACCTCCTTGTTTGATTAGTGAAACTAACCAAACAATCTTTCTACCCTTTCTAATATTATTTGGATCAGTTACTCTTATCCTCTTAGGTTTTAAATAAAGATAATTGAATAATATATTAAGATAATCTAATCAGCTAAAATATATAAATTTACTTTTACTCTTTATCTTATTGTAATTCAGTAATACTTATTTCCAATCAGACTTCAAAAAGGTACAAATATTTAGACTAAGATAATATCATTTCAAAATAGTTTGGAGTATTAATAAACATTTACTCATGTTAAAATATGTAACGGTATATTGTAGACATCTGTTGAAAATGATATACTGACATTACTTTACAATACAATACCATTGCTGTGTAAGTGCTTTTAGACTACTCAAGTCCAAAACCAGTTATTAGAGTAGTATTTACAATGTCACATTTGAATAAAACATAAATTGTTCTGAAACCACATCATATTTCATGTTTAAAATAAACTGAAATGGAATACAATGCACAAACATATTAACATTTCTTTAATGGACATCAAATATGTTTGCCTAATTGCATTTTCTAACTTTTCAAAAACTTTCTCCATGGGTGGAGGCAACAAGATCAAAATTTAGACATCTCCGTTATCTAAGAGATTGCTTATAATGTTATTTGATTGAATGTTTTGTTGTTAACACTTTTATCAATTTTCATAGCGAATTTGTATAATCAAAAGACACAGTACAAAGGTAAAAGTACTGTTCATTTGACCACATTTTCCAACACAAACAAGTACTATCTCTTACAGTTTAGACTGGCATTTAATCAGTGAGTTTATCTGCTGACAATATGTATTGAAAATACAAAATTGGGTTACTTAACATCAGTAATTTAATCTTATAATTGAGTAAAATTTTTGGATTTAAACATCTGCAATTTCTTATTATAGCTGCACCACTGAGGTTGTACTTATGCTTAGAAAATAGCTATCAATTGTTCTATTTGTGTTTGGTGATATTTTGTTCTTGTGTACTGTGTATCAGTGTGTGTGTGTGTGTGTGTGTGTGTGTGTGTGTGTGTGTGTGTGTGTGTGTGTGAGTATGTATATGTTTATATATTTTTGCTTTTATTGATAAAAAAAAAAACCCTTTTGTGTATTGTAGTGATGCTTGTCATGCTGGCATATTATATTCCTTTATTAACCAGGTAAACCCTCTAGGTATATAACTGATTTTAGGGTGACCCAGGAGGATGTCTGGTTATATGATTTGTTTTGAGTAGCACAGTAGGGAACTACAGGCTGAGGGAATAAAACTTTGTCAATACAAAGTTTTATTCCACTATTTTCTAAATAACATTACATTTCTGATAAAAAGTTCTCACTATCCTGGATGATATCTAGGGCTTACAGGCCATTAAAGATTGCTGTCAGGAATGGTGTTTCTCATACTCTATCCTAATCAGTGTGATGAAGACACATTATTTTGTATCTCAGCCTTCTTATATAAAACATGTGTAAAATTATATCTGCATACATTTAGATGAAGCACAAATATTACTTGCATTTTATTAAAAGGAATTTGGGTTCTTGTATCTTTAAAAGTGAATGGTGCTTATTTCCTGAATAGATGTCAATTATTTAAAGTCAGGGGATGATGTAAATAAGTAAATGCGGCAAGCAATAAGGAACTCGAGTGTCTAGAGATATTCATGGGTGTTTAATTGTCTCGAGAGCTAAGCGGGAAAAGGTATGTGTTTTTCTCTCTTTTTTTTTTTTTTTCCTTTCCCTGTCACGCTTCATGAGAAAATCATATAGTGTGCATGCGAGCACTCTAGTCTGCCGAATAGAGATTAGCACCAACTAAGCCTGCCTTTTAAACATAAGATGCCATATCTCTCAATGAGAGAAAAGGCAACAGAACACCTAAGCCATTTAAAGGCATCTCTCAACTCCGGACGTCCGGAGCCATAACACAGTCGACTCGTAGCCGCAAAATATCAGTGACAACATACTTCTGCACTGTATTAGATTTAACACAAGCATATGGGTCAAAGACAGAACACATCTGAATGCCATCTAAACTAGTCTTATGAAATGTTTAAACTGAAATACTTCATTTCAAAACAGCACATTCCAGTTCAGCATTGCTATTTACCCAAACAGGGACATTTTTAACTCATAAAAAGCAATGTTGTTACAAATGAAACTAATAATAAAATATATAGCAGCTGTTATTATATCTATTAAGCAATGTAAACATATACTGGTTAAAGCATTATAAGCTCATAGCCGCAAAATATCAGTGACAACATACTCCTGCACTGTATTACATTAATTTAATCAGCAAACCCAACAACGTAATTCCACAAAGATGTAGTACAGGACGGCACAACAACTCCTCGGCTTGAACAGAGCTCAATTTATTTATCCAATATAAAATACTCCAATAAGTTATTTCAATGACAAACACAAGACAACTTTTTGAAAAAAAACGTATAAAACTTGATGAGTTAAGCGCTTTCATCTGACAATTTGCAGACTTCATCAGAACTACAATATTTGTTTAACTGGCTGCTTTTATACATGCTCGTATCATTTTAGCACCTTTGGCTTATTTAAAATTTTTAAAGTGATATCAACTTAAAAACTTGAAAACATACTATGCAAAATATGCATTGTTAGCGTAACACATTGCGCTCCATATAACTCAATACTGAATACTACCCATGTTCATAAAACCACTTGATCAGTCTGGGTATATAGAAAAATGTAAATAATACATACATAAAAATACATAAAAAATGCTTACATGATTTGTACGTGATTTTCACGCTTGGATGAAATATCCCATGACACTTGATATAAAGTTGATAACAGTAAATGTTCGAAATTGATGTTGAAATAAATAAATAAATAAGTAAATAGATAAATAAATAAATAAATAAAATGTATTTATTTATTAAGTTGTTAAGTTAAATATATGTAAAAATGCATTTACTGCTTGCTACCTTGAGTACATTTTTTAAAAACACCTAATGCATACTTCCTATTATGTCACATAAAAACGGCTTAATGCTTATATAATCATTAATGCCAGGGAATCTGGTGGCATCAGTTAATATTTGCCATTTACTTTTTTTTTTAGCTAACATGGCCTTCAGGTTGCCACCCCTTAGCGTGAAATTCACTTGGTCTATAATAATAAATTTGAATTTGTGAAGTTCACCATATTTGATTACATGTCTACTAAGGGCGTTCTTTTTGTCTTTGTTTTTAATACTGTACATGTGTTCATAAATATGACATCTTAACCGCCTTTCCATTTTTCCTATATAAAACGCGGAACATGTATCACAAGTTGCCATATATACCACAAATCTAGTGTTACAATTACTTGCCCTACCATTAATATATGTACCATTAAAATTACCTAATCTACATCCATCCTTTTCATTAATATAACTACACTGCTTACAAGTACCACACTTCATGGTTCGTTTTTTCTTTTTTGTGGTTTCATGAACATTATACTCTATCATCTTTTTCAAATTTGGACCTGTCTTGTATGTAAATTTTGGAAATAAACCTACTTTCTGTGCTATATTCTCTTCTATCACTATCATTTTCCAATGCTGTTTTACAATATTCTCTATAAATTTTGCCACTGGAGAATACGTTAATACACATACCCTGTGTGTTTGCTCCTTGTTGTCCTTATTACCATACAATGAAATAACAGTTGAGTTTCCTAACAGGGGTTTATACTTTATACCCCATTCTGAACTGATATATCTAGCCACATCAGTAAGTAAATGTTCAGGGTAACCCCTGACACTAAACATAGATCTAATATACTGAATTTCATGTAACATAATATCCTTCATTGATGACAGCCCTGATACACTGCCCTTTAAATATATTTTTAAACACATGTTTTGGATGGTTACTGTTGAACTCTAAATAATCATTTGAAAACGTCTCCTTTCTATATATACTGGATACAAAACCATTTTCTCCATGGCTAATGTAAGTGTCTAAATATGCTATTCCGTTTACATTGTAATTGTATGTAAATTTTAAAAAACTCGTAGTGTTGTTGAGATATGTGATGAAAGGATCTATAAGGTGAATAGGTCCATCCCATAAGACAAATAGGTCATCTAAGAATCTTGTGTAATATTTAACATATTTGTAATATTCACTACTAAATAAAAATTCTGTCTCCCATTCAAGCATTACCAAATTTGCAAATATAGGGGCGCATGACGCTCCCATGGCTACGCCTGTTTTTTTGTTTGAAAAATTCGTTCTCAAAATATATGTAATTGTGGTAGACCCATCATGTCAGTGATGAGGCAAATCTTGTCCCATTCCAGATTTGAACATTTTCTCAAGCTGTTACTAAAGTATTCCAAACCTATTTTTTTAGGGATGCATGAAAAAAGATCTATTACATCTATCGTGATAAAGATAAGCTTCCTGTTCCAAATATTAGAAGTTAATTTACTAAGAAACACCCAGGAATCTTTAATCAAATGCAATATATTATTATATACTGGTGTGACCCATCTATCTATGGCAACACCTAAAGGAAAGGTTTTGGATTTGCTGCCAGATATGATGGGTCTAAATGGGGGATTTTCCAAGTTCTTATGTATCTTTGGAATTCCCGCAATAGTGGCCAGTGTGGAATATTCAACCTTCAAATACTGGTATACCTCCTGCGTAATTCTGTGGTCAATGAGATATTCTTCTAAGGCTAGGTCTATACGCCTGTATCTTATATTAATTTCGTTAAGGGAGATGGTCTCGTATTTACCTGATTGATATAAAATGTTGTATATTTCATTTATATATTCCAACTTATTATATATTACGATCCCACCCCCTTTATCGGGTTTCATAACCCTCACTTCTTTGTTATTAATGAGAGTTTTTAAACACTCACACTCCCCTGTAGTTAAATTGTCGTTGCTATCCTTTCTGTGTTCCATGTTGTGAGTCTTGTAAAGACTGTAAATTTCTTGACTAACCATTTTTTCAAAACTCGCTATAATAGGATTACTCGGAGGTATATACGTGCTCTTTTTCTTAAGTATATTAGTGCTTCTGCTACTGCCACCTGCCTTTTCTGAATCCTCTTTTTCAAACTGTATTGCTAAATTAAGTCTATGACAAAATAATTTCACCTCAGTAATAATATCCACTAAATTGATATCAACTGTGGGTATAAACTTCATTCCTTTGGAAAACAACTTGTAAAAATCTTCTGTAATAACCATGTTGGTGTAATTAAACACTTTAAAACCATTATAAGTAGAAATAATTTTAGTCACTTTTTTGGATCCAAAATTTTCCATCACTACCCTCATTTAATTCACTACTTACTGGGACAGCTAATTGTTCTATAACATCATTCAACCTGAAATCATTGTCGAGGTCACCAATGTCATTCTCAATTACTGCTATCTCTTTCTCCGATTCCAGGGTGTGTATGTCTCTTTTGGTGGGGGTGCATGTCTGCCTCCACGAAAATTCTCTCTCTATCATGGTCTCGTCACCTCTATAATGTCTACCCTTTTCTCCTTCACTTCTACCCTTGGGCCAAATATAAGCTCTGTGATTAGTGTATTGGTCCAAATCATGCACAATTTTCCTTCCTTTCCTATTGAATATATTATTAGCTTTTTGGTCCGCCAAGGTAAATTGTCTCTCATATAACTCAGTCCATTCTACAAATTGTTCATGTGTCACAATTTCCTGATTTAATTTATCCACCTCATAAATTAAAGATGTTATTTTTTCATCGTTCTTTTTGATTAACAAACTCATATAATTGTAGCCAAAGCTGTCAAATAACAAATTAAATTCTGTCATAGTTTTCGTATCTATTTCCACTCCCATAGGTATTTTAAAAAATCTAATACCTTTAGGGACTATTTTTAAGGTCATACATTTAGTAAAATACGCATTTTCAATTTTCGTATTCTTAATGGCCAATAATTTTTTACCTAACGTGTAAATCTTGTCTTTGATGTACACATTATTATCTTTGTTACAATAATCAACCACACTATCCATTCTATTATATTTTGTGAATTCGTAATCATCCTTTAAAAAGCATTCAATACAATCACCAACAGTTCCTCTAGTAGTTTTTATGTTAGTTCTATCATGTCCACTTGTATTGATTCTACCACTTCTGTGATTTTTGCCAGTTTTAAGGCTAGAGTTATTAACATGACAATGAGTACCTTTGAAAGTGTCCACATGTACCTTCAATACACCAGCATATGTTTTCGTTGTCATTGGGCGTTTAGGTCTCGCTCCCAGCCTCTCCGCTTCATTATTAACATGAAACAAACTAAAATCAAAGGTGAACTCATTAAGAGAGTTCTTGCTGGTATCTCTACCACGATTGTATGACAATTCTTTCGATAAACAGTGTAATGAGACAATTCCATCTCTTGTAGGTTGCCTTTGTCCATTAGGTATGACACAAGGTGAACTCGTGTCTATTTGTGAATGGATTTCCTCGTTGTTACCAGGACGTGTTTCAAACCCTGCCGGTAATTCCTGCTGTAAATCAGCTGTTTTAACTGCTTCAGTAGAATGCGAAACCGCAGTAGTAGTAAATGCTGCTACGGAACGCCCGACTAATGCAGTCAGACGTGACATCTCCTCTTTCAGTTCTGAGATGTCTTTTTGAAGTTTGCTAAGTTCTTCCCTGTCCGATACAGCCTGAGAGACATCGTTGGAGCCCTCCATACCACCGCAATGGTCAATTTAATCAGCAAACCCAACAACGTAATTCCACAAAGATGTAGTACAGGACGGCACAACAACTCCTCAGCTGGAACAGAGCTCAATTTATTTAACTTAACAACTTAATAAATAAATAAATACATTTTATTTATTTATTTATTTATTTATTTATTTATCTATTTATTTATTTATTTCAACATCAATTTCGAACATTTACTGTTATCAACTTTATATCAAGTGTCATGGGATATTTCATCCAAGCGTGAAAATCACGTACAAATCATGTAAGCATTTTTTATGTATTTTTATGTATGTATGTATTATTTACATTTTTCTATATACCCAGACTGATCAAGTGGTTTTATGAACATGGGTAGTATTCAGTATTGAGTTATATGGAGCGCAATGTATTACGCTAACAATGCATGTTTTGCATAGTATGTTTTCAAGTTTTTAAGTTGATATCACTTTAAAAATTTTAAATAAGCCAAAGGCATCAAAATGATACGAGCATGTATAAAAGCAGCCAGTTAAACAAATATTGTAGTTCTGATGAAGTCTGCAAATTGTCAGATGAAAGCGCTTAACTCATCAAGTTTTATACGTTTTTTTCAAAAAGTTGTCTTGTGTTTGTCATTGAAGTAACTCATTGGAGTATTTTATATTGGATAAATAAATTGAGCTCTGTTCCAGCCGAGGAGTTGTTGTGCCATCCTGTACTGTATTACATTAACACGAGCATATAGGTCAAGGACAGAACACCTTTTAACACTATCTAAAATAGTCTCATGAAATGTTTAAACTGAAATACTTCATTTCAAAAACAAAAACATCACATTCCCATTCAGCATTACTATTTACGCAATCAGGGACATTTTTAATTCATAAAAAGCAATGTTGATAGTGATATAACTAATAACAAAATATATAGCTGCTATTATTATAGCTATTAAGCAATGTAACCATATACTGGTTAAAGTGTTATAAACTAATGAAGACTTTATATATAAAAAAAGAACAAAGTAAAAAGAAAAAAAATATATACTTGAGAACATACTTGAGAACATTTTTATGTGTTGATTATTCTGATTAGAAATATAAAATTACTGAATGATAAAGTAATGTTTAAATTGTGCTTAATATATTAATGTGATTTGAGATAAATGCATTTAAATTAATGTTAACTTTGAGAATTA
This sequence comes from Protopterus annectens, assembly GCF_019279795.1. Taxonomy (NCBI): domain Eukaryota; kingdom Metazoa; phylum Chordata; order Ceratodontiformes; family Protopteridae; genus Protopterus; species Protopterus annectens. Next base: position 1,085,632,814 of record NC_056737.1, on the reverse strand, counting down.
AAGTATAATTGAAAACAGTACCTGTTTCAGATTGACTTGAAGACAGAAAGAACTTTTCTTTTGTTGTTAGTATTATTATTATTTAAACTTTTACAGAATATACCATTTGTTAGATTATTTGTCCTTTAGTTTTTTTTTTTTTTTTGCTCAACAGTTTTCCAGTTATTTACTTCAGTATTTCTCTTTGGTGTACTAATTGACCAGTCCATAGATTCTTCATGTGTTAGGATGTTTTTGTTGGTAAGGTATTTTATTGCTGAATCTACTGTTTTGAAGACTTTTATTCCATTTGGTAGAAAAACTCTCAGTCTTGCTGGGAATAAAAGATGGGTTTTCAATTGCTTCTTTTTCAAGGTTTTTATAATTGGTAGAAATTCTTTTCTTTTCGATACCACCTTTGTAGAATAATCATTGTCAAATCTTATTAATGAATCATTGTATTTGATGGGAGAATTTGCCCAAGCATTTCTTAATATAAGATCTTTATCTTGTGTAGAAAAAGTCTTACAATTATGGATCTCGGCTTGTTTTTACTTGGAGAAGAAGTATTTCCAGAAGCTGCTAGTGATCTATGTGCACATTCTATTCCAAATGAAAGAGCTTCAGGTATTTTTGTTACATCTGGTATCCAAGTGGTAAGAAAGTTTATCATATTGTCCCCTTCAGATTTTTCTGGTAGACCATATATTCTGATATTATTTCTTCTTGTTCGATTTTCCACATCATCAAGCTTTTCTAGTAAATATGTATTCTGTTGAAGTAAGAATTCAGTTTGTTGTTCTTCTATTTGGACTCTAGTGTCAATGTCACTTAATGACTGTTCAATAAGTGATATCTGTCTTTTCTGCTGTGTAAACATTTCTTGAAGCTGTTCCAGTTGTTGTGAGCACTTTTCTTTAAAAGTATCTATTTTATTGTCCATCTTGTCGATTTTTATTGTAAGTTCCTGTAGATTTGTAATGAGAGACTGCAGGTCTTTTTTGAGAGAAGAGTCTTGTCCTGAATTCCTTAGATGGCTCATGGTGTGAAGCTGATATTGGTGCTGATTTTCCAGTAATTAATTTGACAGGAATTATTCAAGTTCTGACAATGAAAGTTTTCTTGTAGATGCTCGAAGTTATTAGAAATAAGTTAGTAATAAATATTTCTTCAAATTAAATGTTATTTTGTGAAATTCCTGTCAGGAATTGAATTGAAGTAAGAGAGCTGAAATGAAGAGCAGCTATCAGTTCAGCATTCTAGCCACGCCCCCAACACCCAGTATTTCTGATAGAGTAATTTGCAAGGAATTATCAAAGTCTGCCAACTCATTACACTCCCAAAAAATGTATTCCTAATTATCTCTTTTTTCCCCATCATACCGCCAGCATTTGCAATCTACCTGAGGAAAAATTATTTGGAGTCTGCTTGGGGTATAAAAAATACCTAGGCAAACACTGCCAAGAAAAGATCCTAAATCTTTTAGACCTTGTTGCATATTTGGGAGGCATATATATGTCTTCTCCTTGTTTTGTAGTGAATTGTTTTTCCTATCTGTCTTTCCAGTCCTTTATAAACTCCTCCGATTGATTCCTATAGTTATCATACAATATTTTATATACCCTACTAATTATCTCTTTTTTTAACATCATCTTCTGTTCTAGAATCTACTAAAAACTCTACCAGTGCTGGTCTTTCACTTAGGTTCCCCTTTTCCTTTCTCTTTGCCTATACTCTGATATCCATCCTTGATAGGGAAGGTCATTTCTAGCCTGCAGTCCAAACAAATTCTTGGTCTCTTCCCCTTCTATGACATTTCTCCCTCTAGTTATTTGCTCCCAGTACCTACCTTGGTTCCTTTGATACTTTCTCCAGTAAATTCATCCCCCTCTTGTCTATTCTCTATACTCCTAATTGCAGTCATCCCCATCGGCAGAATCTCTTTTATCCATCCCCGTGCTGGCTTAGTTCTTAGAATACTTTCTTCTGCTTTATGAATATAATATTTTGTTTGGTTATTGTTATTCTTCTTAAGCATCTGTGTCCATAATTCCAGTCTCTCCTTGTTTCTTGAGTCTCATTCCCCCTGTTTCATCATCACACCTTTCCACTTTCCATATAGCTTTCTGCTTGTGCTATGTATAGAAGCCTTAACTGTGTAGCTCTGAAATATCCCTTCAGATTAGGTAATTCCAAACCACCTTGTTCTAGTGGGATGATCAATTTATTCCACTTGACTTTTGCCCTCTTCCCCTCCCAGATAAAGATCTTCAGCTCTTTATTAATTGCTGTCCACAACTTCTCCTCTGGTTGATAAAAATATGCCTGACCTGTATATAAAACTAAAGGGACTAGTCTGGGAATTATAACATTGAGCTTTTCATATCAATGGAAATTTATTAAGAAAGGAACAGCTGTGATCAGTCATGCTTTTGCTTAAGCCTTTTCAGTACACCCGATTTAAATGTTTAACTGCACTACATTTATTTTGTTATGTAACAGCAAGGGTGCGTTAGGCATGAAACTGTAGGGTACAATTTGTTCACAATACTAGACTGAAATATTTCTACAATTTTGTGCTACAATGTCACTGCAATGCAGCAGAAAGCATGACTGTTACTGAAATCTACACATTGTGTTCTAATCAAGGAATAATGGTTACACTTGTGAAACAAGTTCTGGGCTCAGTATTTAATTTTCATATTTGTTTGCAGGCTCAGTCTTGTAAATTGGAATCTGTATATTTGAAATAACTATATTGCAGACTAAGGCACAATGCAAGTGCTGTCTTTGGGCCTCAGTACACTGTTTTACCTCTATAGCACCTGCATGCAAGTGATACTAGCTTCCAGATTATGAAAATGAACTATGAATAGAAAAGCCTTCATCAGGATTTAGGTAGTAAAATACTATATTTATGGAATACATTTCAACATCACAAATCATTTTAAGTTTAAAACTAAATGTGGGGAAGTTAAAATGATCAAAATTCTCACAAGGTTTGCAAATGTTCTTTTAGGCAGGCCAATGAAGAGTAGTATAATTAATTAGCTTTTTTTTTTGCACCTGGCAATCCTGTATACGCATGGTTGAGACAGTGGGAGGGAAGACTTGGGGTCAGAGTCAGCATTATTAGATGGCTATGTAGTTTAGTAGGATTAGGTTGTGGAAGGGCTATTTAAGTTGTGAGGCTCGAGGTGGTTGTAGGTAGAGGGCTTGGGATTTTACATTATTCAGCAGTTTTAATTGTTTTCTAGGGGTTGGGAATCAGTGAAAATGTCATTGATGCTAGTGCTTTTTTTAAATTGCATTGATCGTCTGTGTGTGTTTGTGTGTGTATGTGTCTGTCTGCCTGTCTGTCTCTCTCTCTCTCTCTCTCTCTCTATATATATATATATATATATATATACTGTAGTAAGTGGAACACTGGAGACAGCTCTGCAGTTCAAGTGCAGTTTATTTACAGTGCCATGCACACACACACACACACACACACACACACACACACACACACACACACACACACACACACACACACACATATATATGTGTGTCTGTGTGTGTGTGTGTGTGTGTGTGTGTGTGTGTGTGTGTGTGTGTGTGTGTGTGTGTGTGTGTGTGTGTTGTAGTAAGTGAAACACTGGAGACAGCTGTGCAGTTCAAAACAACCACACTTTTTTACTGGACTGGTTACTTACAGTCTGAATACATTTAAGGTGTCTTAAAACAGTTCACAGCCTAGGAACTCTAGCTTAGGCCAAGCTGCCTTATAACTCTCAGGCACATCTACAAGAAGGCCTCTGTTTCTCCTTGTATATCCACTGCTAGACTCCTGGTATTTCTTGAGAAAACTCAAGAGGTGGTCACCTGGTACTCCACAGCTCCTTCTGGTCAACAGTCCTTCAAGAGTCTCCACACGTGGTCACAGAATCCCTCTGCATGAGAGGCAAAGATCTGTAGTATTGTGGCCTTTCAGTCTATCTTTTAACCAGGGTATTTCAAGTGTTCCATATTAACTATGCTGGCACATACTTTTACTACCACATTACACTGATTATATGTGCAATTGTCAGGTTGTTTTTACCATAATGCATGAAATATATATCACATCAGAAGAGCAATTTGAGTGGTTCTCTAGCTAGTATGCCAATAGATATAGGGAGATGTATAATCTGTTGATTTAAGTATATATTTCTTATGATTTATTAAATGGTGAGTGGGCTGGCTAAATTACCCCTTTCTGTCACAACCAATGCCAGCTGGCTTTTCATGTAATAACAAAAACAGCTCTTAGTTTTTAGACTGCTAAGTGCTGAATACGTTGCTACTCCCTGTTCTTGTAGTTTTCTGAGGTTCTCCAGCAGATTAATACCGATGTTATTTACTGCTATATCAGTCTGGGGGTCATCAGCAAACACTGTTTAAAAGGCATTCTTGGATTTGTCAGTCACAAAAGGGCTCAGAAATTATACTTGTGGACTGCTGTTCACCTAAATGACGATAATATAATTGAATGGTATCAGAATATGCCATTTAGTCAGATTCAGCACACTGAAAGTTACGTTTTGCAGAATTTAACAAAATGGCAGGATGTTATATTACCTGCACAAGGTATCATGACCTCAGAGTTTTTTGCAAAAGACAATTAGTATATCAAATTCTGATAATATGCAGTTTAATATATACTGGAAAAACTAACTTTTAGTACAATGCTAATTTTATTTTCTGATGCAACCATCTTTCTACCAGCTGCCTCTTAATCAGTTCCTTATACAGCTTGCAATCTTCTCTGCCGTGTTTCCTTTCATATTTTCCATTCACCTTCTTCATATGTTGTACTTCTAAGCTACCCTAACCACCAGATCTTTCTTGGAATAGCTTACTTATGGTGTATCACTGGGGCTTTCGAGGTAAGAAGCAAATGAACAAGCAAGTAAAGTTTGTAGTTTGTGATGAGAGTATATCAAATAATGTCAATGCAAAGAGAGGGTAACAAACGTCTGCAGGAAGCATAATGCACATCTTGATTTTCTAAAACAATATGCAGAACTGAAAAAAACATTTCCGACTGATGTTTTTAAGCTTTTGGGTGAAGAGAAGAACAGCGGTGCAAATAAAATAATTCGCAGTATATAATGCTTAATATGCAAAATCCAGGTCATTGTTTGGTCTAAGAAATGCAAACTGTCACGTACAAAAGAGCTGAGCCGTAACAACTAGACTTCTGGTAGAAGTGCATAACATTCATGTTTGCCAGCAATTTGGGGGGGGGGGTGTGCGGGGGGGTTCAACTACAGACCTCAACTTCTTGAGAGGCTATAGGTCTGTTTTCCTCTTTTGGGAGGGAGAGAAGATGTTAGATTGTATCTCAAGTAAAAGACATGTAGTGGAGACTGCAGTAACTTAACTTTTGTAGTCTTCATGCCAGAAAGTGGAACTGATGTCCTAACAGTATACACATGGGAATCTGTGTAATGCACTGAAATGACTGCACATATGAGATTTTTATGGTCATCAGTGCCGGGCAGCTTCCAATACTGCTTTAAGGTATCCTGTCTGTTTCTTGAAATTTCTCCAACTCAATTGATATACACGACCCTTCATCCTAAAAGGGGGCAGACTCACCTGGCAAAAGGAAATAAAGGCTGTACTAAAAAATCACTAGTTCAGGGGAAGGAATGATCCAAAGAAGATGGCAGGATCAGAAGAACCAATTCTTATTAATCAGGAAGAAGCACTATGTTGTGCTACAGCAGGGATGTTGAAAGTAATATTGTGCTACAAAGTTTAGATCACTACTGCAGTGTGGTGAAACAGAAGCTAATCTTGCAATATTAGTGTTTATTTTTTACATTAGGTGTCCAGCTTAACAGCACTGCCACAGACACTGACCATAAAGCAGCCTGAGTCAGCATATTTGTTTATTTATTTGGTACTCAGACATACCTCTCAACTTCTTTGCTCAAGAATTCTGGACAAAGTCAAAAATAATGGGGTGGAGGTGGGGGACAAAGGACCAAAGTCAGGGACAATTTGTCAATATTATTCCAATTCGCTTAAAAAGTTAATAGTGAAACATAACTTGATCTTCTGATCTTAGTGTTTATTCTTTACATTAGCATTAACATACTTTTTATGAGCAAAAAGAAGAATGAGTCTCTTATGAATTGTGAATTTATGTTCTACTTGTTTAATTTGAACTATGGAGCTCTTCTCCCTAGGCCTCCACTGAAAAAGGGCACAAGCTCAGATGGACTAACCCAGTTAACAAATGTCAAATAAATCAGTAAAATAAATAAATAACGTCTGACATTGTTGACCGACTGTAATCTTCAATTTTGACCAGCAAATCAAAAATTTTATAAAGGACACAGCAAAAAATATAAGATAAAATTGAGACATTTTGCAAACTCTGAAAGGTTGAGAGGTATGTAATCAGCTAAGGAAATTGAACCTTGACCTGAAAAAATGTTCAGGAACCTGACAGGTAAGAACATGATACATCATACAGATGTTGTAAAATATAATGCATTAACTATAGCTGAAGAGGCTGATGGGGCTAGTAAAATGATTCACTACCTGTTCTACTAGAATATTATGATCACAGGTAAATTGATATTTAAGAGAAGACTTTAGTACCTGAAAATAGTTATATATGTGTTTTCTACAACTAAGCCTTCATACAGTGAGGGAACCAAACGTTAGGCATTATATTAAAAGAGAATAAGTTGTCGCAGAGGGAAAATGTTGGCATGTAAGTCAACAGGTCGTTTTTAAGTTCTAGTCTCACCAGGTTTCGCTAGTCAGAAAACATCATACATGTTCTTTTATTGAATTAAATATTTTGGTCCCCATTGTCGATGACTCATTATTTAGAATTCTTCATGGTTCAGGGCCATGGAAGAAATGCTGTGGTATTTACAGTTTCTACACTGTTCCTTCTTCTAATGTAATTTCTAGTTTTATCCCAAGACACTGGAGCAACAAAGGAATTACTCGCCATCCCGTCATGGTACAAATACTAGTACATACCTCAGATGCATTGTTCTGTACCTCTGAGGATTCATAATCATACATTCAGAGTCGTAGGACAGCTCCTCTTCCCTGCTGTACAGGAATGTTCCTCTGTAACAGTAAATAAAAACACTGTGCTGCTACTGAATCCAGCACAGCATGTTTCTTTCTGATTGCTGGAGCCTAAAGGGCCACTGGGATTTGCTGTGCAGTGAATAACAAATCAAAGTGGGAAGTCAGTTAAACTCTGGCTTCCTGTATAAGAAAATAACTAAAAAAAAACATGGCGTTGTTGGCCATTACACAGGAATTATTTTAAGTAACCACTGTGATGGAATAGAAGCTCTCACTAAAGGCACTAAATGACATGGAACAATAACTAAATAACAAAAATAAATGTCACGCTTAACTGATATGTATTATTATATTTGTTCCTTCATTCTTTCATTTTCATTACCCGTTTTATTTTTACTCCAGGTTACATGGAACAAGTCTATCCTAGTAAGCAATATTTAGCAAAATATAATTTAAGATCTCTTTAGAATTCTACTATTGTGATTAAGGTAACTGTGTGTGTGTGTGTGTGTGTGTGTGTGTGTGTGTGTGTGTGTGTGTGTGTGTGTGTGTGTGTGTGTGTGTGTGTGTGTGTGTGTGTGTGTGTGTGTGTGTGTGTGTGTGTGTGTGTGTGTGTGTGTGTGTGTGTGTGGTCTTATTTCTGTGTAAAACCCTGTATATTATGTTTTCATAATAGTAAAATAATAAATCCACAGGAACCAAGTAGCACAGCAAGTAATTTATTTATAAAACACAGCCTCACAGTTTCACTAAAATAGCTTCATCAGGCATAAACTCAGAAGAAATTCTGTCTCTGTCCCTTTTTATACAATGTTTATAGGTCACATGACTCATTACACTTTCTGCTGCAGACATTGGAACAAAGGTTTTAAAGAGATACTTTCATTTAAGCCTGGGTGTATGTATGCTTTTAGCCTCAGTTTCCATTTATATTCTTCCAACTCCGTCTGCTGTATTAAGTCACCCCCACGTAAAGATAGATCTGTTCTAGATAAAATCATAAACTTAAAATAATGTGAAGTACCTGCTTCCTGTAAATGCTTATATAAAGCATTTGTTTCTACCTTCATTTTGATTTCTGACAAGTGATTACTAATACGTTTTTTTAAACTTTCTATTTGTTTTTCCAACATAATAAGCATTACATAACTGACATATTGATAAATAAACTAGATTTCTAGTGTCACAGTTTCCATAAGCATTAACATAAAATTGCTTTTTCATAACTGGATGCATAAAACTTCCACCTACCAAAATATCTGCACACTATGCATACTTGTTACAATGAGATGTTCCCTTCTTACTTGTATCAAAGAATTTGTTATACTTTGGTTATTCCTTATAACATAGTTTTTGTTTCAAGTTATTACTTTTCTTATAACCAAAATAAGGTTCTGGTCCTGTTTTTACACTTGATTCTATAGCTGTAGTTATAATAGACCAGTGTTTCCTTATAACTTGCTTAATATTTTCTGTATTTTGATTATATGTAAAAATGCATCGAGTGGAACTTCTATTTATTCTGTCAGCTGGAGTCCTATTGTTTGTATAAGTAGAGTAAATTGTTCCTGTTTCCGTATTTTCCATTTGTATAACCTGCTCTTTAATACATATTGCTTTTCTTGGCTATATCCCGTACTTGTAAAGTCATTAACTATATTATCCAGTAGTGTAATCATCAGTGAATCATCTGTATGCAACCTAGCCATACGTCTCATCTGATTATCCATGATGTTGTTAAATATAAATGGAGGGTGCATACTTGTACCATGTAATTAAGTATTTCTTTTCACTGGTTTCCTGTGTAAGCTAGTTCCTGTCTTACCACCCTCCATTTTAAATAAAGTAATATCAAGGAAGTTAATAGACTGAAGGGAACATTCCCTTTTAAACCATAAAAAAATCAGTACAAGTTGTGAAGGCTGCAAGCCTAGCCAGATAGAATTTTATAGATAATTCTGTCATTTGTAAATATTAATATAAGCTACAGATTTGTCTCTTAAATGTGAAAAGACTGCTGTTAGATGTGGAACTGCAAAAAAATGTAACAGCACTGCACTCTTCTGGCAGAAAGCTGACCAAGTAAAGCATGTTGTGACCCTTTGATCTAAACATGGTGCCGAAATATCTAGATGAAGACATTCTTTCTATTGTTTTAACCAAGAGTTAAATTGCTAGATTTAAACATGCAAATGTATTTTTATTGCTCTGCTTCCTGACCACCTGCAAGATAACACAATGAGATGTTAAGAATGTAAATGTAGTTTCTGTTAGCCTGGGAACCCAGGGAAGTGTGAAGAATGATGTAATGTGAACCAGGAATGTGATTTTAAAAACAGAGAATCAGAGAGCATTAAGCATTTTTGTCTTGACCATCCAGCTCATCAGCACTCTGTCTTGCTCTATATGTAAGTTATCTTAGACTTGTGTTTTCTGTTAGAAATAGCTAGAAACTAAAAAAGATTAGACTAAGTGTTTTTCTGTGATATCAGAACTGTACTACTGAATTATTTTAAGTATTTTCCTGTGATCTCTGAACTCTTGACTAGCACTGTGTAGAAAGAAGTATTGTCTTGTGTTTTTATTATTTATTATTAAATATTTTAAAACCTTTCAACTGTGGCTGTTTTGGGTAGAGATAAGTTAATCTCTAAGAGTACATTGCATGTATATAGTGATCCTGTACCAAGTCACTCTAAGAAGCCTTGACTGTTTATACTACCAACTGGATAATAATATTGCACAGTAATAATTGGACACCCTTTTAAGGGTCTTTGAGTAGCTGATAAATATTAGTGGGTGGCGGCAGCTGATACTACCATATAGTCTGGGAAAAGGGGACACAGCTGGAGAACCTGTGCCAGCCTTCCCCAGGAGTGTCTGTGTGGTCATCTAAACTCTTCTCAAAGTGTGTGTGTGTGTGTGTGTGTGTGTGTGTGTGTGTGTGTGTGTGTGTGTCAGCTACTTGGGCAGGGATACAAAGCACTGGTTGGATAGAGAAGGTGCTGGAGGTTTTAGCTTGCCCACTAGGCTGAGATCTGGACTCTATAGCTGTGACAGTGGGGAGTCTTATTTGGGGACCCGGGGAGCAAGGGAGTGACCAGCCCCAGACTGACTGTGATCTCTGTGTGCTCTTAAGAGAAATTGCACTTTACTGTGTATATTTGTTATCCTTTCCTTCTATATGAGACGCCCATCACTGGTGTTAGTGGTAAGGATTGAGGCTCCTTGATTGCTGGGCCAGGGCACTGGCATCACACAAGTATTAATATATTCATAGAATGAATCAAATTCATACAAAGAACCATTCCAAATAAGAAAAAGATCATCTGCAAATCTCCGATAATAGCCTATGTATGACATGTATAATTCAGTGTATAAATGACATCATACATGATATATATAAAAAGGGAGATATTGATTTTGCTTTATAGAACTGTTTCACAGTGAATGCTCCAATTGCACCAATAATTTATGGTATTCCCAAACTACATCAAAATAATGTTACACCACCTTTAAGATCTATTGCTTTTGCTAGGGTTTGGTGTACCAAGCCAATTTTGAAATATATTGATGTAGAAGTGAAAAAATGTTTAAAACGAGCATTTACTATTATTAATGATTCATATGAATTTCTGAGTGATTTATATAGATGGGGGTAAAGTAGTAGATATTAGCTTATCATATCTTGTAACAGTGGATTTTGACTCACTGTTTACTTGAATACTGAATAACATAGGTATCACTTACTTTAAGAATTTTTATCTGAATATTCTGATTTTGAGAATAGGACAATTGAAAACTTATGTGGTTTACTGCAAGTTGTGTTGAACAATAATGTGTTCTTGTTTCAAACTACGTTATATCAGCAAGCTACAGGTGTTGCCATGGGCACACCTGTCACTAACACATATGCAAATATGGTTATGTTTATGTGGGAAACCCAGTATGTTCTATCCAATGATAACAAGAAATACATGTCCTACATAAGCTATTATTGGAGATTTGTAGATGATTTTTTTTTCTTATTGGAATGGTTCTTGGTATGAATTTGATTCATTCTATGAATATATTAATACTTATACTGATTTTTTTATGGTTTAAAAGGGAATGTTCCCTTCAATCTATTAACTTCCTTGGTATTACTTTATTTAAAATGGAGGATGGTAAGATAGGAACTAGCCTACACAGGAAACCAATGAAAAGAAATAATTACATCATGCAAGTATGCACCCTCCATTTATATTTAACAACATCATGGATAATCAGATGAGACGTATGGCTAGGTTGCATACAGATGATTCACAGATGATTACACAGCTGGATAATATAGTTAATGACTTTACAAGTAGGGGCTATGGCCACGAAAAGCAATATGTATTAAAGAGCAGGTTATGCAAATGAAAAATATGGAAACAGGAACAATTTACTGTACTTATACGAACAATAAGACTCCAGCTGACAAAATAAATAGGAGTTCCACTCGATGCATTTTTACATATAATCAAAATACAGAAAATATTAAGCAAGTTATAAGGAAACACTGGTCTATTATAACTACAGCTATAGAATCAAGTGAAAAAAATAGGACCGGAAACTTATTTTGGTTATAAGAAAAGTAATAACTTGAAACAAAAACTATGTTACAAGGAATAACTGAAGTATAACAAATTCTTTGATACAGGTAAGAAGGGAACATCTTGTTGTAACAGGTGTGCATATTGTGCAGATATTTTGGTAGGTGGAAGTTTTATACATCCAGTTATGAAAAAGCAATTTTATGTTAATGCTTATGGAAACTGTGACACTAGAAATCTAGTTTATTTATCAATATGTCAGTTATGTAACACTTATTATGTTATTATGTTGGAAAAACAAATTGGAAGTTTAAAAAACGTATTAGTAATCACTTGTCAGAAATCAAAAGGAAGGTTGAAACAAATGCTCTATATAGGCATATACAGGAAGCAGGTACTTCACATTATTTTAAGTTTATGATTTTATCTAGAATAGATCTATCTTTACATGGAGGTACTTAATACAGCAGACGGAGTTGGAAGAATATAAAAGGATACTGAGGCTAAAAGCACACATACCCCCAGGCTTAAATGAATGTATCTCTTTAAAACCTTTGTTACAATGTCTGCAGCAGGAAGTATAATGAATCATGTGATCTATTAACATTGTATAAAAAGAGACAGAATGTCTTCTGATTTTATGCCTGATGAAGCTATTTTAGTGAAACTGTGAGGTTGCATTTTATAAATAATTTACTTAAGTGAAACTACCCACGCTATGTCTATTTTCAGTGAACCTCATTATATGTTGAATTGAGATCTATTTTACCTTGTGTTTGGCCTAATATTGTGTATTATGCTACCTAATGACTGTGCTTAACATTCTACGTATTTAACCCCTTTGTCTCTCTCTCTCTCTCTCTCCCTTTATGCAACCAGTTGCCCTGCCTGTTCGTAAGGCACTAACATTGTGGAACTGCCCTGTCCTGTTGGCCAGCTACCTCATCCCATCTCATAACAGCCGTCTTCACCCTAAACTAAGGAAGTGATTCATATCTTGCCCTGAGAAATAGCCCCGCAAGGACAATAAAAAGGAAGATAGTATGTGTTTTTATAACTTCTGTCAATAAATGCTGCACTGTATAAACTTTTGTAAGTTTTAAAGTACACCTTTCTGCTAGGGAGACCAACAGCCATAATCTTCCGATTTCTCCTCTTAGACCACCTTCCCTCCTACACCACTATAAATACCTAGTATCCCTTAAGTCCTCCTCTGTTTCCAAGACCAGCTACCTCCTAAACAAATCTATTGTAGCTATACAGCCTTTGGCCACTAAGTGGCACTCTATCCTAGATCTAGCATTCTGTCTACATATACATCATACATGAATATAGACTCCTTGCTTGTAAAGTCATAGTCCCACTTCATTCCTCTATCACCTTTCTCTGTACCAACTCAGCTACCCTCCCCCTATCCCTACTATCAAGACTAACACCTTCTACCCTTTCCACCTTCACTTACCTTAACCTCAGCTCTCCACTGATTGTTCTCCTTGTGCTCACTACAAGCGCTCACTCCTTCTGTAGCTCTACCGCTCCGTTAAGCCCTCTTGGCTCACTCCACTCCCCTACCCTGCCCCCAATTCTCACCCGCCCCCACTGGTCCTACTTTTATTGCAAACCCATACTCCCTCCCTTCCACATCACCCAATCCCCTCACAACAGTACTCCTCCCACTTTCTCTCAAAACACCTGCCCCTACACCAACCATACCTCATCAAGCAAGTCTCCTCCCCACTCAACATCCTTTAACTAAATCATCCTAAACACAAACATTTTATTCTTTACTTCTAATCAAAAGACTTTCCAAAATGCTCTCTCCTCCCACTGCTATCCCTGCCCTTACAACTCTCCTACTACTCATTCTTATCCCACTTTACCAAACTACCTATTATACCAACCTCTACCTAAACTCTCAATATCAACTACCACCTGCCTACCCCACAAACCATTTCCACAATATCTCCCCTTCTTTAATCCCCTTACACCCCACCTTGCTCTCAACACTAAAACACTTCCAAATCCAAACCAAATACTACAAACTTAAACCCTCCCCCTCACACCCATTCCTAACCAAACACACTCCTACGAAACTTATCCACCTTCTCTCCTACCTTAGCTTAGCAGGCGATATTCATCCCAACCCTGGACCAAACAGTTCCAAAGCAAGTTACCTTAGCTCCAATAAAAAACCTAACTGTAAATACCTAAAATTCCTCACCATCAATGCCCAAAGCTTAGCCAATAAAATTACTCTCTTCCATGCCTGGCTCAACCATAACTCACCTGACATACTAGCCATCTCAGAAACATGGTTAAAACCTCACATAACAGACACTGAATTCCTTCCCCCTGGTTTCCACTCTCTCCGATGTGACCGCCAAAATAAAAGAGGTGGTGGCATAGCATTAATCTACTCCAATCACTTATCCATCACTCCCTTCCCAATCCCCATTCCTACCTTCAGTAACGCAGAACTAGTATCAGGCATTCTAAAATTAAATGACCATAAAAGCATCTGCATCATCTCCCTTTATATTCCTCCTGGAAACAACACCAAAACCCTAGAAGACATCCTCTCTTGGACCTCCTTAAACACTAAATATGAAACCTTTATAATGGGAGACGTCAATATAGACTGGCAAAAAATCAGCAACCATAATCCCACCTTATCTATTAATCTCTTCAATTTTACTCAACTTATTAACTCTACAACCAGACCTAACAAAACTAACCTCACAGGCCCCATCCTAGACTGGATCCTGGTGTCCCACCCTAACAGAACCACTTAATCTGGTGTCTCTCCCAACCCACTAGGAGATCACCTACCTGCCTTCACCCACAGAACCATTTCCTCTTCCTCTTTCTCACACAGACTCTTACATACTCGAAACTTAACTAACTTTAACCCCTGCACCTTCTCTGACTCCCTTAAATATATCAACTGGAACCCACTAAAAACCTTACCCCTAGACGAAGCTGTCAATTTCTTCAACTCCAAATTCCTTTCTGTCCTAAACTCACTAGCCCCAATACGAACAAAAAGAGTCAAAGCCAATACTGCTCCTTGGCTAACAAAAGAAACCAAAAAAGTAATGCAACAAAGAGATAAATCTTGGAAATGCTATCTACATCATAAACAACCAGATCTCCTACTTAAATACAAACAACTACGAAACCTAGCCAAAAAACAAGTCATAATGGATAAAAAGTCCTACTACAACCACCTACAAACAACTCATGCAAAAAACCCTAAACAGTTCTGGAATTCCATTAACTCTCTCCTTAAGCCTGGTACCACTAACAACCCCTGCCCTGACACTAGCAAATCTGACCAAGAAATTGCCAACCTATTTAATACCTTCTTTACCTCTTCCATTGCTGAGCTAACCAAAACCTTCCCCAACAACTCTCCCCCACCTCCCTCTGGCCATGCTTCCTTTGCCTCATCTCCTTCAACCCCTACCTTTGAACTGAAACCTGTGTCTACCCTCCTTATAAAAAAACTTCTCTCCAAACTCAAACCTTGCACCAATGCCCCTGACAACATCCCCTCCTCCTTCTTAAAAACTGCCTCTGACAGTATTGCACTCCCTATCAGCATCCTGATAAATAGATCTCTTCTTGAGTCCTATGTTCCCAAACTTTGGCACTCTGCTTTTATTCTCCCTCTCCATAAAGGTGGCAAAAACTGTAACTTCTCCAACTTCCGCCCCATAGCTATCCTCTCACCAATCTCCAAAATTCTTGAAAAATGCATTCACCTGCAGCTCATGCCATTTCTAACCAAACACCAGCTGCTCTCTCCCACCCAACACGGCTTCCGCCCTGGACATAACACTAACACAGCCCTCCTCTCCTTCTTACACTCTGTTAATTCAGCTCGTGACTCTGGCAACTTTGTTTCATCTATTCTATTAGACTTATCTAAAGCTTTTGATACTATCTCCCACTCTCATCTGCTAAATCAACTATCAAACCTCAACATCTCCCCCAATACTCTATCCTGGTTTTCCAGCTACCTTTCAGACAGGTCCCAAGCCGTGAAATGGAGCCAAGCCTCCTCCAGCTTCCTCCCTACCCCCACAGGAGTTCCCCAAGGGTCCATACTTGGCCCCCTACTATTTAATATCTTCATTAATGATTTCCACAAAGCCATCCCCAATACCAAAATTGTCCAATACGCAGACGACTCAACTTTGATCTGCTATGCCTCCAACTTTACAGATCTCAAGTCTCTAACCCAAACCGCCTTCTCAACCACTGAAAAATGGATGCATCAAAACCACCTTGCACTTAATGCTACCAAAACTAAGATTCTCCAATTCTCTCACTCTAAATCCACCCCCACTGAAAAAAACTCTTTTATTATTACTAGCCTAAACAACTCCACCATTGATATTGTTCCCTCTGCCAAACTCCTAGGTATCACCATTGACGAACACTTAAAATTCAACACCCACATCCAATTCAACATCAAAAAAACCCACATAAAACTCAGCCTACTGTACAGAAACAATCAATTCCTCTCACCCTCTACTCGTCACACCTTGGCCACTACTTTTCTCCTGCCATCTCTTCTATATGGTGCTCCTCTGCTTACAAATCTATCTTCCACCCTAACCTCCAAACTAGAAAGTTTGCTACAATAAAATCTCCAAATTCGCCACCAAAGCTAACTCCCTCTCCCATCACTGCTCCTCCTTACAAACTCTAAATTGGCTTGAACTCCCTAATCAACTACTCTACCTCCAAATAGTCTCTGCCCACAAACTAATATTCCAACCCACCAGCTGCCCCGCACTATCCAATATTCTTCAACCTTATATACCCCCCCGACCCCTCAGATCTTCCCACCAAAACCTTATTTCCATCCACAAACCCAAGCGCCCTGCTGGTCAACTTCTACTCTCCTATTCCCTAGCTAAAAAATGGAATGCCCTACCCTCTACTTTAAGGACATGTGACAACTTGCACTCCTTCAAAACACAGCTCCATTACTACCTGCAAACTCAAAGGAAATGTAACTGCTCTCTTTATTCTTCACCACCCAAGCTCTCATCCCCCAACTCTCCTGGCTAAACTTCCATAATTTTCCCCTATCCTTCTTCATTAATGTAACCAACTTATTTGCATCCTCCTTTGCTATATGCCTCTCTTCCTCCAGGACAATCCTCATTTAACCATCCTATTTCCTTAATTATTAACTACTTAAATATTGAAAGCTTTTATCAGCTGTCTGTGGAACTTCCACCCAATTTTTCTCTGTAAAACAAATAATTTTTTGCTTATATCTTGTTTATGTATTTCATTTTACTTGTACTTTATTGTAGTGTCACTATTTGAATTGTAACATTGTTCTGTGGAGCGTTTCTCCTCGGGCCTCCACTGAAAACGGGCTCTTGAGCCCAGTGGACCACCCCGGTCAACAACTGGAATAAATAAATAAATAAATAAATAAATATAAATAAATACTTGTTGTGCTACTTGGTTCCTGTGGATTTATTATTTTAGTATTTGTTGGATTTATTTCCACTGGATTTACCAGGTGCTTCTCCTTTGGTTTTATGTTTTCATAATACAGTCTGTCCCTTCAGACAATTACACAGTGCAACATACATGGATAGAGTCCCAACAATGAAAAATATTGAAGAAGACCTGTGATTACAATAGGTACCAAGGTTTGAAGTGCCACTTGTTAATGCGGTGTTCAATGGGGAGGGGTCTATGTAAATGAACTTCCTGGCATGCTGCCCAGTTATAGTACTTATTTATCCAAATTATGAAAGTGCAAGGCAGAGTTTTAAGGACATTAAGTGCATGACATATTTTTGCAGCACACACTTATTTGTGTGTGTGTGTGTGTGTGTGTGTGTGTGTGTGTGTGTGTGTGTGTGTGTGTGTTTTTGTGATACTGTCTATCAGTGGGCCCTGAGATCAGTATGTGAATGGCTACAGTGAGTGCTGGTGTGTGTGTGTGTGTGTGTGTGTGTGTGTGTGTGTCCATGATCGGCAACATGGGGAGGGTCAGTGCCTGAATATGTTCTGTTAGGTCTCTAGGTACCTGCACTACAGCACAGGTGGTAAGTTTTCTGCCACCTGAATATGTTTTGTTAGGTCTCTAGGTACCTGCACTACAGCACAGGTGGTACGTTTTCTGCCACCTGAATATGTTTTGTTAGGTCTCTAGGTACCTGCACTACAGCACAGGTGGTACGTTTTCTGCCACCTGAATATGTTTTGTTAGGTCTCTAGGTACCTGCACTACAGCACAGGTGGTATGATTTCTGCTGCATTCTTTGTATAGCTGTTCTGTGAACTGACTAATACTCATGTAAATGCCCCAGTAGTCAGATATACAGTCTTCTGTTTGCAACAATGTGTATTGTTGGCGTGCTAATATAATACGATTATGTTGTTTTCATTCTTTTATCTCATCCTGTACTGTTACTCAAGCCTTACCACTCCCACCTAAACTTGAAACAGGAATTACAGTTATTTCCATCTAATTTGACTAAATACATAGCACAATTCACATAAACAATTGTGCACTTCAAAAATGACCTTTGTAAAAATGCTTCAGCTAGAAACATCTAGTTTATGAAAAAAAAATCAAACATGAATAGAAACCGTTGTAAAGCAACACTCAAAAAATGTATTTCTATAAAAAGATAAGTCTGGAGATTTATTATAGTTCACCTTTCAACAATAACATGACACATGTATACACTGAACACTGAAATCCTAAGTACCTTGTGTATTGGATGTAGGATAGCAGAAGACATTTGAGAGGCATTAAATAATGAGATTATTTGAGTCCGTGTAACAGTCTAAGCCAGCTAGCATTTTTGAATTATTCATAACAGGTACTTGTGTTAAAACCTGAGTTAGAACATTTCTAATTTTAGGCAACAGACATATTTAATAAATATGCATTCTGTGAAAAGAAATGCAAGTCATATGCTCTTGTATTGTACTGTTTTGATTCTCATTGCTTGTGGTTTCATTTGTGCACTTGTAGCATAAAACCTCTACTGTTTCATGCGCAACAGTTTGTAAATCTACAAAATTATTAATGTTTTGTGAAGCAAACAAACATGTTGCAGAAAAAAAGTGTATAGCAACTTGGCATACCATTATATTAAAGAAGTGAGTAATGTGAGTAATAACATTTCCCTTGTGTGTACAACTAATACACGCATGCACACACACACACACACACACACACACACACACACACACACACACACACACACACACACACACACACACACACACAAAACTGATTACTTGCTCACTGCTGGTGGGAGACCACAGACACTGTGATGTAGAAACAAGGGCCAGGATTCATAAAAATGCAGTACACTGCACTTCTGCCGTGTGCAGATAGGTGACACTGTGGTCAGCACAGGGGGTTACAGGGGGTTATTAAATATCCAGATCAGGACATTCTGAGCTTATGTTCCGAGAGCTGCACGTCAGTGTAAACAAACGAGCTGCACGGAATCTATCCAAGTGGAATTAGACATGCAATGAGACTCTACACGTGGGCACATGCATGTGTGCGGTGGAATGCATGCACGGAAGCACAGGACACAGTTCATAGGGCAAGTGCAGCAACACACAACTTCTACTCAACCCCAATAAAACCAAATAACTACTTTTCATGCCAAAAATTCAACCAATTGACTTCAAAACATATTCTCTAAACAACACAGAAATAGAAGTCGTCCCTTATACCAAACTACTAGGATTAACTATAGATAACAGACTTTTCTTTGACCTTCACGTACACAATACTATTAAAAAAACTCACCTTAAACTTGGAATGCTTTACTGACACAAAACCTTTATGGACCCAGACACTAAAATAAAACTAACCTCCATATATTATTACCCTCTTTATTATAAGCTGTTACCGTACTAACCAACCTTCAGTCTACACTAAAAAATAAACAGGAATCATGCTACAATAAAACAGCAAAACTCACAACAGGATCCTCATTCTATGAATACCACTGCACTGCACTTATAGGTTCATAGGTTCATAGGTTCATACTAGGCTATCTGCCCTAGGGCATTTATAAGCCTTGCCAGAGTGTGTTTGGCTTTCGCCACCCATTTTAAATTAATTTTGCTATGCCCTTTTTCGAGGTTAGTATACTGTGCCTCTGTCTAACAGTGACACAGAAGTGATACCCGGGGTATACCTACGATCTCCCATCCACTCATCAAGATTCCTCTTGAAGAGAGTCCATGAGGGACTCTGCCTAACCTGGACTGGGATTTTATTCCAGAGTGAAGGGAGCCTCTGGGTTATGAATCTGTCCCTCCAGCATGTCCTATTTATTTCAGTGCTGAGGTTCAAGTCTCTCGAGCACATAGCTCGATGGGATTTGGATTTTCTGAGGTGCAGCATGTCCATTAATTCTGGGTTGGACATGGCTTTATACGTCAGGCACAGATCGCCTCTGAGCAGGCGGTATGCCACTGAGTAGAGCTGGTGTTTCTTTAACCGGGCAGCATATGGCATCTGTTTGAGCCCTTTGATCCTCTTGGTGAGGTACTTTTGGGGTCTTTCCAGTTGGTGCAGGTGTCTGGTAAGGTACATCCCAAAAGGGGCATTGTACTCAATTATGGGCCTGATGAAGGATGAGTAAAGAGGCACGATGACCTCCCCTGATCTAGATGTGAATCCCTTCATGATTAGGTGGGCTATATAAAATGTTTTTCTAACCACTTTGACAACGTGGTTGTCAAATGAGAGATTGCTATCAACTTGGGTCCCCAGGTCCCTAATTACTTCTTCTGTACTTAATGGATTACCACCTATATGGTAATTTGTGGGCACTTTGTTTTTGCCAAAGGGGATGACTATACACTTTTTGGCGTTTAGCTTGAGGCTATGGCTCTGGTGCCAGTTGTCTGTTTCTATGAGGCCCTTTTGGAGGATGATTGTGTCAGCTGGAGAGTCGATTATGGTGCCCAGTTTGCAGTCATCTGCGAACTTGGTCAGCCACAGTCCTTCCGTGTTAGCCTGTACCTCCGAGAAATATATGCCGAACAAGAGAGGTCCCCCAGAACTGAGCCTTGTGGGATGCCACTTGTAACTGGTTTGGAGTCTGACATGGCTCCAGCAATTCTAACCATGTGGGTTCTGTCCTTCAGCCAGTTTGCAACCCATCTAGTGACATAGGGGTTTATATTTAAGCTGGTGAGCTTATCTATAATGCCCGAGTGGGGTATTGTATCGAAGGCTTTTGTGAGGTCCAGGTAGTCTGTGTGGACCACCATCCCCTCGTCAATGGCCTTGGTGACTGTTTCAAAGAAATCAACCAGGTTTAAGAGGCAGGATCTGCCCTTAACAAAGCCGAACTGGGTAGGATCCAGTGTCTGTAGGTCCCCAATATCTTTATTTATGAGGTCCATGATGATCCTTTCCATAGCTTTGCAGAGCAAGCTAGTCAGGCTTATGGGGCGATACTTTCCAGGATCCGTTGAGACACCACCTTTGTGGAGAGAGACCACTGTTGCTGTACACCACTCTTTGGGTACATATCCTGTAGTAAGACTGAGATTGAACAGTAGTTTTATGTTTGGGTTTAGCTCTTCTTGGAGTTCATGTAGGACGCAGCCCGGGACACCATCTGGTCCCATTGATGCTGTGTTTTTTGCTTTGGAGAGATCAGCTCTTACCTGAGCATCTGATTTGTCAGGGGGGCAGCACTCTGCTGGGATAGATATTTGCCCTTTTGGTGGGTAAGGGGGGAGAAGTTTGCACTGAACCTGTCAGCTAGGATGTTGGCAATGTCTGTGGGTTCGGTGTATTTTTTGTCATTTTGGACTAATTCTGAGCATATCTGGGAATTCCCACCCAGGTTCCTAACATAACTAAAGAAAGCATTGTGATTATCCTTACTGTCCTGTGCAATTTTTCTCTCGAAGCTGGCCTTAGATGATTTTATGAGTGCCCATAGTTTTTTGCTAATACTGATCAGAGATGCCTTCTTTTTTGGGGATTTTGCTCTATCATGTAGTAGCTTCCTCCTTCTATTGTATAGTTTGTTTATGGCTGGGGTCCACCAGACAGGACGTCTGCCTTTGGAGGATTGGGTCTTGGTTTTATTTGGGATTGCATGATCCATGCATTCCTGAAGGTGTTCATAGAATGCATTTATAAAGGATTCTGCAGTCTGGGCCGTATTTTCCACAGGCCCGGGGGCTTTGAAGGATTCCACCTCGGTTTTGAGGAGTGTGAAATTTGCTTTAGAGAAATTTTTCACTGTGGTTTTCAGGGCAAGGGGTGGAGTCAGGATGTGAATATCCAGTGAGATTAGTTTATGGTCTGATCTTACCAGTGAGGGATACACTTCTGGTCTGGAGCATAGAGTCCCCATGTTGGTGATGATCAGGTCCAGTATGTTTTCCCGTCTTGTGGGAGTGGTAACAAGTTGTTCCATAGCATTTGAGTTTATAAATTCTAGGAACGTTTGGGCTAGGGTGTTGGAGCTAGAGTAATGCTCCCAGTCTATGTTTGGGTAGTTGAAGTCGCCCAGTATAATGGTGTTTGGAGAGACCTTCATATTTTCCAGTGTTCTCAGGAAGGCCGAGTGGGGTTCCTGGATTTGGGAGGGTGGTCTGTAGCAGGCTATAAACTGGAAAGCAGTTTTACCCACTGTTAGTTGCACATGGATAGTCTCTGATGCTTTGTGCTGTGCCACCAACCTGGAAGTGTGGGTATCTTTGACGAATATTGATACTCCCCCTCCTTTTGTGGTTTGGTCCAAGTTTTGGGGCCGAAAAGCATGGTATGAGGTATAACCTGGTAGTGCTGGGGTGCTCTCGGGAGCCTTGAACCAGGTTTCTGTTACTGCACAGATATCGATGTTCTCCATGCTAAGGAGAGTTTCGAGTGCGTGCATCTTGAGGTTTAGACTTCTGGCATTGAGTAGCATTACTCTTAGTTTCTTATCCCTTGTGATACCTATGGAGGTGGGTTTGTCTTTTGAACCTTGCCTAAAAAAGGCACTATGGGGGTAGCAAGAGCCTTTGCCAATATCCGAAAGCCCAGGGGTGACAGGTGCAAGCTGTCCCTAGCGAAGCATCGTGGCTTGTCGAGCATGTCATCCCAGGCTGACAGGCATTGGCTCCCCTTTGAATGACACCAATACTTAAGCCAATTGTTGAAATTGATCATCTTATCTTCATATTGTGGCATCATTTTTGGTGAGGGTAAGATGCTACTCAAGGTCAGGGTCATACTGGCCTAGGCTACATGCTCAGAGAGCTCCTCTATGTCTCTTTTCGTCTCCAGGGAGGTACATCTCAGGTCATTCACACCAGCATGGACAATGACTGAGTCATATTTGTACTCGCCTTGGAGTGACCTGAGTGCTTGTGTTATGTGGCGGATCCTAGCGCCCGACAGGCAGCTCACCGTGACCTTCTCCTTGTTCAGCCTGGTGAGCGGGACGTCAGTGTGCCTGACGATAGAGTCACCTATTACAAGTGTATCAGGTGTGTTGTTTAGCCTTAAGGGCTGTGACTGTTCGGCACACTGGCTTTGTGAGCTATGTGTTGCACGTGTTTTGTTTTGGGGTAACGGTTGCTTGGGTGTCTGCTTTGGAGGTCTCTGCTGCTTAGGCAGATTTTTATTTAGAGCCTCTGAGTATGTTTTTGTGTGTTTATGTGTTTGGTTTGCTGTCGTGGTAGGTCTATGTGAGACTGGAATTGTAGTGAATGTGGTTTCCTTCTCCTCCTGACTGGTTTTGCCAGTACTGAGTTGAGAGAGCTTAGCCCCCAGTATGGCTATATGGTTGCATCTCTAACATGTGTTGGAATTTGTTGGGAGGAGGAGAGGGTTGTCTGTGTACATGAGGCAGTTGTAACATTGCCTCAAGATTCCCAGATTCACCAGCTGGACCGGAGACAAGATTGACAACTGACCTTTGGACATGGTAGAATAGTATTGGGAATTCCTTTATAATTGAAAAAAAGGGCCAATGGGGAACAAGGTACTCAAGGGGAGTTTGTGAGGGTGTAGTGCTTTTAATTTTTTAGTGCTGACTTATATAATTGCTTTAGTGAGCAAGTGCCAGGTAACTTAAATGCAACGTGTTACAGGTAACTTAAATGCAAAAACGACAAACAGTAACTTTCTTTCAAGTGAAACAAGGAAATAAGTACAGTAAGCAATGCAGATGTCACTAGGGATCCACAGAAGCACTGAACAGCTGTGTTTTAGGTGGAATTAGCATTTCAGGGAAATAACAAGCAAACAAACAACAAGCATACAAACAAAGCTAGATTCAGCAGGCCTGGATCTAGTCTATGCTACAGTAAACAAGGTGTACCAATTTCAGTAAGAAACAGTTCAAATATGCAGGCACTATAAGCCTTTAACCAGAAATTCCCAGCTCAGAAGGGCAGAGTCCAGCCTCTCCTCCCACAAGAGTGCAGACTACGAACCCTTTTAATGTAAAATAACTGGCCTGAAGCCCAAGTGCTTAAACCAGAATTAATTCACTTTTAGAATAACAGACACTGAGCCCTCAGTCAGCAGTTCCCAACTTAGAAGGATGTAAGCTACCTGTTCTGCCACTACAGTGCAGACCACAAACCTTCTTAATGTAAAACAACTGGCCTGAAGCCCAAGTGCTTAAACTAGAATTAATACACTTTTAGAATAACAGACACTGAGCCCTCAATCAGCAGTTCCCAACTTAGAAGGATATAAGCTACCTGTCCTGCCACCACAGTGCAGGCCACAAACCTTCCTAATGTAAAACAACTGGTCTGAAGCCCAAGTGCTTAATCCAAAAGACTTAGAATGATAGCTACACTTTAATAAAGTTACTACCAAGCAGTAATAAATACAATTTAATACTTTAAAGAATGCCTGGATTAGTGCTCAAGTTATACAAACAAAGCTAGATTCAGCAGGCCTGGATCTAGTCTATGCTACAGCAAACAAGGTGTACCAATTTCAGTAAGAAGCAGTTCAAATATGCAGGCACTATAAGCCTTTAACCAGAAATTCCCAGCTCAGAAGGGCAGAGTCCAGCCTCTCCTCCCACAAGAGTGCAGACCACGAACCCTTTTAATGTAAAATAACTGGCCTGAAGCCCAAGTGCTTAAACCAGAATTAATACACTTTTAGAATAATTATATCCCTAAACTTACTAAAACTCACCCCAAAATTAAACTACCTTCAACTGACAATGGCCCATAAAATTATCTATAACTCTGAATCCTGTCCTGCCATGAGTTCCTTACTCCAAACATATTTACCAAATTGAGCTCTACTTTCAGAAAATAAACAACTCCTAACTCTAAATAAGCCCAAAAAACTGCAGTGCAGGAACATCTTTATACTCCTATTCAGTAACCAAATTATGGAACACACTACCCGTTGACATTAGAACTACACTAAACTTTAAAAAATTCAAATTCAAACTACAGGAACACCTGTGAAGCAGAAATACCTGTTCTTGTTTACAACCCTGCTAACCTTCCTCTCACTCTACATCCTATTTTACCAGTCCACTCTTCCTACCCTTTCCCCCCCTCACCCCTTTTTCTTTTTACCCCTTACCACCTTTCCTTTTATTTCAATATCACCTGTCTGGTACCTTACTTACCAAACCTCTACCTTAATACTTCTTACTTAAATATGCAAGTTTTCTGCCTTTCATCCCAGACTCCTTCTTTCAACTCCCACTAGTAATTTCTACAATTAGACTAGCTGGACTATCACTCTCACCTTTTCTCATTAAACCTTCCCACTATACTAAGCCTAAATGACCTCTGGCACCTCTCTTATTACAAAAATAATTTTTCAGTCATTGCTCCTATACTATAAAACAGGTCTGTTTACATTCACGAAAACTACACTATAAGATAATCTATACATCTGAAGCAGCCATTTAAAAATCAGTGCAAAATGGGTGCCATGTGCTCCATTTAGATATGAAGATTGTGATCTTCGCTTTGTCACTACACAAATGAGAATATTTTTATGTATTTTATAATTCATGACATCTTTCTTATTGCTAGACAAATGGAAACTTTGTGTACTTTATGAAGTTTTTTCAAACCTTTTCTTAAGACACTCAGGTTTTATTTCCAGCTAACTTGACTCCACTATGTAAATAATGTCTATTTGTATAAATGAGAACTACATTACAGTATAAAAACATCTCTTGCATTCATATAAAAGTTCTGTACAAATGGACCATACAGCACAATTTAAATGTTTATTTTTTTATCTTCTCCTCAAAGTTACTACACAGATGAGAACATCCTATGTATTATCTGCTCTCATTTCATCAATATTGTTTATTTGTACCATTATTGTTCAGCAATTTGTTTTCATTGTTGTTTAACTGTACCACCATCATTAACAATTTTTTTTATTTGTTAAAAATAATTTGTTTTCTTTATCTGTAGTTTCTGGAGCTTTTCTCCCCGGCCCTCCACTGAAAATGGGTTTCCAACCCAGTCGGACATTCCCGGTAAACAAATGTCAAATAAAATCAAAATAAAATAAAATGGTTACATGCTACATTGTGTAGTCTCATGAGAACAGAAAATGTGAACTTGCACAGATGTATCCCACTATACAGCAGTGCTTTCAACAACTTCGCTGCATGTATTATTGTATTCTTCAGCAGGGCTGGCACCAAGCAGCGCACTAAGGTAAGTAGCCATATAGTATTAGCAGCTGCACTACCATGATGTCCTCATATGTAGACACATGTTTGATGCATAAAATAAATACCCATTTGTTTACTAGGCAGGGCCATTGGCCACACTGTCCTTTTTCAAGGGTAACCCAGGAGCATTGTCTGGTTAAGTGACTTGCTCAAGGTCACACAGCAGGTAAATGACAGCTAAGAGAATCAACCCCTGTAACATGGGATCTACAGTTCAGAGCCTTAACCCTCTGTGCCAACTGCTAATACAAAAGGGAAGGAAAGTATGAAAAAGGGGAGGAGTAAGCAGAGGGTCACACAAAAGGGCAATATATAAGAGTGTGCAGGACAGTGAGGAAGAAAGTCCATGCTTTTGTGGGGAATAAAGCCCCACTATTTTCTTTATATGGATAGTAGGGAAGAGGGGGATGGGTGAAAGGAAAACCAGGGTAAGAAAGAAATTGCAGCAGACTTCCAAATACAGACTAGCCCAGACAAACAGGAATAAAAGTGCACACAATAAGGTCATTAGATAGGGGATGGACATAGAGAATGAGAGAGTAAATGGATGATGCTAAAGTTGAGCAACACTGGGTATGGGGTGGACACAAGGGGGAAGGTAGTACACATCACTGGAGAGAGATGTATAATCATCTTGTGTGTTATATCCCATCCTCGGTTGCAGGAACACTACAGGGATATATTACTATGAGACGGACAGGGCAGATGGTAAACTGCCAGCAGGGGCCAACCAGTTGAACAAAACTGCACTCTACTCTTGGATGCTTTCCCGCTGGGCAATATAGCTGCTCACTCCTGGACACTTTCCCTCTGGCCATGTATTTTCCCATTGCTCTTTGTGTTGTAGCCATACCAACTGCTCCAGCTTCAGATGAGTCACCTCAAGCAATGCCAGAAGACTAACTGGTAGTGAGTGGCCAGAAGCTCCCTTCAGCAAGGCAAAGGCAGCTTCATTGCCCTCTTGCACCTCAACCAAAGTTTCAGCAAAAGCAGGATGTAGTGGAAATACCTACAGAGCAAATCTACCCTTCAAATAAATAGTGAGGAGGCAAAACAGGAAGGTAACAATAAGAGACTCTAGCTTGACATTGGGCTGAAAATGTGTTTAAGAGCTGTTTCAATGCTTGTGAGAGGAACTTACCATGACTGGCTTCAAACCTCTTGCCTCCCGCAGAAAGTGACATTGTTGCTACCATGCTTTGCTCATGCTGAAAGAGGAAACACACAGCAGATAAGTGTAAGGTAGAACAACAGATTTAGTCTCATAAGTGGTTTGCCGTAGCTGCATGGGAGGCAATAGGACTGTCTGGACTGTCTGGACCCTGCAGCACATGCATTAAACTATATAAACATAACATGGCATGGTTATACATGGAAACATACCAGGTGTTGTGCAACTCCGCATCAGTAATCTATGTAAAATGTAGTACACATATTACATTCTGTGGTTGGCATTCCACCACGACTTACTCCTGATGTGGACAGCTAATTCCTTATATATCCTTGACAAATACTTGACAATGTCAACAACAGTCCCCAAATTAAAACAGGATAAATGAGAAAAAAAAAGAATAAAAAAAATGCAGTATACTTACTTTACCTTTTGGGGAATTGTTAACCGTTTCTTGGCAAGAATGGAAATCATCAGGGTTCCTACATTGCAGGTCATCCAACCAAGGCTTGCAGTGTTTCCCTGTCCTGGTGACGGTCATGGCTAATGACAGGTCATACCAAGTATGACGACCCACCACTGGACCGGTAATCAAGGACCCTCAATCCTCAGCACTGGCACCAGTGGTGGATGTACACTGGGAGAATGACAGCTACACACACAGTATTTCCAGAAGCAGCTTTCTGCATCAAGTGCAATTTCCCTTAAGAGCACACAGAGACCACAGTCAGTACAGGGCTGGTTTTAATTTCTTTCTCCAGATTCCCAATAAGACTCCCCATTGGCACAGCTATAGAGTTGAAAACTCTTTGAGGTTTGATTTACACACACACACACACACACACACACACACACACACACACACACACACACACACACACACACACACACACACACACACACACACACACACATAACACACATATACACACATACACAGGAAAGACTGGCACATGTTTACTAGCTATGCCCCCTTTTGTGCAGACTATAAAGTAGTTATTACTGCCACCAGCCAACTCCTTAGCAGCTACTTTAAGGCCCTTAACAAAGGGTGCCCAATCTTACTGTGTAATATTAATATTAATACAGATGGTAGTTTGACGAAGAGCAAGGCTATTAGGAGTGGCCTACTCACTGTCACCAAATAAATATGCAAGTACTCTCAGAACTTAAATATCTCTACACAGATCAGCCACAATAAAAGGCTTAAATATATTTAATAATACATAATAAAAGAACAAGACAATACTGAATATATATTCACAGTGACATCAGAGTTCAAAACCACAGGAAATAATGAAATCGTAGGACAGTCTCAAATAAATAAAGAAAAACATCTAAACAATGCTTCAGTATATTCCTGACTGAATCTAAGAGAATTACTATACCCTAGTTAACTTACTTAAGAGCAAGGCAGATGTGGTGAATGGATCTTCTTTAGATGTTGTCAGGTCCAAGACAGACTACAGAATGCTGTGTCTCTCTAAGAGACTTCTTAAATTAATATCTCAGCTATTACTGCTGGGATAGCTTGCAGAATGACATAATTTCTTGTCATCTGACTCTTTCCCAGATGAAACCCCCACTGTTGGAAGCTAGCAGTATTTAGCATCTTCTTACGAAAATAAATAGACCTCAGATCTTTGGCAGATGCTGCAAGTCTTAAAACAATTACATCTCTCCACATCTCAAGCCTAGTAATTATTTCTCCTTAAAGACAATACAGCGATTCCCTAGTATAGACATCCTCTCTTGCTGCCATAAAGTAATTTAATTTCAGCTTTTTTTTGAAGTTTTGCTGGACTGAAGTTAACCTCTTGTATTCTAGTTTCCAGTGCTAAAATATATACATTTAAACAGCTACAATAGTGCATGTCCATTTCTGTTTTATTCCAGTAGGGCACACTTTGCCCAAACCTTTTCCAACACACATCTGTACAAACAAGTTTGATATACACATAGCATACAGTTCTAATACAGTTGTAACACAAACATCTTATATAAATCATGCTGACATTCACAAATGACACATAACTATTTACAAAATTCCAGATAGCTGTGGTGGCAGTATCTCCCTTTGTCATACTTCTTTCCCCCCAAAGACTCAAACTACCTTTTCAAGTGACCCTTGAGATATGTTGCTTGAGAGGGATGAGCCTATCTGGCAATACCTTACCCCATTCCCTGTCTTGAGAGCCCATCCACGTTGGCATTGCTAATCCCACTGTGGTGTTGCACTATCATATCATACCTTAGCAGCTTGGCATTTTGCTGTCTAGCTCAATGTAGCCATGTTAAGGGATTGTGGTCTGTAACTACAGTGAATTTCCTTCCATATAGATATGGCTGAAGTTTCTGCAGTGCCCACAGTATGGCTAGACATTCCTTTTCTACAGCTGCATAGCATTCCTCCATGGGTTGGAGCCTACAGCTGAGATATACCACAGGGTATTCTTCTCCTTCTGAGGAAATCTGGCTGAGTATAGCCTCCACTCCAAGGTTTTAAGCATCCACCTGCACAACAAATTCTTTGCTGTAATCTGGACTGGCTAACACAGGGGGTCCTCCCAAAACTTATTTACGCTTCTGCAATGCCTGATCACATGCTGGGGTCCACACTACCTTACCTGGCCTCTTTTTCCTTGTCAGATCTGTGAGAGGATCAGCTATGGTACTATAATGGGGGACAATATATTTGTAGTACCCTGCTGTCCCTAAGAATGCCCTCACCTGCTTTTTGGTAACAGGGGCAGACCATGCCTGAATGGCTTCTGCTTTGGCAGGTTCTGTTCTGATCTTGCCACTCCCCACTCTATGTCCCAGGTAGGAGAACTCTGCCATACCCACCTGACACTTAGTAGGCTTAATGGTCAACCCCGCCCTCTGTAGTCTGTCCAGCACCTTCCTGACATGCTGAATGTGCTCTTTCCAGGAATGGCTGTAGACTGCAATATCATCCAGGTAAGCAAGGGTGAAATCTCCTGCCCCTGCTAGGATATGATCTACCAGCCTCTGGAAAGTCACTGGGGCATTTGTTATCCCAAAGGGAATCTTTGTGAACTCATACAACCCGAAAGGAGTCACAAAGGCTGACATCTCTCTAGCGTTGGTAGTCAAGGGCTCCTGCCCGTAGCCCTAGGTAAGATAAATTGTGGTGAGATACTTAGACCCACCCAGCTGCTCTAGGGCTTCATCTGTTCTAGGCATGGGGTAAGCATCTGACTCTGTGTGACTATTTAATTTGTGTAGCCCACACAGAACCTGGTGCTGCCATCCTTCTTTGGTACCAGCACCACTGGGGAGGCCCAGTGACTGCTGGACTCCTGGATTACCCAAAGTTCCAACATTTCATATAGCTCCTCCTTCAGAATCGGTTTGACTCTCTCATACACCCTATAAGGGGCCTGCTTAATAGGCCTTTGGGGTCCTGTATCCACCTGGTGCTGCACCAGGTGAGTGCACCCTGGTTTCCCAGTGAACATGTCCCCAAATGCCTGTAAAACTGCTCGGATTTCCTGAACCTGGGTAGGGGATAGCTGCTGGGACATTGCTACCCCTTCAGCTGAGGTGTCAGTCCAAGCCTCACTGAGGAGCTCAGTCACCAGATCCCCCTCATACTCTTCCTGTCATCCACTGCAAATACTCAACACAAGGGCCTCCCTATCACGGTAAGGTTTCATGATGTTAACATGGTACAATATCTGCCCCTATCTCCTGCCTAGCAGTTCTACCATATAGTTAACTTCACTTACCTTTCTTACCACTTTGTAGGGTCCCTTCCAAGCTGCCTGCAGCTTTTTGTGTCTGACAGGAATGAGAACCATTACCTGCTTGCCTACAGCATACTCTCTAGCTCGAGCATTCCTATCATACCAGACCTTTTTCTGCTTTTGGGCTCCTGCCAGATTCTCCTGGGCCAAGCTCATGAGTTCCCTGAGCCTTGTCTTGAGGTTTAGGACATATGCCACAACAGACTCCTTGTGAGATTTACACTTACCCTCCCACTCATTGCTGATCAAATCTAGAGGTCCCCGCACAATATACCCATTCAGCAACTGAAAGGGTGAAAAACCTATGGATTCCTGGGGCACCTTTCTGTAAGCAAACAGCAGATGGGGCAAATATTTGCCCCACTCCCTCTTAAACTGGTCTGCAAACTCCCGTAGCATGGTCTTTAGTGTAGAGTTTAACCTCTCCACCAGACCATTAGTCTGGGGATGGTAGTGGGTGGTCTTTAGGTGCTTCACCCTACAGTGCTTCCACAGACAAGCCAGCAGGTCTGACATGAAATTGGCACCCCTGTCAGTCAGTATTTCTTTTGGGAAACCTACTCTGCTGAAAATCTCTAACAAAGCATTTGCTACCTTATCTGCCTCGATGGAGGACAGAGTCACTACCTCAGGGTATCTGGTACCATAATCTACTACCACTAGGATATACTTCTTTCATGTGGAACTTGGGGTACTCAGAGGCCACACAATATCCATAATTACCCTCTGAAATGGTTCCTCAATCACAGGCAAAGGCACCAAAGGAGCTTTGACTTTGTCTCCTGCTTTGCCTACCTTTTGGTACTGCTCACAGGTCCTGCCGTACCCTGTTACATCTCTGGAAATCCCAGGCCAATAAAAGTTCTGCATGATATGTCTCTTGTTATACATTATGTCCATATGACGTGCAAAGGGAATATCATGAGCTATGGCTAGAAGTGCCAGATGGTAGGCTCTGAGCATTAACAACTACTATATTACCTCACCTTCTAGCCCTCCCTCAGGGGTCCACTCTATACAGTAACCCTTTGTCCCAGTATACAGATTCTCCTTTTCCTTGAGAATCAGATGCCTCCCTTGCTACTTCCCTCAAGCCTTGTAATGTAGGGTCTGACAGCTGGGCCTGTCTCAACTCTCGCTTTGTAATCCTTCCCAGCTCCCCTTCCACAGGAAGTCTGGTATTCTCTGACAGCGGTTCCTCACTGTCAGCCTGGGTACTACTACTCACCTCTGTCCTTGCAGTCACTCTGTCCAAGGGAACATCAGTACCCACAAGCAGCTTTGGCTCACCTTTAGTCTCACAGCTACAGCGTAGCTCCCTCTCTGAAGTAGCCACCTCACTAGTCCTGGCTTCAAGTGTGCAGTCTATCTGGGCCTCCCCTGGGCTACTGGCCCCATTTGCTTGTGTCCAAGCCTGACTGAGTGTAACTGCATGCACACAAGGTACTGCATTATCAAACTCATTCCCTATTAGGACATCTGCAGGGATATCTTCAAACACACCTACTTACTTGCTTCATTTTCCACCCTCCCAGTCAAGGAGAACCCTAGCCAAAAGTATGTGGAATGGAGTACCTCCTAAAGCTCTGACTGGAATAGACTGCCCAAGCAAGTAGTGCTCCTCTTTACTCATTGCAGGCTTCACAATGGTTAGGTCAGAGGCTATGTCTCTCTTAACAGTGGCCTGTTTCCAATCTACTAAGATAGGATATAACCTCTTGTGGTAGTTTGGTACCCCTGTAGTCTCTACACAACTTACTGCTGGCATTCTGTCATTCCCACTTCCTGGCTCCCGCAACTTTTGTTCCCCACCTTGCCTCCATGGACATCTATATGTTACATGTCCCCACTGGCTACATTTAACTCAATTCCTCCAGTACAGCTCTTTTGAGTGTGTACCATTAACTCCCAGTGGGTGTAGCTTGAGCCTTTAAAAAATGAAATTATCACCTTACAGTACTAACAAATACTCACTGACAGAGGTCAAATGTCAATACAATTGTGTTTGCCATCATGTTTGCTTCAAGATAAAATATTCTGATACCTTGTATGTAGCACAGTTTTAGTATTATTAATGCAAATATGAAAAAGATCAATATTTGACTCCTACAGGCTCAGTAGGGGGTAACTGCAGAAATGCTTGGAGGAGCACACGGCTGTAATGAGTTATTAACCCTTGGTCCTGGCCATGTACCTGAACTACTGGCTTCCCTTGCTACTGGTGGACTCTGTTGGGGTGATTTAGGCTGCTCACCATGGGTTCCCTTAGACCCATGTGCAGCACTGGTTATCCCTTTCCTGTGCAGTGATGCCCTGCTTGCAAGGTATAGGTCTCCCTTTTTCCCCAACAAATCTGCGGTATTATATTCTCTATCTGCTAACCAGATTCTCATGTCCTAAGGAAAAGTGCTAAGGGCTTGTTCCCTCACTGAAAGGTCTGCCAGTCCTTTAAAAGTGGTGACCTAACACCCCCTCATCCACCTATGAAAATAAGCAATATATTTGCACACACTTTCATATGCCTTGCATCTATGCTCACAAAACTTTTTCTATAAGCTTCATGTGTTAACTTAAAACACTCTAATAAAGAATTTTTAACAGTTTTATAATTTAAGCAATCAGTATCGGACAATTTAGAAATTGCAGTTACAGCTTTACCATGGAGTAAGAGGGTCAGAAGCCATACCCAGAGGCCTTGGTCAATCTTATACTGTTTACATACCCTTTCTAATATATGAATAAAACTATCAAAATTATCATCTTCCATAAATTGTAGAATAAATTTACTGACCTTTGTTGCTTTTGGGGTTCAGTTATTCCCTTCCCCATTACCTCCATGACCTTGGCAAAGAGTCAGTGTTTCCTTTTCTTATTGCCTCTGCCTGTCATTTTCTTCAGCCTCCAAACGTCTCAGTCTCTCATTTTCTTCAGCTTCCAGATGTCTCAGTCTCTCGGCTGATTCTAATGCCACCTGTTTCTCTTTTTCTTCAGCCTACAAATGCCACAGTCTCTCTGCTGATTCCAGTTCTAATCATTTGTCCTCCAGTTCAAGTCTCTCTAACTCCAGACAGATTTTTAAGTCCCCCGTGGAAAGGTTGAACTGTCCATTTTTTGAGAGCTGTACATCCCGAAGGCCAGTCTGGTTGCCCTCCTGGTTGCTGGTCTGTGATGCAGCTGTGACTAAGGCTACAGTCATTTCTGCTTTAGTTAGGTTGGCATGCCCCAGTCCTTTGTCTTGGCACATCTTGGCCAACTGGCTCTATGTCAGCTTGCCATACTCCTCTGCTGACATCCTTGCCTGCTCTCCCTGACTAACTAAGCTAAGAAAAAATAAATATAACTATTGTGATATGAAACTCTGAATGTTCACTGTGTGGCTGCTTGAGAGTTCAAACACCTTCTTTAGTGACCACTGTTTACAGGCTACAGGAGTTCAATATCCACAACACTGAATCCCAATATGTGGATATCCCACCACTGCCAACCAATTAATGTGATGATCCACCACTGGATCAGTAATCAAGGAGCTTCAGTCCTCACCACTGGCACCTGTGGGAGACATACACTGGGAAGATGACAGGTACACACCCGGTATTTCCAGATGCAGAATTCTGTATCAAGTGCAATGTCCCTTAAAAGCACACAGATACCACAGTCAGTCCAGGCTGGTTTCTCCCTCTTTCTCCAGATCCCCAATAAGACTCCCCACTGGCACAGCTATAGACTTAAGGTCTCAGCTGAGTGGCCAAGCCAAGACCTACAGCACCCTCTCTGTCCAATCAGTGCTTCATGTCCTTGCCCAAGTAGCTGAAACACACACACTTTGAGATGTGATTTATATACATATAAACACACAGACACTCCTGGGGAAAGGTTGGCACAGGTTTACTAGCTATGCCCCCTTTTGTCCAGTCTATAATGTAGTTATCACTGCCACCAGCCAACTCCTTATCAGCTACTTTAAGCCCTTAACAAAGGGTGCCCAATATTACTGTGTAATGTTACTATTAATACAAATGGTAGTTTGACGAAGATCAAGGCTATTAGGAGTGGTCGACAATGTCACCAAATAAATATGCAAGTCCTCTCAAAACTTAAATATGTCTCAGAAAGATCTGCTACAATGAAAGGTTTAAATATATTTAATAATAAATAATAAAAGAACAAGAAAATACAGTTACATCAGAGTTAGAAAGCACAGGAAATATTTAAAACAACATTGCAGGACAGTCTCATACAAATAAAGAAAAGCATCTAAGCTATGCTTCACTATATTTCTGACTGAATCTAAGATAATTACATTACCCTAGTTAACTTACTTAAGAGCAAGGCAGATGTGGTGAATAGATCTTCTTATTTGTTGTTGTCAAGTTCGAGACAGAATACAGAATGCTGTGTCTCTTTAAGAGACTTCTTAAATTAATATCTCAGCTATTACTAATGGGATAGCTTGCAGGATGACATCATTTTTTGTCATCTGACTTTATCCCAGATGAAACCCCCACTGCTAGAAGCTAGCGATATTTAGCATCTACCTGTGAAACTACATATACCTCAAATGTATGGCAGATGCTGGAAGTCATAAAACAATTACATCTCTCCACAGCTCAAGCCTAGTAATCATTTCTCCTTAAAGACAATACAGAGAGCTTCCTAGTATAGACATTCTGTCTCTTGCTGCCATAAAGTTATTTAATTTCAACTATTTTTCTGATGTTTTGCTGGACTGGAGTCAACCTCCTGTGTGCCAGTTTCCAGTGTTAAAATATATACATTTAAACAGCTACAATAGTGTATGTACATTTCTGTTCTATTCCAGTAGGGCACACTGTGGATACATTTCAAGCACTTTGCAAAAACCTTTTTCAACACACATCTGTACAAACAAGTTTGATATACACATAACATACAGTTCTTATACAGTTGTAACACTAGCATCTTATAAAAATCATGTTGACATTCACAAATAACACATTATTTACAAAATTCCAGATAGCTGTGCTGGCAGTATCTCCCTTTGTCACCATACAGTTTTTTAAATGCAGCTTTAGTGGGGCCCAGCAGGTAGTCACTGAAATGGCTGTGAAGTAGATAAAGCATAATCTTGCTCGCCTTCATTGTGCACTGTGCAGGCACTGTCAGGTTGACACTAGCAGAAGCGTACTTTCTGAATCTCCTCTGAAAATGGTGCCACTTTTATGGGGAACAAAATGATGAACTGAAAATAGCACCTACAGGATGATTTCTGAACTGTGAGTAACCACAAAATGCATAATGTGAATTTTCATGCAGGTCTCCAGCATGAACTTGTAGCTAAGAGATATCAAAGTTGAGTCCAGGGATCAGGCTGCACCTTATGGTGCAGGTACATGACAACAAGATTAAGTGGTTCATAGACATTCATGCCTTCTGATATAATTTGCCAACTTGGTACATAAACAGATATAAATTTGTGTTATCTTAATGACATGCCACCATTTTAATAAGTAATGCATATTTGGGGAAGCTATGTTGCATATTTCATAATCAATATCTAGAGAAAGAGTACTAGTATGTGGATCTTTAGGCAAATATGTAGACCCTTATACTGTAATTTGCATTACAAAAGTTTAGCAGAAAATATGTGTGCCCACATTTATGTCATGTTGGTAAATTGTACTGGCAATAAGATAGCCCACAATATCATGACAGCCTATCCTTGTGAGGGCCTGTCACTCTTATGGCAATAACTTTGCTTGTCTATTGCAGATGTTGGCCTATGGCTATGAGTACAGCAGTCATATGCTTACACACATTCCTCCAGCATACTAGGATATGGCATTTTCAATGCCATTTAGAAAGGTAACCTCAGTTGTTGACAGTGGGAATTTTAGCCTTACCCTGTACATATCTGTTGGCATGTACAGTTATTCTACTTATGCTTATATCTTTCACTTCAGCTATCATATGGCATACTCCCACAGCCATTCTTTTGAATATAGTATGGAGTAAGTAGGTTATCCCTTTGACTGTAACTGTTATTTTATCAGTTTAGACATTATACATTCTATAACACTGTATTATCTGTTTACAGATGGTCTGCATTTCCAAAGGGCAAGGTTCACAGCAGAGACTCAACGATTTCAGCCCTGCCAAAAATGATGTCCTGCTACAAGCACTCAGCAGACATGGACAACAGCTGTTGGAGAGAGTAGGTGCTGACCAGTCTTTACGTAACCAGATGTGGAAGACAGTGGTCTATGGCATAAATGCTGTGGGGGTGGGGGGGTGCAATCACACACTACTACAGAGTCACTAGTATGTCCCAGGCATACTAAGCTATGTTAAGGCAAAAGCACATTCCATAGGTACTAAGATATCTGCCACAGGGGTGGTCACTTGGAAGCAGCAGGCTGACAGAACTGGATAAGTTTTTAGTGTCCCTGCAAGGGGAACACTTGTTCTGGGATTATCCCTGGAGGAGCGGGCACTAATATTATGATGGGCCCACCTCCACATGCTTTCTTAGATTATATACCAGTTTTGTACCACTTGCGCCAGATTTGTGTACCTTATTACTGCACATAGACTTTGTAGGCTGACCACAGCATATGTACATAGACATTGTAGGCTGACTACAGGTTCATAGGTGTTTACTAGGCTAATGACCACAGGAGCCTTTTTAAGCCTAGCCATGCATCCCATGTCTCTGAGAAGTTCTGGTATCCTTGATAAGTGTAAGCAGGGGCTTGGGAGATGAAACATTTACAGGTTGCCTTTGTCCGTTAGAGACACAGGTGCCAATCCAGGGATGAATTTCCTGTTCCCCATCCAATTTTCCAAGTTGCAACTGAATTGGGATAGGGAGGAACTCTGCTTCACATTGGTGGGGAGCCTGTTCCAGAGACAGGCTAGTCTCTGGGATACATTCCTGTCTCTCCAGAGCATATGAGATGTTGCAAGTCAACAGCAGCATGTAAACATAGACTTTGTAGGCTGACTGCAGCATATGCACATAGACATTGTAGGCTGACCACAGAGTATGTACATAGACATCGTAGTCTGACCACAACATATGCACATAGACGTCGTAAGCTGACAGCAGCATATGTACACAGATACTGTAGGTTAACCACAGCATATGCACATATACATTATAGGCTGACCACAGTGTATGTACATAGACATTGTAGGCTGAGCACAGCATATGTACCTAAACATTGTAGGCTGACCACAACATCTGTTGCCTGTCTTTTGTTATAGAAACATCAGGTATCCAGCCACATCATGATGGCAGCAGAGTTATGTTGGCATTTACAGATACATCCTTAATGTGCATGGCCTTGGGGTGTCATTTAGCCAAAGGTATGCATGCTAACTCCAGTGGCTTTTGTATACCTCTCAACTTCTTTGCTCAAGAATTCTGGACAATTCCAAAAATAATTGTAGTTGGGGGGAATCAAAGGCTAAAATCCTCTAATGTATATTACTAACTGACCATAACTCTCAGTGATTTACCAGAAAATCAAACATTTTACTTGGAACAGGGCAAAAATGTGATGCAAAATCAGGGATAGTTGAAAGGTATAATCTTTTGCTATGTATACATAGTTCAGAGCACTGATATTTTGACCCCTGTAGAAGCTGGAACAGGGCACTAGGGGCACTAGGCTGATGTTGGCATGTGTAGATGCTAACAATAATGATGAGTCACAGTATGATAACATGGTGGCACTGTCTGCCTCCAACCTTAGTGAGCATCCCCCCACAGTATATCGTGAAGGCGTGTTCTCACCCACAGATGGCCCTGGGGCTGTACAATCAGAGTACTCATTCACCACCAATGAAGCTTTCCTTGCAGCTGTGGCAGCAGATGAGCCCCATATTTTTGAAGTGGGGAACCCATCACTTTGCATTCTCATTGGGGTTCTCATTACCATTGCTTGCCACAGCTGGCCCCAAAAATGTGATGGCACTTGGGATCAATCATCAGATGTACCAAAGTATGATTCAATACAGCATGAAGGTGTTTATTGTGTTGTATGTCATCAGATGACGTCATAGAGGCCAGGGACACATTAATAATTGGTCAAATAAGGTCTATGGTCGCTCACACCACTTCCATATCCATCCCCCTGCAGAAGATTGCTAGTGTCAACATCACTGCTCTCAATGGCAGTGTTGGAAGAGGTCAGGGTATGGTATGCATCAGAGGTGGTCTTAAATGGGGGGGTACTGAAGGCATGCAGCCTCACTTGAGGCTGGAGAGGTACAACAGTCTGCCACCCCCTTAGCATAGCAATACTTGGTCTTCATTGGTAGAAAACCTCATGAATCGACCACATCCAGCTCATAGTCTCAAAGTTGCACATTATCCTTGTGAGGGGAAACCCCAAATCCTAGTGCAACAAGTCAAGGTTGAGGCTACAGATCTCCATCACCACATTGCTGGTTGAAATTGTCTATGACATAGAGTTGCCATAACCTTGAGACTCCCATGTCAGAGATTTGTGATAGGACCCCCAGCCAGTGTGCAGGAATATATGTGCCATCGTGGCCCTAGCCACCTGTGCATATGATGATGACTGTGCCTCCATCATCCTTCATCCTGTGTGGCATATCTGGGAATGTCTGACCCTACACTGACCAGCACAGTCTAATAGTTACAATGCAAGTATCATGGTTGCTCTACCTGACTCTGTGCTGTCACTGTCTGATTGTCATAGCCCATGCATCTGGACTAGATGCCACCATTTTGTCTGTGGCATCACATACTGTGCTTAGTTCTGTCGGGGGAGAGTGGTGTGATTGCTGGTTGTTGATGTTCCACAAAACCCCCATTGGATGATAATGGGGATGTTTTCTGCTGGCTGTGTGTGTGTGTGTGGTCTAACTTTGCCACTATCCTTGGGCTGTCCAGCGTGCTTACTCACCACCATGTTATGTATCCTGCAAAGCTTTGGGAACCTTCTGGAGGTTGTGGCAAGGTCATGCTGGAGTGCTCACCCAGACATGTTGAAGCAGTGAAAGTGGGCTTTGAGCAAGTTAAACACACACTCTATGATACTGTGAGTTTGTGTGTGTGCAGTGTTATACTGAAGTTCAACCGAAATTTGAGAGTTCAATATGGTAGAATGGCCATGGCTCCAACAGGTATCTAGTGTCAATTGCAATGCAGTATGAACATTGCATAGAATAAATAGTTCTTCCACACAGAACACAATACAATGGGAAATTCAAAAACAACCCCCCCTGGTGGTTCCCTAACATAAATAAACTTTACAAGAAAAGAAGAAACACCTTGAATTATACAACAAATGTAAAACCCCTCATAATAAGGCTAACATAAAGAATATTACCACAGAATTGAAAAATACCACTAGGATTAGTACAGCAACCAATGGGCATAGGATAGTTTCTCAAGTTGTGGATAATAACAAGTCCTTCTTTAGCTACTTTAGGAAACTAAGGGAATATCCAATAATGGTCATAACTTATCCTAAACAGGACTCCTGAAACATCTATCCAAACTCCACATATTCCAGAATCCCTTATACTTACTATTATCACAAAGGAACAGATCCTGAAGATGCTATCAAAGACCAAAATACTTCCTCCATGAAACATAACGACTTACCTGGATGCTTAACAAACATTGCTGAACATGGTCTCACCTTACCTCTCCTAAAAACTGTTTAACCTAAGATTAGACTGAAGATTTATTCCCTAATTCTGATGTACCTCACTGGTGACATACCTCCACATGGGTGGCTGTACCACTGACCCCTGTAATTATTGACCCATCAGATGTCTAAGTCTAATCTGTAAAGTTGTGGAACATATCATAACTGAGCTCATCAACTGTGAAATCAAAAATCTTATTAGGTTAGACCCTCAAAGGTTTGGCTTCATGAAGAGATGATCCTGCCTATTAAATCTAGATAATTTCTCTGTGAGAGTCACACAGGCTGTTGATAGTAGCCATGCAGTGTATCTTGACCTAGCCAAATTGTTTGACACCATACCCCATGAGAACATTGCAAGGATGCAAAATGCTTTAAATGTAGATCCTTATGTAGTAAGAGCGATAGCAAACTGGCTAAAAGACAGAAACCACATAGTTCATGTCACTGGTGCCTCATTTGAAAGTATGCAGATAACCAGTAGAATTTCCCAGGACTCTGTACTAGGACCCGCCTTTGTGGCATTTACTTCTCTTATCTTCAAGCTGAGATCTATGACATCTGGTTACCTAAGTTTCAAGATGACTGCAACTGGTGTGATTGTCAAGACCCTTTCTGACATCTATACACTTCAAAAATAAACTTACCCTAATTAAAACCTAGTGTACTGAAAATTGGTTTGAATTAAATACAAAAAAAGAGTAGTATCATTTCATTTTGGTAAGCAACCCCTACCTTCAACATATAGTATAGACAATACTCCACTGCTAAACGAGAATGTAGTCAGGGACTTGATGATCTGGATTGATAGTTCCCTCTTATTTGACTGTCATGGTAATTGTAGTTAGAAAATCCTTCTACTTAGCACAAGAAATAGCTTAGGGTAAATCACCCTCATCATCATCCTCATCAACAATCTACATGTGGTTGGGGTGTCACATTAACTGCCACCATATCTCTATTAAATCAGTGCCACTCTCTTACCTTCTTTGGCAGTCCTGTCTGACTCGTGCAGGTCTTCTCTCACATAATCCATCTATCCATCTTTTTGCTTGACACCCTAGGCTTCTCTTGCTTTCTTCCGGTCTGTTCCAAATGTTCTTCACTGGATTGTCTTCTGCTTGCCTGCACACGTGCCCAGACAACCATAATCTGTTCTCCTTGACCTTCTCCGCAGTTGGAGCTACTTTGACTTCTGCTTTGAAGTCCTCATTTCTTCGTCTGTCCCCCAGTGTCCATCCCACCACCCATTTGAATCCAGAGCTCATCTGAAACAGTCCTGTCTTGGTTTGTGATTTTTTGATCTTTCCTGTGGTAATGAGGTATGACACTGAGCAAAATCCAGCTTTTGCATGACTGGCGCAAATTGTACAGTAGGTCAGAGTGATGACTTTATTGTACTTAATGTAATAGTTAATTGTATATTGTTTGTGTGATTTGTCTCATAGAAGTTGACTTAAAATCTATTTAAATTCTTTGGCAACTGATTTTTTATTAACCTTTTCTTTTAGAATTCTTTGCAGCTCAAAATGGATTTCTTAAAAGAATATGCCATTAATGACCTGCTAAAGCCCAATACTTTTGTGCAGTGTACTAAATGCTATATAGTGGATTTTGCGAAAAGGATGGATATGGCTGTGGTGAATACATATTTTAACAAGAGGGAGGAGCATAGGGTGACATACAAGAGTGGAGGAAGATGCACACAGGTGGATTATATCTTATGTAGAAGGGCCAGTCTGAAGGAGATTGGAGACTGTAAAGTGGTGGCCGGAGAAAGTGTAGTTAAGTAGCATAGGATGGTGGTTTGTAGGATGATGTTGGTGATCAAAAAGAGGAGGAGGAGTGTGAGGGCAGCACCAAGGATCAAATGGTGGAAATTGAAAAAGGGTAATTGTGAGGTGGAGTTCAGGGATGAATTAAGACAGGCACTGGGTGGCAGTGAAGAGTTACCAAATAGCTGGGTAACTACAGCAGAGCTAGTAAGAGAGACAGCTAGAAAGGTGCTTGGTATCACATCGGGACAGAGGAAGGATGACAAGGAGACATGGTGGTGGAATGAGGAAGTACAGAAGAGTATACAGGCAAAGAGGTTGGCAAAGAAGAAGTGGGATTGTCAGAGAGAGGAAGAAAGTAGACAGGAGTATAAGGAGATGAGGTACATGGCAAAGAGAGAGGTGGCGAAGGCTAAGGATAAGGCATATGAAGAGTTGTATGAAAGGTTGGACACTAAGGAGGGAGAAAAGGACCTGTACCAATTGGCTAGACAGAGGGACCGAGCTAGGAAAGATGTGCAGCAGGTAAAGGTGATAAAGGATAATGAGGGAAACATACTCACAAGCGAGGAGAGTGTGTTGAGCAGATGGAAAGAGTACTTTGACTGGTTGATGAATGAAGAGAATGAGAGGGAGAGAAGGCTGGATGATGTAGGGATAGTGAATCATGAAGTACAATGGATTAGCAAGGAGGAAGTAAGGATAGCTATGAAGAGAATGAAGAATGGAAAGGCTGTTGGCCCAGATGACATACCTGTGGAAGCATGGAGGTGTTTAGGTGAAATGGCAGTGGAGTTTTTAATCAGATTGTTTAATGAAATTTTGGAAAGTGAGAGGATGCCTGAGGAATGGAGAAAAAGTGTTTTGGTACCGATATTTAAGAATAAGGGTGATGTGCAGAGCTGTAGTAACTACAGAGGGATTAAATTGATCAGTCACAGCATGAAGTTATGGGAAAGAGTAGTGGAAGCTAGGTTAAGAAGGGATGTGATGATTAGTGAACAGCAGTATGGTTTCATGCCGGGAAAGAGCACTACAGATCCGATGTTTGTTCTGAGAGTGTTGATGGAGAAGTACAGAGAATGTCAGAAGGAGTTGCATTGTGTTTTTGTAGAATTGGAGAAAGCATATGACAGGGTGCCTAGAGAGGAGTTGTGGTATTGTATGAGGAAGTCCAGAGTGTCAGAGAAGTATGTAAGAGTGGTACAGGATATGTACGAGGGTAGTGTGACAGCAGTGAGGTCTGCATTAGGAGTGACGGATGCATTTAAGGTGGAGGTGGGGTTACATCAAGGATCAGCTCTGAGCCCTTTCTTATTTACAATGGTGATGGACAGGTTGACAGACGAGATCAGACAGGAGTCCCCATGGACTATGATGTTTGCAGATGACATTCTGATCTGTAGTGAGAGTAGGGAACTGGTGGAGGAGACCCTGGAGAGATGGAGATATGCTCTAGAGAGAAGAGGAATGAAGGTCAGCAGGACTAAGACAGAATATATGTGTGTGAATGAGAGGGAGGATAGAGGAATGGTGAGGATGCAAGGAGTAGAGGTGGCAAAGGTGGATGAGTTTAAATACTTGGGGTCAATAGTTCAGAGTAACAGTGAGAGTGGAAGAGAAGTGAAGAAGAGAGTACAGGCAGGAAGGAGTGGGTGGAGAAGAGTGTCAGGAGTGATTTGTGACAGACGAGTACCTGTAAGAGTGAAAGGGAAGGTCTACAAGAGGGTAGTGAGACCAGCTATGTTATATGGGTTGGAGACAGTGGCACTGACAAAAAGGCAGGAGTTTGAGCTGGATGTGGCAGAGTTAAAAAATGTTAAGATTTGCACTGGGTGTGACGAGGGTGGACAGGATTAGGAATAAGTATATTAGAGGGTGAGCCCAGGTTGGAAGGTTTGGAGACAAAGCCAGAGAGGCAAGATTACAAGGTTTGGAGACAAAGCCAGAGAGGCAAGATTACTTGGTTTGGACATGTGTTGAGAAGGGATGTGGAGTATATTGTGAAAAAGATGCTAAGGATGAAGCTACCAGGTAACAGGAAAAGAGGAAGGCCTAAGATAAGGTTTATGGATGTGGTGAGAGAGGACATGCAGTTGGTTGGTGTGACAGAGCAAGATGCAGAGGACAGAAAGAAATGGAAACAGGTGATTCGCTGTGGCGACCCCTAACAGGAACAGCCGAAAGAAGATGATGATGACTAAATGCTATATATATTTAAAGGAAACACCTGAAAACAGAGGTGACCTGTGTTCCTCA
This sequence comes from Protopterus annectens, assembly GCF_019279795.1. Classification (NCBI taxonomy): domain Eukaryota; kingdom Metazoa; phylum Chordata; order Ceratodontiformes; family Protopteridae; genus Protopterus; species Protopterus annectens. The sequence goes on along the minus strand of NC_056737.1, from coordinate 1,085,587,818 downwards.
TGTCAAAAGTTGCAGGATTTGCTTACAATTATAAGTAGTAAATCTAGACTTACTGATTATGATTGCAGCTGTGCAACTGGTGCAGCTTGGAGAACTTTTGTTCGAAATATTTATCACTGGACTCCTGAGATAAATAATATTAGGCAAAGTACAAATAGAACACATTTAGGAAAGGAAGTGTCCATTGTCAGTAAAGATCACTCAAACCCAATCAAAGAAGATAATACCTGTGACAACTCTATCAATCAGGATGTAAGTACTCAGCAGGCTGAAGATTCAGAGCATGTAGAAGAAAGTAAAAATGAAAGGAAAAAGTTCACAACAAAGGAAGAAAAAGACCTGGCCGAATGTCTGTGATGTAACGAGAGTGTATAATAAAAACAACACTGTTTGTTATGTAACATGCAGATTACGGGGAATGCTAATATTTTTCTACCAGAAAACCTTCAGCATACAGAAAAAGGCATCGATTTTCCAAAAGAGAAGGTAGAAAAAAGAAGCAAGGGGGGGTGAAAAGGAAGAAATCAAAACTGAGCATGGAAGGATTGAAGAACAGTACTAAAATTAAACGGGTCTATATTAGAACATCGAAGTTTCAGAACTTCGAATGTTCTAATATCGACACCTAATAAGCGGAAGCTGAAAATAGCGAAGTTTTAGATAACCGAATTCTTTCCTGGGGAAAGAATTTGGTTGTCCATTCCTGTCGCTTCGCTCTTCTCAGCTCTGCAGTGGAAAGTTACGGTCGGGTTTAGGTAAGTGTGCGATTGTGTGGATGTGAGGGTTAGGGTGGGATAGGTGAGTTAGGGTTAGGGCGCGGGTCAGGTAAGTGTGAGAATGTCTGGATGTGAGGGTTAGGGTGGGATAGGTGAGTTAGGGTTAGGGTGTGGGTGAGGTGTGTGTGTGCGATAGTGACGGGCCTTAGGGTTAGGGTTTGGGTTAAGGTAAGTGGGTAGATAGTGGTGTATGTGCAGTTTAGCGTAGGTTTAGATGTAAGATTTTAGGTGTATGTACGTGGATTGCTGTTTGTTTGGTGTGTTTGTGTTATGTGTACGTGTTTTGGAACAGCAACTTTTTTCCCTAGGAAAAGATTAGATGTTCTAAATGTTCGGTCTTATCAGTTTTCGGTTAGTAGGTGTCGATATTAGAACATTCAAAGTTCTGAAACTTCGATGTTCTGGTATAGACCCAATTAAACAGCAGAGAAAGACAGAAGTTGACAACACAGCTCAAGCTGTAGATGTACAAAAGCAGCTGTTAATTATATGCTTGCAAATTTAATAAGCATAAGCATTAAAAACAGTGGGATTAATCGCATACCTTTCAAGTGTTCAGAGTTTCTCAGAAAGTGCAGACTTTTGCCTCATATTTTAGGTTTGTTTCTCATAAAATATGTAGTTTTCTGGACAGTCAATAAAGATTGAATTCACTAAATAATGAGAATTTTGAGTTTCAGGATTTGTATCCTTAACAAAATGCATGTTAATATAAGCCTGTTATTTTAGTAACTTTCTAAGTTTGTAAGAATAATATTTAAAATCTGTCCCTAATTTTGGGCCTTTGTCCACCGCATTACTTTTGGCTCTGCCTAGATTTCTTGCACTAAGAGGTTGAGAGGTATGCTAATCGTGATGAAGATCATTCCTTTGTAACCATGGATAGAGCAAACATTAGAGAATTAGAAGCTGTAGATTCTTCAGATCTGGTCGGAAGTGATCTACTCGTAATAGGAGATTCAGTTATTAGAGGAAATTATGCTTTGCAGAGAAGATAATGAACATTGAATAGTGCTATGCTTGCCAGGACCAAAAATCTAGAACGTGAGAAAGACCTTAAAAGACTTAATGCAAGGAAGTACTGAGCTGTTTTTATTCATGGTGGCACAAATGATCTTACCTGCAAGTACTCTCTAACTGTTAGTTGGGAACTTATAGCCCTCTTATATAGCATAGCTTGTACAGGTGTTAGGACTTATTTTTCATGAATCACATACAAAAAGGAGAGTTGGGTAACCATAAATGAAAAGATTTTTGGAGGTAAATACCTACATGAAAAATTGGCTTGTTTTAAAAAAAGGAAAAACTGTAGAGCATTCAAGCCTAATTTTGGGAACACGCGTTTAGATAGGATGGTGTGCACTTGTCAAGACAAGAAAAGACAGTTTTTGCAGCGCATTTATTTTAATATTTGACAAACACAAGACAGAATTTTTTGCTAGTTCTAAAATTTAACACTTCACAGATAGCAACTTTTGATGCATCTACAGAAACAGACTGTAATAATATTGATTCAACAACATCAGTAAGGAAATTATTCACAACATATATTCATAAACAGTTAATTGTTTCAGACTGTAGAAAAAGCATTGCAGAGAATGGAACATCCTACACATTGTTTGTATTCCTAAAGAAATTACTGTTACTTCATGTCATGTTTCACCACCTAAAATGAAAAAGATCACCAAAAATAGTAAAGCCAAATGATTCTTGAAACATTTAATATTAAGCTCTTTCATCCAATACAAGACTTCCTCAGAATACAGTCAAGAAACATGCACACACATTTTTAAATAACAATCAACCGACTTACTTACAACAATGAATTTACTAACTGACTTATGATTTATCTAGTTACTTTAATAACCTTTTCAAAAAATAATTATACATTCTTAGCATACAACCTAACTCATAAATTACTATCTCTCAGATAACATTTAGTGTTAATACAGTAAACTCTCAGTTAACCTGCACCCATGGGGATTGGTAGATGCTGGATAACTAGTTTCTGGTTGCTTGAGAGTTACTATTAAAATAGGCCTGACTGTTACGTACTCTATACTATTTGTTTGGTTTGACTTGTTCTCAGGTTGAGGAGAGGGGAAATTTATTCCTATCTTCCTTTTGAAAACTCTAAAACTCTAAAAACATAAGGTATGTTTCTGTGGGGGGGGGGACAGAAAGTAATCTAAAGAAACATGTTTCAAAACAGTAAAAGCTGATGTAAACCTTTGAATGTTTGTATAAGACATTACATTCATCCTTTCTTTTAATAGTATATAATTGCTCTTTAATTCTGGTAGACGACTTGTGTGTAGTCATGCCAACATGAAATGCTTCACATGAAGAACAAAAAACAATAGATACTAAACCTAATGAATTATAATTAAAATGCTCCCTTATCATAATAGTCCTTTCTGTCTGAGACAAAAAAAATGTTTGGTCCTTCCATAATGAAATTAAATGCCCTACAAAAAAACACATTTATAAATTCCTTTAGGTCTGTTAGTATAAACTTCACGTATTTTAATGTTTCCAAATTCAAAATACTACTTAAAGGTTTTGGATTTTTTATCAACAAAATTCAGACCATAGTTAATAGTAGAATATAATTCAGGATTACCTTTAAGCATTTTCCAGTTGTCCTGTATAAACTTTTTTTTTTATATCTGAATTGTCAAGAGCCATTCTTAACACAAAACTATCCCTAAAAGATGTATTACCATCGGTGTTACTAGAATTAGTGACTAAACCTGCCGCCAATGTAGCAGGAAAAAAAAAATCTTTCCTTTTACAAATGATTTCCTTGGCAAAAGATTCCATCATCTTTTGTTTGTAACCCCTAACACAAAACATGTTAACTATCTCATTCACCCCTTCCAAAAACTTCATCTTCAATAGTTAACCTAGATAATTTAATAATCTATTCTCTAGGTATGTTGTTTTTAATAATTGACTTATGATTTATCTGTGATGAGCTCTAGTATAGTGTAAATAGTTGTTGGAGAAACGGGTTTTCCTAAAAAAATTACTAGAAAAACATTTATTATTATCACATGAGATCAAAACATCTAAAAATGGTACACTACAACCTATTTGACCTATAATAAATGTTAAAAAATCAGTACTTTTGTTTACTTCAACCACAAACTCATTAATGTCATTGTTAGTTCCATCTGTAATAAAAAGCGCTAGTCGACAAGTCTCTTAAAAAATAAACTTGTCTAAAAAAATATATTTTTAATCAAAGTCTCAATTTCCCACCACCCCTTAACCAGATTGGCAAAGGATGATGTTACAGTGACTCACATTGCAACACATTTCATTTGTTGGTAATAATTATTATTAAAAAGAAAAAAGTTGTGCTCCCACATAACTTCCATAAGTAAACAGTAGGTGTTTATATTGGCAATGGAAAAATTGGTCTTACAAGATAAAAAGACCTTCAAAATTCCAAGCCTTTTTCAATAGAAATACATGTATACAGTGATTTGACATCAAGGGTAAACATATTGTACTGATAATCTTTAAATTTAAAATATCTTAAAACATTAAAAAAATCCCATGAGTCTTTAATATAACTTTTTAGTTTCTATACCAAAGGACTGAACAAAGAATCCAAGAAAATCAAAATTTCTTCAGTAATACTTCCGAAAGCAGAAACTATAGGTCTAACAGTCACTGGTGGAAACTGCTGAGAATGCAACTTGGGTAGGCATACCAAATAACACAGCAATTTTAGGAAACTCATTATGGATAAATTGATAAACATAAAAAGTAATAACATCATTGCTCAACAGGTCCAATAAATTGGAAAGAGTACAGTGGCAATATACCAAGGGCATCCGTGGATACAAAAAATTAAGTTAAGAAAGGCTAAACTATCTGAATGTGCCTCAAATAGACATTTAAGAGGAGACCATATTCAGGTATATAGGGCATTTAGAGACATCTAATTCTGGGAATGTTTGGGGTTATCAAAAAATAGCAGGGAATCATCATACAATCTATGCAGAAGATTATATAGGAATGAGAGGTGTACTAGTTGTTCTCTGAGAGTATGCAAGGAATAGATTACCAAATAACAAAGTAAGTGCTAGCTGAGCACTTACAGGAATAACTGTTTTGTTATATTGCTAGGCTAGAAGGGCATTGTTGCCTGTGCCTGAAATATTGGTATATGGTAGTACTGGTCATACCACTGTATTGTACACCTTACTTTTCAGCTTCTTTGACATTCTTCTATCACACACTACCCCTGACATTCTGTGCCAGTTGACTGCAGCCTCTCTTTCCAGCTTTGACCTCCTCATTCAGAATTCCCCTCTCCTTGACCACCCCTCACAGATACTTGAAGCTGCTAACCTGTTCCACTATTTTCCCTTCTATCTGAGTTCTCAGCATATTTTTATTCCCACATTTGCTGCCATTCCAACTGTCTTATCTGTATTTACCTAGCTTCATCCCATGCACCTTCAGATTTGCATTCCCTTCCCATGTAATGCCACATCATCTGCATACAGCAGCTTTATTGATCTGACCCTGATGCACACCCTCTCCCACTGGTAACCCTTCTGTGAGTCTAAACACTATTCATACTAGTGTCATTGGGTTTTGTACATAGTCTGCACTAATTCTACAAATGTGTCTGTACTTTGAACTATCACAGGACTGCCCAAATCAACTTTCTTGGAACCTTGTTATAGTCTTTCACCAAGTCTAGGAATGCCTAGTTGAACCATTTCCTCATCTCTAGCTTTTTCTCAGCTATCTATCTCACTTCAAACATTGGGTTAGTTCTGTTTATTAAAGTGAGTTGGGGTGGTGATAAGTTGTGAGAAGCCATGAAGGTTGATGTTAGAGTTGGCGGAGTTGGAGGTAAGGGATAGCCAGCTGATGTTGACACCACCTAGGAGATATGTTGTGTGTGAACCAGGAGAGAATGTGTTCTAATATTGGGATATTATCATCAGGGGAAATATGTATTGCAGCTATAGTTAGTGTTGTATAATTATTAAGTTTGCAGTTCACTGTTAAGAGTTCAGTGGAGTGAAACAAAGGGGGTGAGTTTGCTATAGGATACAGGTTGAGGTGTTCAGAGTATATTAAGGTAATTCCTCCACCTTCCTTGTTAGGTCTGTCAAGGTGAAAGATGTTGTAGCCAGAGGGAATCAATTATTTGTCTAAGATATGAGGTTTGAGCCATGTTTCTGTGAGAGCTATTATATCAGGAAAGTATTTGTCCATCAGTGCATGGAATTCACTGATTGTGTTTAGATTCCTATGAATATTGAGAGAGAAGAATGTTAGATGCTTAGAAGGGTAGTTAGGGTGATGGGATGTAGGTTGAGTGGTTTGGTTAGTAGAAGTGCATTTGCTGAGTGGGTCTGGGTTGGGGTGTATGTCTCCCGAAAGGAGTATGGATTTGTAGGGATAGACTATAGTAAGAGAAGTGAGGAGGTGGTAGTGATTTTTATGTTTTGTTCTTGGACAGATTGGGGGGTGAGGGATGTTTTGATTTTGGGAAGGAGTAAGTTGAAGGTAAGAAATAGTGATGGAGATGTGGCAAAAGAGTGCTGGGTTTGTAGATTTAGAGTATAGTGAGTAGAGGTAACGTATAATGTAGGGGATTACGTGGGATGTGATGGGGAGAGGTAGGATAGGAAAAGTAGAAGAGGTGGTGTAAAGAAGAGGGTAGGGAACATGATGAGGACAAGAAGAGTTTAGTAAGAAGGAGATTTAGGTGAAAAGAAAATTGTCAAAGTGTGAGCACAGATGTGGGGGTGGTGGGAGTTTAAGTGAAGAGGTGTGGTGAGAGTTTTAGGCAAAATGAGGAGGTAAGTTATTGGGTGGGAGGGAAAAGAGAAAGGAGAGCACCGCAAGGTAGTTGGACTATAAAGAGATAGACAAAGAGTTAGAGCAGAAGGGGAGTAAAGTTGGAAGATGGTGGATAGAGGGGGAATGGAAAGAATAGTTTGAACTTAAGAGGGAGAGTAGTTAGGGAGAAGAGTGGACAAAAAAAAAATATAGAAGAGAGATTGGAAGAGTTATGTAGGAGCAGAGTACATGAGAGGTTCAATTTGCTAGGGGAGAGATTAATTGTAGAGTTAAGATAGGGATGGAGAAGGGTAATGAGTGATTGGTTGGGGAGGGAGGAAGAGGAGGTGCTAGATGGGAGGGAAAGACCTTTGTTAGCTATAAATGTCATGCATCTAGGGGTGGGTGGGAATGAGGTAGAGTAGGGGAGCAAAGTGAGCCTGAGCGGGCTGGAGCAGTGCATGGGAAACTGGATAGAATATAAAAAAAAGTGGAAAGAAAGCAATCTGTTAAAGCAACTGTAGCATTGAGAGTCACAGGTAAGCCAATACAGGATCTGTTAGAACAACCAGGATAGAGAAGGTAAGTGTGAGAAGCTAAGGATAGAAGAGAGCAGAGAGGGTACAAGGAGGGACTACAGTGTAGTTAAGATAGCTGGTAGGATAAATAGGAAACAAATAGTAAAATGTAAAGAGTTAGTGAGAGAAGAGAGCAATCAAGAGGGTGGGATTGGTTTAGTGGTGTGCTACAGCAGTAGAAGTTGCTGCTGAAGTTAAACAAGGCTACATACATTCACATAGGTGGGCACTTTTGTAGCTATTTATTGTGATTTTCCGTCTAACTTGAGTAGGCAAATTATTGCTGTAGTTTGGGTGGAGGGGGGTCTGCACCATTGGTTATGTTGTCTTGCCTAGAAAGGGAAGACAGAGAGAACATTAATGAAGAGGAACCTTAGTTGGTGTGAGCTAGATGGATTGAATGGGGTATGTACAGAGAGAGTGGGGGTCCAGAGGAAGAGCTTTAGTTATAAGGAGGACAGCAAAGAAGGCTGGAGAGGTAGTAGGTTGAAAAGAGAAGTTAAAAACAAGCTTGGTTACACATTTATGCATGTTTCCCCAAATTTAGTTAACCTTGGATACATACAGCAGGCATGTATATAAATTGACATAGTATGAAGCAGTAACCAGACAACCGAGAATGAAGTGTAAAATGACCAAAAAAAGCAAGGAGCAGATCAGTAATATTTAAATGCTATATTTAAAATAAAGATTGAGCACTTTTGACCTGAATATAACAACATTCTTCCTCAGAATCAAACATGTTAAACAAATTTAAATAGCCCTCTCAAAGAGTCACATATTTTAAATACACAAATAAAAACACAATATGAGTTCTCTGTATATCCATCTTAAAAAACATTGATCTTTTACACTTTAATAACACAAATTAAAAACTACAGAAAATATTTTACAATTTTAACTGGATAAGATCGTAACTTTAAAACTCTAGAAATAGAGATGTGCTCATTTAATCCTGGGGGTCTTGAGGCATTCAGCATTATTTGCCATTCTAATTTACTATACTCTATCAACTCCTCCCAAGGGCCACCCCTATTATTTTTATGAACCACATCAATAATAAAAAAAATGAAAATTATGCAATGGAAATTTCATAACATGCTTAACTAATGCATTATTTTTATTTTCCTTTCTTATATCTAAATTGTGCTCATATGCACTGTACCTAAAATGTCTTATAGTTTTTCCCATATAAAATCTGTCACATTTGTCAGACATAGCACAATAAACCTAAAGTACTAGAATTTGGTCTAAGAAAGTTTATCTTTACAAGCTTTAATACCAGCTACCACTTTTCAAAAAAAAATATTAGTATATTGCTCACAATGATTTTCAAATAAGAAGTCCTTAGTAATATTGCGATCCAAAGAGGCAGCTTCACTTATTCGCTCATCTATTTTATGCTGGTTATGCCTCATAAGCAATTTCAGCAGTTCAGACCCTTGTTTATCAAATAATTCTAGTAGCTCTTTAAACAATGGTTAATTAAAAGTCAATTTTAAATGTGAATTTTGTCTGCAGTGTAAATATATATTAGAGGAGGAATCTGTAAAAGTTAATAAAACTACAATTAAACAAAATTCCACAATCCAGAAAAACGGTCAAGGCAAAAACAAGGATGGCAGTCAAATTTTTATTCAGATATCACAAGCGCTTTCACCCTGACTCAAATGCAGGGCTTTCTCAAGTGAAAAAACAAAATACATTGTATTCAACCTTGTTTAAATAAATCTTTTCATAAAAGGAGCCAAAATATTTAAAGTGCTACACACATTTCAAACCTTCCATGTACAAAATCCACTTTAACAAGGTAAACAATGAAGGACTTTTAGAAATGTAAAATGCAAAACATATGTGAAATATATGTAAAGTAATAATGACCAGTTCATAACCACTTCGTAAAGTCCCAAGTGTGTATGTCCATATATATATATATATATATATATATATATATATATATATATATATATAGGGAAGTATATATTGGAAGTAAATAAACAACAATAGCACCTATCTGCATCTATGGGTGTTATAACTTCTCAGCTCTGCTCATTAAATGTGGTTTTATTGACACATGTTCATTCAAGCCTGGCGGCTGGGACGAATTTAGTTTCAATTGCCAAAAGGTCTCCCTGCAACATAACTAATTCTCCCAGTCCCCACCCCTTGGGTCTGGAGAAACTTGTTCCAAAATTCTGAATACAAAACCCGAATGTGCAGGCTCCATTTGCAAGTGCATACACAATGCATTATTCAGGTCCCCTCTCCTAATACTGTAGACATGTTCATAAATACGTTTACCAAGTGCCCTTTCTGATTTACCCACATAGAAGCTCGTACAGTCCTTACAATAGGCCAGGTACACTATGCCCTTAGTTGCACAGGTCCCCGTCCTAAAGTGAACAGTACTCTCTTTGTAATTGTCCAAGGTAACACTGGTACATTCTGATATATATATATTTACAGTTCCCACATCTTCCATATTTTCTTGTTCCTTGCTCACCCCCGGATCAATTGTGGTAGTTTTTCCTTTCAAACATCCTCTTTAAGTTGGCTCCTGTTTTGAAAACAAAGTTGGGATGCTCACCCACCTTGTGTACAATATCTTTGTTGAATTTCAACATCTTTCAATTAGATTCAATCAAGTCCTTAACCTCTTTAGAGCCATAGTTATATATCAGTACCATAGATCTCCTAAAACTGTTCTAGTCTCCTGTCACCTCCACAGGACCGCTTATTACTGTACTACCTAATAGTGCAAGTATTTTACACCCCAGCCCACTTTAACCTCTTCGACAACTGCTGAAGGATTTAAAAAAATAGTGTATATGGAGTGTTTAGCACAACAGACTGCACAGCCCCACCCTCAAATGACCAGGAAAATTTGACTATTGAAAGAATCAATGAACAGGTAATGGTTGACGTTTTTAACAATAGTCCTACTACCACATTTTTGGGGGGATTTAACCTATTTGACTCACAGGAGGGTTACAATTATAATGGGCATACAGAGATTGTTAGTGAAGAATGTGAGACAAATGAGCAGGATTTCTGATCTTTTCAAGGTAAGATGCTACCCAGTGACTTTAATTGAAGCAGTTGTCGATGAAATTAAAGCAGGGTGGGGTGTAAAATACTTGCCACTGCCAATGTAGAATCCCTCCCTTTTCTCATATGATGGGGTGGAAATACTCAGGTAGATATACTACATCAGCACAGAGAGGATGTTCGTAGTAGGTACTTATTACATACACATGTGTGTGCTACATGCTGCAAGTAATACGCATAGTGAAAGAGGCTGCAGAATGTAGAGGACAACAACACTTATGACTAATGGTGTGACCAGTGGCAGCCTTGGTGTACAGCCAGAGCCTGATTGAGGGAATGCATCCCACCGAAAACTGAAGCATGGGTTTAAGGGGTTCTAGGACTCATGCACGAACGCACTTTTTACTGAATCACGAATGGGCAGGCATACTTACACGAAAATGCTTTTCACTAAAGGAGCATTTTCACATAAGTTTTCCTGTTATGCCATTCGTACTACGGTGCAGATAAGGGAAAATTCCCTTTTCCCCACTGTAGTGCGATCTCGGAGTGAGAATATTAAAGTAGGGGGTATGGGGGGGCAGGGGGGGATTTCCCCCCTGCATAAAAGTAGATTTAGTGTTTTTTTTTTTTAACACACTTTAGCGAAAGCGCTTTTTCAGTGAAAGTGCTGTTCGGTGATAGTGGATTCGGACTGTTGAACTTTTGTTCAACCGTCCTAGATCCATTTAAGGTTAGTGTATTAGCCAAAAGTATCATTAACAAAGTAAACAGCAGCATGTTTGTTGTGTCCTTGAACAAGGTAGGGGGTACATTTACCATTATGACAACCATTTGAACAACTTCCATGCCATGTGTTATGTTATGGTAGTCAACTGGAATTTGTGTGCTGGCAACACTTGTTGCTAGCATGACCTCCATATGTGTATGGTACTTGTGCAGCTGTGCTTATCTGTAATATCAATAGAAAATCATTGTGTGCTGCAATCTGATATTACTAGGGTTCCTTTGTATTACATAAGTTAAAATCCTCTGTGAATGCATTGTAATGTATGACCTGACACTCTGTGCACTTTCTAGTGTTGTAATAGGAATATGTTAACCGTGGTCCTATCTGTAGAAAATGAATATCCTACTCACGCTAGAGACATTTGCAGGTCAAACAAAGCAGAAGACTGTAGAAAAATTGAAACGGCACCACGGCTGCAATTGCATGAGGACACAAGAACTTAAGGACAAACGTAGTTTAATATTATACAGATAAAACAAAATAAAAGGCCTGTGTACAAAGATGAGTGCTTCTGGTGAAACTTTGCCTTCTTCAGATCATATAGTACAAAGGTCCATATCGGTTCAAATATTAATAGTTCACCAATTATATCTTTTGTATTTAACACACCTTCAGATAATTACCAATCAAAACACCAATCTTAAATCCAGGAAATAGGATGACAAAAAAAATATCTACCCAACCCTAACCTAGACGAAATTCTAGTAACCAATAAAAATCAATAAAAAATCATTATGTACTATTAGTAGATTGTGAATATATCATATTTAATTTATACTATAAGAACCTATCAAGTTATTAAACATAGATAATGGCCAATATATGAAAGGTCAATAAAACTCCAATAAATTTGTATCTCAATCAGTTAAATACAAGAGAATATGGAGACCGTCCATTCTCATGACTACGTCTCTATTCCTAATGTTGTCAGTTCTAAAAGGTTGGAAAAACATCCATCCCATTACAATAATGTTTCCAAGAACAGGAATAAAATCCAAATTTTCCATACTAGTATATGTTTTGGACCCTTTGCTGTCTGGCTATAGCCCATCATTGAAAATAGTGAAAAAAGGGGCAAATCTATTTATATACTTTCTAGCAGTATTTTGCGTTTTAACATCATCAAATAATTTGTGCTAATTAAATAACTGTCAGTCAATCTTAATTCCAAGCATGGGCTGAAAAATAGCAGACTGAGACTGTCTGCTTTCACGGCAACAGTCTCTTCTGCATTCGTGGTGAGAACCGATCAAATTAGACGATTAGTGAAAGTGGCCAATCAACAAGAGACTTAACAGCTCTTGTTGAAGTTAAGTGGAGACGACCGCATTAGCGCCTGAAGTCAAATGATTGGTCCCGGCTGAGAGATAGTCAGCCAAACATAAAGACAGGCAAAGCTATGCAAAAACAAGTTCTAATTGTCAGTATAGACAACTACGGTCTCTTACGCATTCGTGGAGATGGCCTATCAGGTTAGACATTCAAGAAAAATGGCCAATCAAAAATAAGCTTATCAGCTCTATTTAAAGGTTCATTTAAAACATCCATATTTCCATCCTTTATTACTGTCTCTTCTAAAAGCTTAACTTGGTTAATAGGTTGCAGTTAGCCAAACATCAATCTGGCCAAATATTGTTTCAAATGATAACAAACTGAGGCTGTCCGCTTTTGCGGCAACAGTCTTGTCCGCATTCGCATTGAAATCAAAAGATTGGTCCTGGCTGAAAGATAGTCAGCTAAACAAGTTCTAATTGTCAGTATAGACAACTATGGTCTCTTCCGCATTCGTGGAGATGGCCTATCAGGTTAGACATTCAAGAAAAATGGCCAATCAAAAATAAGTTTATCAGCTCTATTTAAAGGTTCAGTTAAAACATCCATATTTCCATCCTTTATTACTGTATCTTCTAAAAGCTTAACTTGGTTAATAGGTTGCAGTTAGCCAAACATCAATCTGGCCAAATATTGTGTCAAATGATAACAAACTGAGGCTGTCCGCTTTTGCGGCAACAGTCTCTTCCGCATTCACAGTGAAATCAAAAGATTGGTCCTGACTAAAAGGTAGTCAGTCAATCATAAAGACAGGCAAAGCTGTACATAATGAACAAATTTTATTCATCAGTATAGACAATTACGGTCTCTTCCGCATTCGTGGGAAGGGCCTATCAGGTTAGACATTCGAGTAAAATGGCCAATCAAAAATAAGCTTGTCAGCTCTACTTAGAGGCTCATTTAAAATGTCCATATCTCCATCCTTTATCATTAACTCTTCTACAAGTTTGACTTAGCTAAAAGGATTAATACTGGCTAGATTGCAGTTAGGCAAACATTGATCTAGCCTAATAATGTATCAAGTAAAAGGCAAAAGCCGTCCGCTTTCGCTGTTGCGATCTTTCTGCATTCACAATGATAATAGCCGAGATAAACATCAAAAAGGGGTAATCATTCAATGGAGAGACCAAAAAAAACCCATTGGCTCTGTTTTATTTAATATATGTATAAACAGTCAGCAAAAAGCCCTTTAACCTCATTTTGTTGAGAACTATATCAATGAGTTAAATCCATTGGCATAATAATAATGAAAACTAAAAGTTGGCAAAAACAAAATGAAAATAAAAAATGTTCTATATAGTACAAATATGTCATATGTGAACGGACAAACAGGAGGAGTACCATAGGAAGCTGGGTGGTAATTCCCAGATATGCTCAGAATTAGTCCAAAATGACAAAAAATACACCGAACCCACAGACATTGCCAACATCCTAGCTGACAGGTTCAGCGCAAACTTCTCCCCCCTCCCCACCAAAAGGGCAAATATCTATCCCAGCAGAGTGCTGCCCCCCGACATCTCAGATGCTCAGGTAAGAGCCGCCCTCTCCAAAGCAAAAAACACAGCATCAATGGGACCAGATGGTGTCCCGGGCTGCGTCCTACATGAACTCAAAGAAGAGCTAAACCCAAACATAAAACTACTGTTCAATCTCAGCCTTACTACAGGATATGTGCCCAAAGAGTGGCGTACAGCAACAGTGGTCCCTCTCCATAAAGGTGGTGCCTCAACGGATCCTGGAAACTATCGCCCCATAAGCCTGACTAGCTTGGTCTGCAAAGCTATGGAAAGGATCATCATGGACCTCATAAATAAAGATATTGGGGACCTACAAACACTGGATCCTACCCAGTTCGGCTTTGTTAAGGGCAGATCCTGCCTCTTAAACCTGGTTGATTTCTTTGAAACAGTCACCAAGGCCATAGACAAGGGGAAGGTGGTCCACACAGCCTACCTGGACCTCGCAAAATTCTTCGATACAATACCCCACTCGGGCATTATAGATAAGCTCACCAGCTTAGATATAAACCCCTATGTCACTAGATGGGTTGCAAACTGGCTCAAGGACAGAACCCACATGGTTAGAATTGCTGGAGCCATGTCAGACTCCAAACCAGTTACAAGTGGTGTCCCACAAGGCTCAGTCCTGGGACCTCTCTTGTTCGGTATATATTTCTCGGAGGTACAGGCCAACACGGAAGGACTGTGGCTGACCAAGTTCGCAGATGACTGCAAACTGGGTGCCATAATCGACTCTCCAGCCGACACAAGCATCCTCCAAAAGGGCCTCATAGAAACAGACAACTGGTGCCAGTGCCATGGCCTCAAGCTAAATGCCAAAAAGTGTATAGTCATCCCTTTTGGCAAAAGCGAAGTGCCCACAAATTACCACATAGGTGGAAATCCATTAAGTACAGAAGAAGTAATTAGGGACCTGGGGACCCAAGTTGATAGCAATCTCTCATTTGACAACCACGTAGAGAAAGTGGTTAGAAAAACATTTTATATAGCCCACCTAATCATGAAGGGATTCACATCTAGATCAGGGGAGGTCATCGTGCCTCTTTACTCATCCCTCATCAGGCCCATAATTGAGTACAATGCCCCTTTGGGATGTACCTTACCAGACACCTGCAGCAACTGGAAAGACCCCAAAAGTACCTCACCAAGAGGATCAAAGGGCTCAAACAGATGCCATATGCTGCCCGGTTAAAGAAACTCCAGCTCTACCCAGTGGCATACCGCCTGTTCAGAGGCGATCTGTGCCTGACGTATAAAGCCATGTCCAACCCAGAATTAATGGACATGCTGCACCTCAGAAAATCCAAATCCCATCGAGCTACGCGCTCGAGAGACTTGAACCTCAGCACTGAAATAAATAGGACATGCTGGAGGGACAGATTCATAACCCAGAGGCTCCCTTCACTCTGGAATAAAATCCCAGTCCAGGTTAGGCAGAGTCCCTCATTGACTCTCTTCAAGAGGAATCTTGATGAGTGGATGGGAGAGCATAGGTATACCCCGGGTATCACTTCTGTGTCACTGTTAGATAGAGGCACAGTATACTAACCTCGAAAAAGGGCATAGCAAAATAAATTTAAAATGGGTGGCGAAAGCCAAACACATTCTGGCTAGGCTTATAAATGCCCTAGGGCAGATAGCCTAGTATGAACCTATGAACCTATGAACAAAAAAGTGAACATATAGTATTATAGGTGCTAAAATGTTATTTTATGTAATCTGATTTTAAAAGTTGTCTTAGAAATAACCAGAAACATTTGCTGATTATTAATGTGTTACCTTTGTTTCTCATATACTTACAAAGGGTGCATCTCCCCTAGTATATGATTTGTGAGTAGGGACTTCCCTATTGTCTTAAGAAGGCCTGAATGATTTACCACCTATAATATTATTATTAGTTTTGTATTCAATGCTAATATTGCCACGTTATTTCATTTTATTTCTAAATTTTCTCCCAAAGATGTTAGCTTACAAGTAGCTTGCTTTGATTTTGCCAATGGATTTAACTCATTGATATAGTTCTCAACAAAATGAGGTTAAAGGGCTTTTTGCTGACTGGTTATACATATATTTATATATTTTATATATATATATATATATATATATATATATATATATATATATATATATATATATATATATATATATATATATATATATATATATATATATATATATATATATATATATATATATATATATATATATTTACTGCTACTTGATTGTGTTGTACTTCTGATTGTGTTGTAATACTGTGGAGTTTTCTCCCTGGGTCTTCAGTATTTAACAGGACCTTGCATTGTACTGTATCTTGATGCAATCTTGATGTAATAATTCTATTGTACTAATGGTTGCTGTTACTGTTGTTTTGTTTGTTGTTTGTATTACTGTGGAGTTTTTTCTCCTTGGTTCTCTGCTGAAAACGGAACTCTGGCCCGGTCAGACATAGCCGGTCAAGAAATGTAATAAATAAATAAATAAAGTAATTAAGTATGATAAGTTATCTTAAAGTACAGCTCCTATATATTCTTATTGCTTTAAGCTTTAGTGTGTTGTGTATATGTATATATATATATATATATATATATATATATATATATGTGTGTGTGTGTGTGTGTGTGTGTGTGTGTGTGTGTATGTGTATATATATATAAATATATATATATAAATATATATATATATATATATATATATATATATGGATTCACTTGAGAATATCGAAATTAAGAAACATCAAATTTCATATGCTCGAGACCATATGACTGATGTCTTTCGCTGTGGCTCCTATATTTAAAACAGTTATATCTGATCAATATTTAAAATGTGGGAGTGCCCTCACCTCCATGCATGACACATGTCTCTGTATGCATATGAACAGATGCTAATATTTGTGAAGATAAAAGTTGATTTAAAGGTCTTGTGATTTGTGTCCATTGACAGATTATGTCCTTAACATCATTAAGCTTGACAAATCAAAATATGCTAAGCTCATCGTCAATAAAATAAGAATACTGTGCCTGTTCAGACTTGCAATAAAGGGACAATCATCCGCCACAGAAGAGATGAGTATGTGCAACACCAGTAAGTTGACATTAGTAGTAAGCCTAGAGGAGAGATTTTCAAAAGTATGCATTTAACTGCAAGAGTAGTTAAGCTAAGCACAAGCAGAAATCGACAGTCACAGATATTAAAGTCAAGAGGGCACTGAATATTAGCATCTTTTTACTACTGGAACAGATTACTGGTATTACTTAGTGCTCATGCTAAATGCTTAACACCCACTAAGTTGCAGAATGGACAGGCCTGTGGCTCAGACCTGTATACTGAGAATTTTGGTGATCCATACAAATCATGTGCACATATTATACTGATTACAGCTCTATAAAGTTGTTGTAGCGTCTTTTTTGCAGTAACACTGAGCCATTTCTGCATCACACTTTTTGGAGAATAGTTCAGTGATTAAAAACAGGGGTATCAAGCCATCTTATGGCTTAATGTAGTGCAGGAGAGTAGTTAATTAATTATTCATGATGGTAATGACTGGGGATTAATTATTCATGATGGCTCTGACTGGAGCTCTCTTTCTGAACTTCATTAAACAACTAAGCATTTGCTGGGCAGCTCGGTGCAGTCTAATGTCAAATTGCTCTACATTCCTTTTGAACCCTAGCTGAGGTCACTAGAGACTGACCTCAAGGAAAGAGGTGGTTATCTCCTAGGTTAGTTCCATTATCTAGCAGGTGGATGAAGGGTAATTCTTGGTATGAACACCTGAGGCTTGGGGAAGATAAAGTAAATGGCACCTTATGCAAACAGACACAGTAGCAGCAATACCTACTGAAAGAATTATGCCACCCTGCAATCCTGCAAGCTATACCTTAACTTGCAAGCAAAGGGGTGCAGTACAGAAGCAAAAATGCCAAAGATAGCTGCCCATCCCCCTAAAGCTCATAACCATGATTTAAAATGGATAGGGTGAGTTGAGTGCCTGTTTTTTGACTGACAGAGGATAAAAACAATTAATCAGCTAATGCAGGGTGAGTGATATAACTAGATAAAACCACAACTAGAAACCAGCTGCCCTAGATTTGGATATTATTTTTGGAGATGAAGGAATTGGCAAGGGAATGTGGGTATCAGCAGCTGCTACTGGAGCATCCATCTTTGGGGGTTGTGAGGGAGGCAGCTCAGCCCCTGTGTCAGTGGCCTCTAGCTGAGGCTGGGGCTTGCTACAGCAGCATGAATGGTACTGGCACACGCGTGGCACACGTCACACTATACATGGCACTGTAGCTGGAAGTCAGCGCATGCACAGTTGTAACCATGCATGTATGAACCAGATTTTTGAGGAGGTGAGGATAGACTAATTAATTCAATATTCCCTCTCTCTCTGCAAATTGTAATGCCTTGGCAACCATATAGTTTCCTGGTCCAGTTGGGGTTTACCCTTAAATACAGGCATCCTTGATTTAGAGGATTTCAGCCAGATGCTCAGACCACAGTGTGATGCAGGGTGAAGTGTGAAGGAGAATGGGGGACTGAACTCCCCATATGGCTGCCTCGATGATCAGTCCCTCAGACTTATGAGAAATCATAAGTGGTTAGCATGCAGGATAGCAGAAAAAGACCCAGGATAACAAAGTGTATAAACTCATCCAACTATTTATGTTGCCCTTACTAATTCCTGCTCAGTTAACAGCTTTAATATTTTTTCCGCTAAACCTAGAGTAACCAAAATACTTTTTGTCCACCAGTACAACTGCACTATAACTGAATCTGATACCTCTCATCTACATTTGAAGCATACGATTACACCTCTACATTTAAAGCATGCCATTACACCTCTACATTTAAAGCATGCCATTACACCTCTACATTTAAAGCATGCCATTACACCTCTACATTTAAAGCATGCCATTACACCTCTACATTTAAAGGATGCCATTATACCTTTACATTTGAAGCATGCCATTACACCTCTACATTTAAAGCATGCCATTACACCTCTACATTTAAAGCATGCCATTACACCTCTACATTTAAAGCATGCCATTACACCTCTACATTTAAAGCATGCCATTACACCTCTACATTTAAAGCATGCCATTACACCTCTACATTTGAAGCATGCCATTACACCTGTACATTTAAAGCATGCCGTTACACATCTACATTTAAAGCATGCCATTACACCTCTACATTTAAAGCATGCCATTACACCTCTACATTTAAAGCATGCCGTTACACCTCTACATTTAAAGCATGCCATTACACCTCTACATTTAAAGCATGCCATTACACCTCTACATTTGAAGCATGCCATTACACCTCTACATTTAAAGCATGCCATTACACCTCTACATTTAAAGCATGCCATTACACCTCTACATTTAAAGCATGCCATTACACCTGTACATTTAAAGCATGCCATTACACCTCTACATTTAAAGCATGCCATTACACCTCTACATTTAAAGCATGCCATTACACCTCTACATTTAAAGGATGCCATTATACCTTTACATTTGAAGCATGCCATTACACCTGTACATTTAAAGCATGCCATTACACCTCTACATTTAAAGCATGCCATTACACCTCTACATTTAAAGCATGCCATTACACCTCTACATTTAAAGCATGCCATTACACCTCTACATTTAAAGGATGCCATTATACCTTTACATTTGAAGCATGCCATTACACCTCTATATTTAAAGCATGCCATTACACCTCTACATTTAAAGCATGCCATTACACCTCTACATTTAAAGGATGCCATTATACCTTTACATTTAAAGCATGCCATTACACATTTACATTTAAAGCATGCCATTACACCTCTACATTTAAAGCATGCCATTACACCTCTACATTTAAAGCATGCCATTACACCTCTACATTTAAAGGATGCCATTACACCTTTACATTTAAAGCATGCCATTACACCTCTACATTTAAAGGATGCCATTATACCTTTACATTTAAAGCATGCCATTACACCTCTACATTTAAAGCATGCCATTACACCTCTACATTTAAAGGATGCCATTATACCTTTACATTTAAAGCATGCCATTACACCTTTACATTTAAAGCATGCCATTACACCTCTACATTTAAAGCATGCCATTACACCTCTACATTTAAAGCATGCCATTACACCTCTACATTTAAAGCATGCCATTACACCTCTACATTTAAAGGATGCCATTACACATTTACATTTAAAGCATGCCATTACACCTCTACATTTAAAGCATGCCATTACACCTCTACATTTAAAGGATGCCATTACACCTTTACATTTAAAGCATGCCATTACACCTCTACATTTAAAGCATGCCATTACACCTCTACATTTAAAGCATGCCATTACACCTCTATATTTAAAGCATGCCATTACACCTCTACATTTAAAGCATGCCATTACACCTCTATATTTAAAGCAGGCCATTACACCTTTACATTTAAAGCATGCCATTACACCTTTACATTTAAAGCATGCCATTACACCTCTACATTTAAAGCATGCCATTACACCTCTACATTTAAAGCATGCCATTACACATCTACATTTAAAGCATGCCATTACACCTCTACATTTAAAGGATGCCATTACACCTTTACATTTAAAGCATGCCATTACACCTCTACATTTAAAGCATGCCATTACACCTCTACATTTAAAGCATGCCATTACACCTGTACATTTAAAGCATGCCATTACACCTCTACATTTAAAGCATGCCATTACACCTCTACATTTAAAGCATGCCATTACACCTCTACATTTAAAGCATGCCATTACACCTCTACATTTAAAGCATGCCATTACACCTCTACATTTAAAGCATGCCGTTACACATCTACATTTAAAGCATGCCATTACACCTCTACATTTAAAGCATGCCATTACACCTCTACATTTAAAGCATGCCATTACACCTCTACATTTAAAGCATGCCATTACACCTCTACATTTAAAGCATGCCATTACACCTCTACATTTAAAGCAGGCCATTACACCTTTACATTTAAAGCATGCCATTACACCTCTACATTTAAAGCATGCCATTATACCTCTGCATTTAAAGCATGCCATTACACCTCTACATTTAAAGCATGCCATTACACCTCTACATTTAAAGCATGCCATTACACCTCTACATTTAAAGCATGCCATTACACCTTTACATTTAAAGCATGCCATTACACCTCTACATTTAAAGCATGCCATTACACCTCTACATTTAAAGCATGCCATTACACATCTACATTTAAAGCATGCCATTACACCTTTACATTTAAAGCATGCCATTACACCTCTACATTTAAAGCATGCCATTACACCTCTACATTTAAAGCATGCCATTACACCTCTACATTTAAAGCATGCCATTACACCTCTACATTTAAAGCATGCCATTACACCTCTGCATTTAAAGCATGCCATTACACCTGTACATTTAAAGCATGCCATTACACCTCTACATTTAAAGCATGCCATTACACCTGTACATTTAAAGCATGCCATTACACCTCTACATTTAAAGCATGCCATTACACCTTTACATTTAAAGCATGCCATTACACCTCTACATTTAAAGCATGCCATTACACCTCTACATTTAAAGCATGCCATTACACCTGTACATTTAAAGCATGCCATTACACCTCTACATTTAAAGCATGCCATTACACCTCTACATTTAAAGGATGCCATTACACCTTTACATTTAAAGCATGCCATTACACCTCTACATTTAAAGCATGCCATTACATTCAGTACAGGTCATGCACCACTGAATCAGGAAAATGAGGTAATCCAAAATGATTTAAAGAGCTTAGAATACAGGGAGGTAAGCAGTTGAGTGGAATGACACATTCTCCCACATTGAGAAGTGTCACAATGCCCCCCTTCCCTATTTATGTTTGCTATGCTTTTTCCTGTTCTGCTTCTAACAGACAATGTAAAACTAAAAAAAAAAATTTCTGTGCTCAGCTAGTTCTGAATCCAGTGTCTATATTAGGACATTTTTGACTGAATGCAAATGTTTCTATTCATACCCTCTGAGCAAAAGGAAGGGCTGAAGCTGAAACTCTCTTACATACATACTTAGCAGCTCTGCCTTCTGACTGACATTTAATAGCCCTTTTGCCGACTTTTTCTCAATTAAAGCTATGCACACATGGGCTATAGATGTTTCCTCCTACACACAGTTCAGTTATTTCCTGTTATTAGACCTTTCCAAGCCCACACTTCGCTGAATACTGCTCTAAAGGAAGACATACTTTTTGGGAAAATAGTTCCTGACTAGAGATTTGCAGTGTATTTTGAAAGTGGTATTCAGGTAACAGACATTTTATAAAGTGAATTATGATTTCCCAAAGAAGGAATACTTTTTTTCGCAGAAAATACTGATATTTTATGCATTCATTTCATGAACTCTGTGCACTTTAATCAGAAGCCTGAAAAGGGAGTACATCTGCATGACTGTCAAAAGGATCAAACCAGCAAGCAAAAGTGAGGAGACAGCAAGCAAGAACAATGCCTTTTCATCTCCCCCCTTTCAATGCCTTTTCATCCCCTCTTCAATGCCTTTTCATCACCCCCCTTCAATGCCTTTTCATCCCCCCTTTCCCTTTGTTCCTCGCACTGCATGTCTCACTTAAATTCATATTCCCCAAATATCACATGTAACAGGAAATTCTTGTGCTGTATTACTATTTTTTCTTGTTTGTGTTAACACTAAAGGTTATATAAACTAGCTTCCATCTTAAAGGGGATGCAGTTTAAATGCATTTGACTCCTAAGAACAATTTATGAACCAGTGAAATTATAAAACTGGACAGTGGCAATTCATCTTGGGCACTGAAACGGACTGATAACAAGCCTTTGTGTCTCCTGCTCCTTATCTATACATTTCAGGAGGAGAACAGCTTATTTTTACTAAGAGTGAACTTCTCTTTATTTTGTTAAATTCACATCTATGAAATATCTCTGATGTCACTGGAAAGGTTCTTTTTGTGCTTTTCCCTTCCCACCTGCTGACTGTCATGCACACCTTCAATTAATTTGTAGCATTTGTTTCCTGTTGGTGAAAATGTGGTTGATTCAGATGAGAACCAACCACAGGGAGTTATCTAGGTAGGCTTTAAAGCTGCTTTGTGCTGTGGCTGTTTATGGACCTTCAGGTTTTTGTAGCCCTGACCCCCTTAGCAGACCATAAAGGCTAACAGCCCAAGAGACCCATAGAGGAGGGCTGCTATCACTAGTGGACCTCTCACTGTCACAGTGTCCACTCATTCCAGTTCTCATGGCCCACCAGAAGCTATGTCCAAAGCCTTCATTACTTCAGGTCATCAGGGCATTTCTACCCAGCCCTAAATCCACCCACCCCCAGAGGCTGATGTGAGCATCCATGTCATCACATGACCTCCTGTATTCTTGCCTTGTGCATATGTTTCCTCATATACATAGGGTTAAATACCAACACCAAATGAGGAGTACCAAGTGCACATCATTGGTTCATGGCTGATCTTTGTTGCCAGTAGGCATCCACTTGCTGGTGACAGAAACCTGACTGGGACAGCAATCCCTCTCACCAGGATGATGGACAGGCCAGTATCAGCCAATCAGTTGCTATCCTCCCCAACTTGTCTCCTCCAGCACATGAGCCACAAATCAAAGTCAGGTTTTCTGGGGTTTAGTCACAGCTTTATCCCTGTTTGCCATGGAGCTGGGCTTCTGTTGTTCTGTTGTGCCATAGAAAATGATGATGCTTACATAACTAACCTCCGCTATGAAATACCATGGGGGGGCCACAGGTAGTATTTTAGTTCTTCAAAACAGAGTTGACTGAAAGATGATCCATGCAACAAAAAAAAAACTCAACAGTCTTTACTTTTATTAGAAATACTGCCTCTAGAGAAATAGAACTGAGTGAAAGATGCTATATCAACCCAAGACCTTAGGAATATTCAATTTTATCAGAATTACTGCTTCAAGGAGTTTGCTTTACTATTTACGATGATGCAGGGTGCTGTAGACACAGTTCTGTGCACTGTGAGATATGACTTTGTAATCCCCCCCCCCACAAAGAATATGAAGGTATTTGTGAATTTCTGTTGTTTTGTTTGATGAACTGTGCTTAGTTTGTCCCAAGATGAGATACTGCGGTTCAGCAGAATGTTAGATATCCAATTATTTGGTACCTTTACTACTGTCCTCACAGCTGATGTAAATGGATAGCATTTTTGTGCAACAACTAATAACTTATTTTGCCAAAAGGTGCTTCTTTTTTTGTAAATGCCACTGTTTACACTGCATGACTGTTGTGTAGGAAATGTTCTTATTGCCCAAGAAGTGACCATGGGGGTGTTATACTAAGAGGTACGCGGCAGCCCTATTATTCGTTGTCCTTTCCAAGCTCACCAAAATTCTGACTTGTTCTTTGCCTACTAGTTACTTGGTGTTGCTCACCAGGTCAGGATAAAACAAGCAAGCATCGTGGGTTCTTGTTCAAGCAGCTTTATTGTATGCAAACATCATAAATGAGGTTAAGTAACTTTAACTTATAAATAAACTAGCTATCATGCACATAGATGTTAATATTCTGGCTGCACCTTCAAAATAGTACTGAAGCTAACACGTGCTTGGTATTTATACACACACACACACACACACAGATCTTGGAAATGCTTCTTAAAGGTACAGCACACACCTGTTATTCTACAAGTGGTATCAAGGCTGTCAGTTTATTTGGTATGGATGGACAGGATTCATGTATTTCTGCTTTGTTAGATGATTCATTCAGCTTTATTATGAAGCTTCATTGCTACTTATTTTGATACTATTTCAGCTTACAGAAGCAGATGGACCCTTGCTTACAGAAGCAGATGGACCCTTGCTTACAGAAGCAGATGGACCCTTACTTACAGAGGGAGATGGACCCTTGCTTACAGAAGCAGATGGATCCTTGCTTACAGAGGGAGATGGACCCTTGCCTACAGAAGCAGATGGACCCTTGCTTACAGAAGCAGATGGACCCTTGCTTACAGAGGGAGATGGACCCTTGCTTACAGAAGCAGATGGACCCTTACTTATAGAGGGAGATGGACCCTTGCTTACAGAGGGAGATGGACCCTTGCTTACAGAAGCAGATGGA